>NC_092401.1:27072773-27403085 GCF_030028105.1 Mobula birostris | reverse complement strand
GCCCAGCCATCTCCATCGTCTTCTTTTCACACAAACTGAGATTGATTCCATATTGCAAGATGTAAGCAAGTCTTGGTTTCTGATTCCCTCAGGCCAGAAGATCTTCTTGATACGTTGTAGATATTTTGTCTGGAACGTGTCAAGTTTCTTGCAGATGTCTTTCATCATCTTCCAACATTCACTTCCATAAAGTAGCACGCTTAGAGCATTGCTTTTAAAAATTCTGATTTTGGTGTTAAGTTTGAGTTCTGTGGATTTCCAAACTTCATTGAGGCTGCCAAAAGCTTGATTTGCTTTAGATAGTCTTGCTCATATGTCCTTACCACTATCTCCATCAGTGCTGACTTTACTCCCAAGGTACGTGAACTCATCTACCTCTTCCACTTGCTGATTATTGATGATTACTGGTTGGAGGTTGGAAATGTTCATTTTCGTGATCTTTGTTTTTCTCACTTGAATGTACATCCCAAGTTGCGATGCAAATGATGTAAGTCTGTCTGATTTCTCCTGAATGTCACAATGATGACTCAATAGCAGACTGATATTGTCAGCAAAAACTAAGTCTTTGAGTGTTGAGGTAAGTGTCCATTGAATACCCCGTTTCTTTTCTGTGATTGTTTCCCTCATAAGCCAATCCATTGCTAAAATGAAGAGAAAAGGTGATAGCTCCTTCTTGGGTACTAGCCTACAAAGTACCCAAGACATCTTGAGGGAGCGGTGTCTCAGAAAGGCAGCGTCCATTATTAAGGACCTCCAGACTCAGGGCATGTCCTCTTCTCATTGTTACCATCAGGTAGGAGGTACAGAAGACTGAAGGCACACACTCAGCGATTCAGGAACAGTTTCTTCCCCTCTGCCATTCGATTCCTAAATGGACATTGAACCTTTGGACACTACCTCACTTTTTTTAATATACAGTATTTCTGTTTTTGCATGTCTTTTAAAATCTATTCAATCTACGTAATTGATACACTTGTTTATTTTATTTATTATTTTTTTTTCTCTCTCTGTTAGATTATGTATTGCATTGAACTGCTGCTGCTAAGTTAACAAATTTCACGTCACATGCTGGTGATAAGAAACCTGCTTCTGATTCTACATTAGCATAGTGGTTTGTGTAACACTTTACAGCGCACTGGCTGTAAGACTGGTGTTCGATTTCTGTGAGGGGTTTGTACCTTCTCGCTGTGACTGTGGCAGTTTCCTCCAGGTCTTCTTGCCCACAAAGATAGTTGTGGGCTAGCTATGTTAGCACCAGAAGCATGGTGATATTCCCATGCAAGTGACACATTTCACTGTACGCTTTGATGTGCATGTGACAAATACAGCTAATCTTCATCTATCTGCTATGCATTATCTATATACACACTCAGTGACCATTTATAAAATAAATGTAATTTAATGTAGTATAATACATATTTTTGAGTGTACTTATATACACAAGTGAATATATATCTTTATATTCCTTAAAGATACTGTTATAAGGCATATAATGATATATATTCACCTGTATGTATACTGTATAAATACTGTAAATTTAAAAAGCTGTATTGTACTATATTTAAAGCTACAGAAATATTTTCATACATATGTAAGATCAGACTTCAAGAGAATTTTATTGGCTGCAAATTCTGAGCTCATGAAAGGTGGTAACCTGCTCACCCATGCACAGTGTCCATATTGTATATGTTGCAGACACCTTCCTCCCTTACAGTAATGACTCACTGAGGTTTTGAGGTTTTCATTAATTTGAGGTTTTCATTAATTCTACCACTAGCCCCTCATTGCACTAAGAGCTGTTCCCCCTCCAGTGTGAGGCCCACAGCTGTACAGGGCCCCCTTCTGTGATTGTGGTCTGGGTGAAGATGAGGAGGAGCGCACTAGTATTGCTATGATTTATTTCCCAATCGCCTTCCTCTGGTACCAATTATCAGAAGTAAATGCAGGTAAAGCAAAAACAGAATCACTGAGCTGAGTGATAAAAGAACCAGAATCAAATATGGAATTCATCTCTTCTTCGCTGACTGTCAACGACAGCGCACCTCCTGGATGCGAGCTTAGCCCACTGCTCTACTCTCTCCACACTCATGACTGTGTGACTAGGTACAGCTCAAACAGCATCTATAGATTTGCCGAAGACACATCTATTGTCAGCAGAATTTCAGGTGGTGACAAGAAGGCATACAGAGAATCAGTTTATTATCGCTGACAAATGTCATGACATTTCTTGTTTTATGGCAGCAGTACAGTGTAGGACATAAAAATTACTATAAGTGACAATAAGAAATATATACAAAATATAAATGTAATACTAAGAAGAGAACAAAATAGTGAGGTTGTGTTCAGAAATCTGATGGTGGAGGGGAAGAAGCTGTTCCTCAAATACTGTGTTTCAGGCTCCTGCACCTCCTCCCTGATGGTAGCACTGAGAAAAGAGCGTATCCTTGGTGGTGAGGGTCTTTAAAGATGGATGGTCCCTTTTTTAGGCTTCGCCTTCTGGGTATACAAAATGGTGGAGGATCCCAGCAGGTCAGGCAGCATCTAGGAAAATGAATAAACAGTTGACGGGTCCTGAAGGTGGGTCTCAGCCTGAAACGTCGACTGTTAACAAATTTCACATCACATGCAGGTGGTAATAAATCCGATTCTGATTCGGATCATTCACTTCCGCAGATGCTGCCTGATGTGCTGGATTCCTCCAGCATTTTGTATCTGTTGTTCTGGGTTTCCAGTCCCTGCACCATCCCTTATGCCTTTTGAATATGGTGGGGACGGTTGTACCTGTGCTGGAGCTGGCTGAGCTTACAGCCCTCTGCAGCTTTTTCTGATCCTGTACATTGGCACTTCTGAACCAGAAGTCGATGCAACCATTGAGAATACTCTCCATGATTGCACTCTGCAAAAAATGGTGTCTGACAGTGAGGGGATGAATGACTTTTCAGTATTGAAATAGATATCACAAGATCATAGGGGTTCACTGCACAGAGGGAGGCAATTCAAACCATGAAGTCAGCGTCAGCGGGTCAATAAATAGGTACTCAGCCTAATCCCACCAACCAGCTGCTGGTGTTCCAATCTGCGGGCTGCCATCAGGGTGGAGGTACAGGAGCCTGAAGACACACACTCAACGCTTTAGGAACATCTTCCCCTTCCCCATCAGATTTCTGAACCCATGAACATTATCCATTTCTTTTTGCACATCTTATTTATTTTGTAATTTATAGTAATTCTATTTCTTTACACTGTACTGCTGCCACAAAACAACAAATCTCTCATTATATATGACAATGTGTGTGTGTGTGTGTGTGTGAGATTTAATCGGGGCATCCGTCTATTTCAGCCAACACTTAAAGAACAAAAACTAATCGAGCAAATAGCCAGGATTCCCTTTGTTTATTTGTGACACAATTCAACTTAATTGGGACAGGAGACTTGCCGAACAGCTTCTAACTAGCCCCAGTCGCGTGCACTCATGTGGCTGTTAAACGCTACACTGTGCTTAGAGCAAACAGTTTTTAAATAGTGTCAGTTGCGTATGTTCGTGTTCAAAAAGCAGTGATTTTTGTCACTGATAGTTGGTGAGAAATAAGCAGTAAAACAATTCGGAACTGTTCTTCTCACTGTTGGTTCAAGTTTTCAGGCTTAGAGATGTCGGAAGTGGCCGGGAGTGAGTGAAAATGAAATGATTTCACTACTTCAACAAGTTAGAAACTATGAAGGTTTTGAAGATATCAACAATCATCTTGAATGCTACAATTAAAAAGATTTCGAGGATGCAGTCATTGAAAGGATTGCATGAATCAGTCCACTATCTGCACTGGGTGTCGGTACTGATTTTGTTCATTTACAGTCAATCAAAAGAGCTCTCACCAGTGGTTCCTCAAGCTGTTTGCATTCGATGCCCACACCCCAGCACACCACTTTGGCAGTTGTGCTAAACCAGGAGTCGATGGGCCCTATATCCCAGCAGGATAGGGACTTACCTTTCCTGGCATGCAAGGTCTGATCGGGCAGACTGGGGGGATGAGACACACAGTGACAGCCAATGCCCTGGAAGGCAGTTCTGCAACACTTTGTGAGAGCGAAGAGCATGACAAGGTGCAGCAGAAGTCATGGTCTTCTGCAACCAAATTAGATCCTAGTTGTGACAACCTGATCTGGGACCTCTGAGGTCAAGAGAGAGGAACTTGCCCAGTGCAATGGTGTCTCCACTTTAAATGCTCTCCCACCAGGCTTCTTGTCATCGTCAGATACAATGGATAACCACCAAACCAGTTATTAGGAACTAATACACAGTTTTATAGTACTGTAAATAGTGTTCTAATTTGTCCTGTATTTCATTTAGATACATAATTTGTTACTCGGTTAAATGTAGTTTTTTTTTATATACCTTTTTAACTCTTTCCATGGAATTTCAACTAATTGGGGCAGCCACTTAAATGGGCCAGAAGCCACTGGTCCTAATGTGCCTAATGTGTCCCAATTATCTGGAATCCACTGTCACTATGCATATATATGTATGTATACACACAGAGAGACCTTATTGCAGCATGTATTAGTTTATGATATTGTAATGGGCACACATATACCAATGGTATAACTGCCATGATAACTAGCCATAAGTGACAGCAGCACAATGCTGATCAAACATATACTAACATAAACTTAATAACATAATACATGCCAAAATAAAAAAAGTGTGTCTATTTTAAAGGCTAAGCACATATGGAAGGCAGGGTTTAAGGGTCGGCACAACATTGTGGGCCGAAGGGCCTGTACTGTGCTGTACTATTCTATGTTCTATGTTCTATATATATGTAATTACATATCCACATTCACGCTCACTCATACATGTGTGCGTGGGTATATATGGACACAGGAGCAAGGTCAGAGGCACAAGACGAGAGAAACAGGGCAGCGTGATACAGGGAGAGAGTGAAATGATGTTCACAGACAGAGAAGTTGCAGGTTACTTTGTGGCCAGGGTTAGTTTTGTTAAGCAGTGCCTCACAAAGTCACAAGATCGATCTCGGTATCTTGTTATTTTTTAGCCTCCAAGCTCATTTTCAGAGAGCTCTCTGCTTGCAGTCAGATGTCCCTGAGTCAGCATTTAGCATTTAATGTGATTTTTAAGTGGGTAATTCGCATGCTAATGTAGCAACTGCCTGCTCCATCGGGACTCTGCAGTGTGAGCTGCGGTGATTGGACACCGCAGTCATGTGGCATTGCTCTGTCCATAGTTATAACAAAATGGCTTTATCCCTTTGCCCTAATTACCCTCTTTTCCCCCACAGGAAAGCTGATGCAATATTTGAGCACCTCCCACTGTCAAAGACAACAGCTCAATATTCATATATTTAAATTATATAAGTTCTTCTCAGATGAAATATCTCCTGGAAATATTCCATTCCAGAATTTCTCTAATTTTGCCTGCTGATAACCAGTATTCAGGCACTGTCACACCTGGGTAAAAACCATTCAACCTCGAAGCATCACTATAACATTTTGATTGAAGTTCATGAAATTCATTTGCTGTGAATCTCTGATGTACACAGTTTTTCTGTGTGTCTGTGTAGTTATATAAACATGTGTGCATGCATCGGACGTATCCATATTTCTCTGAGTTTGTGTGTGTATGTGTGTATGTGTGTGAGTGAGCATATGTGTAGATCTGTGTGTGCGCATGTGTAAGTGTGTGTATGTAACTGTGTGCGTGTGTGTGTGTGTGTGTGTGTGTGTGTGTGTGTGTGTGTGTAGTTGTGCTTGTGTTTTGGGGGGAAGCACCTACCACTGTGTGTGACAGCAAGATACAATGATTCTACATTTCTCCCTGCCTTACATGAATGGAAACAGAGTGTGGGGGGTGGGGGGGGGGGAATAGTACAGAAGGCTCCTGAGTCATTATACAGCCTCAGCACTCCCTCATCCCCTGCAGAGTGGAGGTCTGTACTTTAGCTCCTGATACCAACAGCTCTCCTGAGAACTGTTTTCCTCTAAGGACATGCAAACTTCCAGAAACATCAAACCTCATACCACAACTGTCCCGAGAGTCAGGGGGCCCTAGTAACTTCCCTCAGTTTCCTGCAATTCCTGGTCCAATTGGGCATAAGTGTTGCCTTGTCTTTCTTCATTTTGAAGCCTTTGTGATTAGCAAGGTCCCCAGCCATCTGTGCACCATCCACCCACTCCGTAGTCTGCCTTGTGTACTAGACTGCCGTGGCACCTGTTACATTACACTTTATTACCCTGTGTTCATCTTGAAAATGATCCCCGCAGGGAAAGTGCTGAAGCCACCCGTCCAGAAACGCTCCTGTAATATTGCAGCTGCTTCCTACTTATCTAGAATGCTATTACATAGTTCCTTTCAGACCATGAAAAAGAACTACCCAATGCCACACTTCACCCGATGCACACCGTAGGTGCTATAAATAAAAAGGTGAAGAGATCAGCTTCACTTGTCACATGTGCAGTACATTGAAAGACACTGTATAGTAAAATAAGTAATTTGTGGCAACAACCAACACAGTCCAAAGATGAGCTGGGGGCAGCATGCAAGTGTTGCCACGCCTTTGGCCCCGAGAGAGGATGCCTGCAATTTACTAACCCTGATCCATATG
Source organism: Mobula birostris (assembly GCF_030028105.1). Lineage (NCBI taxonomy): Eukaryota > Metazoa > Chordata > Chondrichthyes > Myliobatiformes > Myliobatidae > Mobula > Mobula birostris. Next base: position 27,396,468 of record NC_092401.1, on the reverse strand, counting down.
TCCTTGGAATGTGGGTGGAAACCAGAGCACCTGCAGGAAACCTACGCGGTCATGGGAGAATATGAAAACTCCTTACAGACAGCAAAGGAATTGAACCTGGGTCGCTGGCACTATAAAGAGTAATACTGAACCCAATACTACCATGCTTCCCAGAAGGGTATGATCTGACAATCACGATCTGGGTCATGCTCTCTTCTTGTTGCTGCCTTCAGCAGGAGTCACAGGAGCCTGAAAACACACTTGTCAATGTTCAACAACAGTCTCTCTTTCACTACCACATTGAACAAACCCTAAAAATGTCTTGGGCTGCATTTTATTTGCTCTCTTTCAGTCTTGCAAACATCCACGCAATGCCACTTTAGGAGGTACCTAATAAAGTGGCCACTGAGTGGACATGATGTATATTTTGCAGATGTTCGATTGCACTCAGCGACCACTTCATTAGGTACAAGTTCAAGTTAATTGTCATTTCAGCTGTATACATGCCTACCACCAAATGCAACAACATTCCTCCAGGCCAAGGTGTTCCAGATAATAGGCACCAGTACACCTGCTTGTTAATGCAAATATCTAATCAACCATTCATATGGCAGCAACACAATGCATAAAAGCATGCAGACGTTGTCAATAGGTTTTCTTTTTCTTCAAACAAAACATCAGAATAGGGAAGAAATGTGATCTAAGTGACTTAGATCATGGAATGATTGTTGGTGTCAGACAGGGTGGTTTGAGTATCTCAGAAACCGCTGATTTTCTGGGATTCTCATGCACACCATCTCAAGACTGTCTAGACTAACGGTTTACAGAGAATAGTGCGAACAACAAAAAAAATCCAATGAGTGGCTGTTCTGTGGGCAAAAATACCTTAATGAGAGAGGTCAGAGGAGAATGGCCAAACTGGTTCAAGCTGCCAGGAAGGCGACAGTAACTCAAATAAGGTTCGTCCGTTGTCATTGATGAAGACCTCGACACCATTAGTACTTTTTACGAGGTCGAGTTGCTAGCTCAACACTCAACCTGGCATGGATTGAAAGCGTGCCCGGGAGCGGCCTGACTGGATTTGAACTCGGGAACCTTCACTCCCGGAGTTCAGTGCTGATGTCACTGCGCCACCAGGCAGTTATGATGGTGTCGAGACTAGCGCTTGATTTGGATTTAAGTGAGGGAGAGTTGCGCAGCGTCAGCCTCACTCTCTCTTCCCAATTCCCATCTGGATCCAGTGGCAAGACAGAGTCTAGACGGCTGGAGATGGGACTAGGCGCAGTGGATGACCAGGACGTCTTCTGTGTCTTGTCCTGCTCTACACATTCCACGACGCTTGCAGAGACCGCCTTCTTGACCATTGGACCTTCCATTGGTCTCGTCTGCGCAATCCGCCAGAGTCTGTCTTCACGTGCTGGGATAGGCAACTCCCTACCTCACCGAGGGTTCGAGACCCGTTGGCTACCCTCATCTGGTTTAGCCGGCTTGTCGAAGCCGTTGCCCGGGGTGTGGCCGCTGTCGCATGCAAACAGCTACGAGGAGCTACACGTGAGAGCTGAGTGCCAGGTGGGGACCAAAGGTGGACTAACCACCTTGAAAAGGATGCGACATGTTCTCCCACCAGAGACGCTACCCCTCCCTGACACCCCATACACCCCAGTAAATCAAATAACCATGCATTGAAACAGTGGTGCACACCTCTGGACACACAACACATCAGACCTTTAAGTGAATGGACCACAGCCAGAAGACCATGAACATCCACTCAGTGTCCTCAGTATTAGGTACAGGAGGAATCTGATAAAGAAGCCACAGAGTGTATGTATAATTTATCTCAACTTTTGTTTTACACTGTACTGCTTCCACAAAGCAACAAATTTCATGTCACATGTCAGTGATAACAAACCTGATTCTGATTCTGAAGTCTGGAAAAAAAAAATTTGTATCAGCAAGGACAGGTTTACAACAATAATGAGGGAAGAAATTAGCAAGAAATATAATATCAGAAGCTGTACATCGAGAATATAGGTAGTTAAGGTTTAAGTTAAGCCTCCTGGATCTGATCATATGTCAGAAAGGATGTGATTGCAAGGGCTGTCAGTTGGTTGGATGGTTGACTTCCCAAAGTTCCCTACATTCTGGAAAAGTCCCAATCATGTTGGACAACCGTAAGTATAACACCCTATTTAATAAAGAAATATACCCTGAATTATTGGGAAAGGTTGACTAAGTTACAACTTTATTCCCTGAAGTGTAGAAGAATGAGGGGAGATATGATAGAGGTATACAAAATTATGAGGAGTATAGAAAGGGTTAAAGCAAGCAGGCTTTTTCCACTGAGGTTGGGTGAGACTACAACCTAAGTTGGGGTGGCATGATAGTATAGATGTTAGCACAATGCTTTTACAGTATCAGCAACCTGGGTTCAATTCCGCTGCTGTCTCTATGGAAATTGTCTGTGCTCCCCGTAACCCCATGGGTTTCCTCCGGGTGCTAAGTTTCCTCCCACATTCCAAAGACGTATGAGTTATTGGGTTAATTGGTCACATGAGTGCAACTGGGCTGCGTGGTCTCATTGGTCTGGAAGGGTCGATTCCATTGCTCTATCTCAAGATAACTAAAAAATATATAACTAGACATCATAGGTTAAGGGTGAAAGGTAAAGTATATAAGGGGAACCCAAAGAGGAAGATTTTAATTCAGAGGGTAGTGAGTGTGGGAACGAGTTGCCAGCGGATGTGGTGAATGTGGGTGTGATTTCAACATTCAAGAGAAGTTTGGATAAGTACATGGATGGGAGGGTATGGAAAGCTACGGTCCAGTGGTGCATTGATGCGACAAGGCAGTATAGCAGTTTGGCATGGCCTGGATGGGCTAAAGGATCTTTTTCTGTGCTGTAGCATTAATAGTACGATCACTTTAGTTGAGTATGATGTTCTCCTAAGGGGGTGTCTATTGGTGAATCTTCAAGTGCTGTGGAAGCTGGCAACTTGTTCCATGCTTACATCACGCTCTGAGTGAAGCTGTTCCCCCTCTGGTTCCCTTAAAATTTTCACCATTCACCCTTCACCAGTAACCTCTGGTACTTGTTCTCTAGAAATGGAGCACACTTGTGCATGACTTTGTTTAACGTAGAGCGGGTGATGCACAGACAGCTACCATACAATCCTTTGCAGATTGGCGTCAGGGTCCAGCGGCATGGAATGCAAGATGACTGGGGACCTTTCACTGCTGCAGTCTTCCTTCACCTTCACTGCCGTTGTGGTGTGTCACCATCTTCTGCCAGATCCAGCACTGAAGTCTTGGTTGGATCACTCTTTGTCTGAAACCTCCCTCTTGACCTCAACACCATGGCTGACCCTACCAGGACCTAAGCACCAGATGGCTAACCTCCAGGCAGCATTGCTCGCAGGACCACAAGCCTCTCTACCACGACAAGGGGACAATCTCTGGAGAAGTTTTTTGCTGTAGTGCTCGATGACTCTAACAATTTATGCAGCTGAACAAGTTTGAGGAGATTACATGGTGGCTGCATTTCTAACATGCCCTCATCTTCGCTGCTCGGTCACTGTTGACAAATAATCTCACAAGCTTCATGTGGAACTACATTTCCATGCGAGGCAGAACATATTAGTACAAATAGTGATGAAATCTTCCCACCAGAATTAGGAATTAAATTGAAAGCAGCCATGTCTAGCAACCAAAACCCTCATGCAAAATTGTTGCATGGTTTAATTTAGTGCATTCTCCCCTTAATAGTTAGCTTAATTGGCAATTTTCTACTTGATTGATAATGCAAATCGGCCATGATTTAATTGGTATTGTTAAAAATGATCTGGCAGCCCAAATGGCTGAAGTAAATTTTACACTGGGAGGTAATGTTGTGGGGTCAACATTAACAATGCAGAGCAGAACACACAAGGGCAGTTTTACTCAAGATACCTTTCACCCAGTAAACAGCAACACCAAGGAACTGCAAGATGACAGAGCATCTCCTCTCAAAGTTCTCCAATGCAATTCTGACCAAGAGGCAGTGGCCATTCAGCCCTGAGCCTGTTCTGCAACTCATTCATTTCCCACTCTACAGGGGCACAATTGAGAGCATCCTGACTGGCTGCATCACTGCCTGGTATGGGAACTGTACTTCCCTGAATCGCAGGACTCTGCAGAGAGTGGTGTGGACAGCCCAGCGCATCTGTAGATGTGAACTTCCCACTATTCAGGATATTTACAAAGAGAGGTGTGTAAAAAGGGCCTGAAGGATCATTGGCGACCCGAGTCACCCCAACCACAAATTGTTGCTGCTGCCACCATCCGGAAAACGGTACCGTGGCATAAAAGCCAGGAGCAACAGGCTCTGAGACAGCTTCTCCCACCAGGCTATCAGACTAATTAATTCATGCTGATACAATTGTATTTCTATGCTATATTGACTGTCCTGTTGTACATACTATTCATTACAAATTGCTATAAATTGCACATTTAGATGAAAACATAACATAATGATTTTTATTCTTCATGGATGTAAGTAATAAAGTCAATTCAATTCAATTTGCTCTGTCATCTTGCAGTCTCTTAGTGTTGCTCATACCTGGGTGAAAGGTGTCACGGTAGTGTAATGGTTAGCGTTATGCGTTACTACACCAGCAATCAGGTTCAATTCCCACCCCTGTCTTAAAACAGTTTGCTTGTTCTCCCTGTGATCATGTAGGTTTCCTCCAGGTGTTCAGTTTCCTTCCACATGTCAAATGCATACAGGTTAGTTTTAGTAAGTTGAGGGTGTTCTGATTTGGCGTCTGAACCAAAACGATATTTATGAAGCTGCCCCCAGCATATCCTTGGACTGTTTTGGTTGTTGACTCAAATAATGCATTTTTGATGTTTCGAGGTACATGTGATGAATGAAGCTAACCTTTTAATCTCATCATCTTTTATACTTGTCCCACAGACCAGTGTTAAATTATGAAATAACCATCAATAAAGTAAAGTAAAAAACTTCATAAGTCAACAGCTTTTGGAAACTCCCATCAAAGTCTCCTACCAGGTTCTACAAAATTCCCCACCAGATTTAGTTTCAAATGAATAGCAACTAGGAGCACATGAATGATGAAAAAGAAACATAGATACTGGAAATCTGAACTTGAAAGAGAAAATATTGGAAATTCCCTCTTGAACTCTTGTTTGTTGAATGACAGGTCCAGTATCAGTAGGCCACATCAAGATCCATAGATCAGACCTTCTCCATGACTATAGAAGGAACATTTGCCCAATTCTGATGTCAAACTAAAGACATGAAAATTACTCATTTGATGTCATTATAACTTGGTGGAAGGGATAAGCTGAGGGAATTTTCACTGCATTCGTTATCCCACTAGTAATTTTGCTAGTTCTGTTCTGTGCACCTATATTAGAATCATAGAGTCATAGTGAAGCAAGGCACAGAAACAGGCCCTTCGACCCATCTAGTCCATGCTGAAACCATTTAAACTGCCCACTCCCATTGACCTGCACTGGGACCATAGCCGTCCATACCCCTACTATACAGGTACCTATCCAGACTGCTTAAACATTGAAATTGAGCCTGCATGCACCATTTCTGCTGGCAGCTCATTCCACACTCTCACCACTGTTTGATTGAAGAAGATTCCCTTCATGCTCCCTTTAAGGTTCTCACCTTTTACCCTTAAGTAATGAATTCTGGTTGTAGTCTCACCCAACCTCAGTGGAAAAAACCTGCTTGCATTTCCTTATCTATACCCTTCATAATATTGTATACCTTTATCAAATCTCCTCTCAGTCTTCTATGTTCTAAAGAATAAAGTCCCAACCTATTCATCTTTCCTTTTAACTCAGGTACTCCAGACCCGACAACATTCTTGTAAATTTTCTCTGTACTCTTTCAACCTTGTTCGCATCTTTCCTGTAGGTAGGTATCAAAACTGCACATAATACTCCAAATTAGGCCTCACCAACATCTTATATAACTTCAACATAACATCCCATCTCCTGTACTCAATACATTGATTTATGAAGGCCCAAAGCCTTCTTTATGACCCTACCTGCCTGTGACACCACTTTCAATGAATTTTTTTTACCTGTATTGTCAGATACCTTGTTCTACCACACCACACTCCTGATTGCCTTACTGTTCACTGTGTTAGACCTACACTGGTTGATCCTACCAAAGTGCAAAACCTTGCACTAATATACATTAAATTCCATGTGCCATTTTTCATCCATTTTGCCAGCTGATGCAGATCCTCACTGTCCACTGCAACCCCGGTCTTGGTGTCATCCGCAAAGTTGCTGATCCAGTTAATCACATTACCAGGTAGTTGATATAGATGACAAACCTCAAAGGACCCAGCACTGATCCCTACAGCACACCACTAGTCACAGGTCTCCAGTCAGAGAGGCAACCATAGGAAACCATAGAAACTACAGCACAGAAACAGGCCTTTTGGCCCTTCTTGGCTGTGCCGAACCATTTTCTGCCTAGTCCCACTGACCTGCACACGGACCATATCCCTCCATACGCCTCCCATCCATGTATCTGTCCAATTTATTCTTAAATGTTAAAAAAGAACCCGTACTTACCACCTCGTCTGGCAGCTCATTCCATACTCCCACCATTCTCTGTGTGAAGAAGCCCCCCCCAACGTTCCCTTTAAACTTTTCCCCCCTCACCCTTAACCTATGTCCTCTGGTTTTTTTCTCCCCTTGCCTCAGTGGAAAAAGCCTGCTTGCATTCACTCTGTCTATACCCATCATAATTTTATATACCTCTATCAAATCTCCCCTCATTCTTCTACGCTCTAGGGAATAAAGTCCTAACCTATTCAACCTTTCTCTGTAACTGAGTTTCTCAAGTCCCGGCAACATCCTTGTAAACCTTCTCTGCACTCTTTCAACCTTATTTATATCCTTCCTGTAATTTGGTGACCAAAACTGAACACAATACTCCAGATTCGGCCTCACCAATGCCTTATACAACCTCATCATAACATTCCAGTTCTTATACTCAATACTTTGATTAATAAAGGCCAATGTACCAAAAGCTCTCTTTACGACCCTATCTACCTGTGACGCCACTTTTAGGGAATTTTGTATCTGTATTCCCAGATCCCTCTGTTCCACTGAACTCCTCAGTGCCTTACCATTAACCCTGTATGTTCTACCTTGGTTTGTCCTTCCAACGTGCAATACCTCACACTTGTCTGTATTAAACTCCATCTGCCATTTTTCAGCCCATTTTTCCAGCTGGTCCAAGTCCCTCTGCAGGCTCTGAAAACCTTCCTCACTGTCTACTACACCTCCAATCTTTGTATCATCAGCAAACTTGCTGATCCAATTTACCACATTATCATCCAGATCATTGATATAGATGACAAATAACAATGGACCCAGCACTGATCCCTGTGGCACACCACTAGTCACAGGCCTCCACTCGGAGAAGCAATTCTCTACTACCACTCTTTGGCTTCTTCCATTGAGCCAATGTCTAATCCAATTTACCACCTCTCCATGTATACCTAGCGACTGAATTTTCCTAACTAACCTCCCATGCGGGACCTTGTCAAAGGCCTTACTGAAGTCCATGTGGACAATATCCACTGCCTTCCCTTCATCCACTTTCCTGATAACCTCCTCGAAAAACTCCAATAGATTGGTCAAACATGACTTACCACACACAAAGCCATGTTGACTCTCCCTAATAAGTCCCTGTCTATCCAAATGCTTGTAGATTCTGTCTCTTATTAGTCCCTCCAATAACTTACCTACTACCGACGTTAAACTTACTGGCCTATAATTTCCTGGATTACTTTCGATCCTTTTTTAAACAACCGAACAACATGAGCCACTCTCCAATCCTCCGGCACCTCACCTGAAAAAAGCGACATTTTAAGTATTTCTGCCAGGGCCCCTGTAATTTCAACACTAGTCTCCTTCAAGGTCCGGGGGAACACCCTGTCAGGTCCCGGGGATTTATCCACTTTAATTTTCCTCAAGACAGCAAGGACCTCCTCCTTTTCGATCTGTACAGTTTCCATGATCTCACTACTTGTTTCCCTTAATTCTATAGACTTCATGCCAATTTCCTTACTACCACTCTCTGGCTTCTCCCACAGAGCCGATGTCTAATCCAATTTACTGCCACATCCTGAATTTCAAGTGACTGAACCTTCTTGACCAGCCTCCCATTATTTCACTATTTCAGTATTCCAATTATTTCAACATCTCCTCTAGGGCTCTGGAAATTTCTGCTCTTGCCTCCCGTAGGGTCCAAGGGCACACATTGTCAGGCCCTGGGGATTTATCCACCCTGATTTGCCTCAGGGACCTTGTCAAATGCCTTACTAAAGTCCACGTAGACAACTTCTGTTGCCTTGCCTTCATCTACTTTCCTGGAAACTTCCCCGAAAGACTCTATAAGACTGGTTAGACAAGAGCTACCATGCTGACTATCCTTATTCAATCCATGTCTATCCAAGTATTTATATATCCAGTCCTTTAGAATACCTTCCAATACCTTTCCCACAACTGATGTCAGACTCACCTGCCTATAATTTCCTGGTTTATGTTTAGAGCCTTTTTTCATGAGCACGTGGCCAAGTGGTTAAGGCATTCATCTAGTGGTCTGATGATCGCTAGTTTGAGCCTCAGCTGTGGCAGAATGTTTGTGCCCTTGAGCAAGGCACTTAATCACACATTGCTCTAGTGTCTGTGCGAGGAGAGGCGCTCCACACAGACCTCCAACCTGCACCTTGTAAGGCATGAAAATGCCCAACGCAGGCCTCTCATGGTCTGAGTCGACGTTCCCTCCCTCCCCTCCCCTTTTTTAAGCAGTGGAACAACATTGGCTATCCGTCAATCCTCTGGTACCTCCCCTGTTGCTAAAAATTATTTCAATATCTCTGCTAGGACTCCAGAAATTTCTGCTCTTGCCTCCCGTAGGGTCCAAGGGCACACATTGTCAGGCCGTGGGGATTTATCCACCCTGATTTGCCTCAGGGTAGTAAACACCTCCTCCTCTGTAATCTGTACAGGGTCCATGAAGTTGATGTTGCTTTGCCTGACTTAAAAAGACTCTGTGCCTGTCTCCTGAGTAAACACAGATGAAAAAAAATGCATGTAAGATTTCCCCTATCTGTTTTGCCCCATGCATGGATTATCATTCTCATCTTCCAGAGGACCAATTTTGTCCCTTGCAATCATTTTGCTTTTAACATATCAGTGGAATGTCTTAGGATTCCTGTTCATCTTGTCAGCTAGACCAACTTCATGCTTTTTTTTAGCCTTCCTGATTTCTTTCTTAAGTGTTCTCTTGTATTTCTTTTACTCCTTGGGCACCTCATTTGTTCCTGCCTGCCTAAACCTACTACGTACCTCCTTTATTTTATCTTAACCACGGCCTCGACATCACTTGAAAACTAAGGTTCCTTGCACTTGTTATCTTTACCTTGTATTCTGACAGGCACATACAAGTTTTATACTCTCAAGAGTCCATCTTTGAAAGCCTCCCAAAAATTATTAAAAATTCAATAAGAGTTCATTTTATTGTCGAAGTATGCATATGCAATACAACTCTGATATCTGTCTTCTCCAGAGAGCCATGAATACAGAAGGACCATGGGGGTTGTTGAAAGAAACGATATCAACTTCCCTCAAAACTCACCGACCCCAAAATTCCCCACCCATCCCCCGCAGAAATGTGACAAAAGCAATAAATCCTTCAACCCTCCCCCACAGAAAAAAACAGACATTAGCAACTCCAGACCCTCTCACCCACAGAAAAGAACAGCGACAAAGGATCTTAACACCCAACTTCCCCCAGTCACACACACAAAAAATTAATAGATCACCCACCTGCCAATCAGCCGCAAAAAACACCAATAAATTGAAACAGATCAATATAAAGTGCGGTCCAATAATCGCATTTCTGACACCATCAAAATTGGCCTTTCTCTAATTTAGAATCTCAGCGCAGACCAAACCTCTCTCTTTGCATATTTACTGTGAAACTAATGGCATTGTGTTGACTCGTTGCAAAGTGTTCCCCTGCTCAGACTTCTGTCACCTGCCCTATCTTATTCCCTAACAGCAGATCCAGTATCACACGCTCATTCTATGTCTTCTATGTACTGATGAAGGAAAATTTCTGAACATATTTGACAAATGCTATCCCATCTACTCATTTAACAGTGTGAGATTCCCAGTCAATATGTGAAAAGTTAAAATCACCTACTATAACAACCTTACATTTCTTGCAACAGTTTGCGAACACTTTGCAAATCTGTTCCTCTAAATCTCGAGGACTGTTGGATGGTCTGTAATATAGCCCTTTTAATGTGGTCGTACCTTTCTTACTTCTCAGTTCCACCCATAACACCTCACTAGTCGAGTTCTCCAGTCTGTCCTGACTGACCTCTACTGTGACATTCTCCCTGACCGGTAACGCCATCTCTTCTTCTTTCAGCCCTCCCACTCTGTCACCAATAAAACAATGCAACTCCAGAATATTGAGGTGCCAGTCATAATTCTAGGTGTTGATCTATCCTCTTGAAATCATAAGACCATAAGATATGGGAGCAGAATTAGGCCATTTGGCCCATCGGGTCTACTCCACCATTTCATCATGGCTGATCCAATTTTCCCCTCAGCCACAATCTTCTGCCTTCTCCCCATAGCCCTTCATGCCCTGACCAATGAAGAATCTATGAACTCCTGCTTTAAATATATATAAAGACTGGAATTCCAGTTGTATGTGGCAAAGAATTCTTTTCTGGCTGAAGAAATGCCTCATCATTTCCATTCTAAAAAGATGCCCCTCTATTCTGAGACAGTCTTCTCTGGTCTTAGACTCTCCCACCATAGGAAACAGCCTCTCCACAACCACTCTATCAAGTCCTATCATCATTTGATAGGTCCCAATGAGGTTACCACTCATTCTTCGGAATTCTAGTGAATACAGGCCCAGAGCTTTTGATTCCTGATTTTGCCTGAGATCTTACCAACATCTGCCTCCACAACATTTCCACTAACTGTTCTGACAGTCTGAAATATAGAAAACCTACAGCACAATACAGGCCCTTCGGCCCACAATGCTGCGCCGAACATGTACTTGCTTACTTAGAAATTACCTAGGGTTACCAATAGCCCTCTATTTTTCTAAGCTCCATGTACCTATCCAGGTAAAAGACTCTATTGTATCTGCCCCCACCACCACTGGTGGTAGCCCATTCCACGCACTCACCACTCACTGCGTAAAAACTTACCCCTGACATCTCTTCTGTACCTAATTCCAAGCACCCTAAAACTGTGCTCTCTCATGTTAACCATTTCAGCCCCCGGAAAAAGCCTCTGACTATCCACAAGACCAATGCCTCTTATCATCTTATTCACCTATCAGGTCACCTCTCATCCTCCGTCGCTCTAAGGAGAAAAGGCCGAGTTCACTCAACCTATTCTCATAAGGCATACTCCCCAATCCAGGCAACATCCTTGTAAATCTCCTCTGCACTCTTTCTACAGTTTCCACATCCCTCCTGTAGTGAGGTGACCAGAACTGAGCACAGTACTTCAAAAAACTGACATGTCAGCAGTTCAAAAGTATTCATTGCCCTTTGTTCAGGACTTACTTGAAACACCTCTCACAACTATTAGAGCCAGTAGTCTTTTTGGATAAGTCTCTAATAGCTTTGCACAATGTGATAGAGCAAGAATTGCCCATTCCTCCTTGCAAAATTGTTCAAGCTGAGCTAGGTTAGTTGGGGAGCGGCGGTGGACAGCAATCTTAAGACCTTGTCAGAGATATTTGATTGGGTCAGGACTCTGACTGGGCCACTCAAGGATATAAATTTTCTTCATTTGAAGCCACTCCACGGTTGCTCTGGCAGTGTGCTTTGGGTTATTGTCCTGATTAAAGACGAACTTCCCCTCTGGTCGAAAGCAGGTCCTCCTCGGTGACGATGAACCTTGATGCCACCAGGTCTGGTTCATCCGGAGGGAGCGGGACGCTCCTCTTCTGTTCCAATCTTGCGTAGAATATGTTAAGTTCATCAGGAAGAGAAGTGCCACAGTTATTGATATTCCCAGCTTTTTCTTTGCGCCCAGTGATCTCATTTAGACCCTGCCATAGTCTACTGGCATCCCTCTGGTTAGCCTGGACTTCCAACTTGGCTCGATATTGCCTCTTGGCGCCCTTAATGGCTTTCCGGAGTTCACGCCTGGATTCCGAGTAGCGACTGGTATCCCCGGACCTAAAAGCCACAACTCCAGCCTTTAAAAGGAACTTGACCTCATAATTCATCCCAGGTTTCCGGTTAGGGAATACCCGGATCGTCTTGCGAGACACACAGTCCTCCGTGCATTTCCGTATAAAGTCCATGACAGCTGAGGCATACTCATCAAGGTTAGCTGCCGAGTCCTTGAATACTAACCAGTCCACCGATTCAAAGCAGTCACGGAGGACCTCATCCGTTTCCTCCGTCCAATGCGACACTACTTTTGAGACCGTGACCTCCCGCTTCAGTTTCTGCTTGTAAGCCGGGAGGAGGAGTACGGCATTATGGTCTTCTTTCTTGATACTTTTCCATAAATACCCTTTTTGTGCAAAGCCTTAGAGATTATGGAGCCATGAACTTCATCTCCATTTGCAGCCACAGACATCTGCAACTCACTCAGAGTGGCTGTTGGCGTCACAGTAGTCTCTTACAAGTGCCATTCTTCTCCAGCGACTAAGCGTAGACAAGCAGTCTGACCTAGGCAGTGTGGCTGGGCTTTCATATTTTATTCCCTTTTTCGCGATAGACTACACTGAGCTCTGAGGTATGGTCAGTGTCTTTGAAATGGCCTTGTACCCTTTCCCAGATTTGTGCTTGTTTATTATCATTTCCCTGACTTGTCTTGAATGCTCTTTTGTTTTCATTTTGGTTTGGTCTGTTGAAAATCTACCACAGTGCTGGGCCATAAAGAGAAATTGGCTATAAATTCAGGTGATCCTCCGATTTTCTACATCAAACTGGGTGAGCTGGGGAGGTAATACACAGTACTGCACCTGAGGAAAGTTAGCACTGTAATTACAACAGCCATGAATACTTTTTCAGACTCACAATTTTGGATTTTAATAGTTAGTCAATTGTTGACAGGTTTTTTGGAATTTCTCTTTTGATTTGACATGATGCGTGTTTTGTAGATTAGCTCAAAAATCCTGCTTCAATATATAATAAATTTAGAAAATGAAAAGGTAAATTATGAAAATAGTTGTGAGGGATGATTATATACTGGCAGATAGGTTTTGCTGAGTTTGGCAGGACAGTTGATGCAGACATCATGGGCTGAAGAGCCTGCTGCTGTGTTGTCCTGTCTGTGTTCAGCATGCATTGTCTGCCTCTAAGTGCCCTTGAGAATGAGGTGGTGAGCCAACACCTTGGACCATCGGGCCCAAGTTTATCAGATCTTCTACAACTTATGCCAAGTCCATTCCTAATCTCACTGACGCTATGCCAAAAGGGACACGATTTAAATGTCTGTCTTTCTTTGCAACCCAGAAAAACATTCCTGCCTTCCTCCATCGCTCAGTGGTGTCCAAGGTCATTTGGTTGATTGAGCCCACTGCTCATATGTGCCAGTTACGAGCCCTCAGCGTGGTCTGTAGCTGCGCTATGGTGTTCTATGGCGTCTATGACATCTGTAGCATGGTCACTATAATTGAGTATAATGGCCTAACAAGATGAACAATGTAGATGCTAAGATTCCACCTTCATGTCAAGATCAATAGAAAAATTTCCATCTTCCAATCCCTCATTAGTAGGCTCTTAATCTTGTGATGCACATTGACATCCCTGTGGTCTCTGATGCAGGGACCCCCACCCCACACATTTACTCCAGAATGGGAGGTGGAAGGAGTTATTTCTGGTGGAGTTGTTGAGTGTTTACAAAAGCATCCTGAGGAAGTCGGTCAAATACATCCGCAGTGTTGGGATTGTAAAGTCCAAGAGCTGAGGTCCAACTCACTGTAAACTTAATGAAAGGAGGAATTTTTTAAAGGTTAGCTTTATTTTGTCACATGTACATTGAAATATCGGAGCATACAGCGAGATGAGTTGTTTGCGTCAACGACCAGCACATTCCAAGGGTGTGCGAGGACGGCCTGAAGGCAGCACCTTGCTTCAGGCACCAGTCTAGATTGCACACAGCTCAATAACCCGAACCCCAACAATTCTGGAATGTGGGAGGGGACCGAAGCACCCGGAGAAAATCCAGGCAGTCATTGGAAGAATGTACAAACTCCTTGCAGACAGTGGTGGGAATCGAACCCCTATTGCTAGTACTGTAAAGTGTTGAGGCAACTGCTCAACTACTTCCCAAGTCCATTTCTTCTTTCTTCCTGATCGTCCTGACTCCCATCACCCTGCCTCATTACCCTCCTCTAACCACATCATCTTCCTATCTTCCCACTGGTTCCCCTCTCCCTACTGTTCCCATCTGTCCTCCCCACCTTCCTCTCCAATCAGATTACACATCTCACTGTATGTTTCAATGTACACATGTGACAAATAAACCCAATCTATCTTTCTTTCTTTCCTTAGCAGCCAACACACTCAGGAGCATGCATCATCTACTTTAGCTTCCTAATATTTAACTTGGAGAAGCCTGTTCCTAAATTTTTCCACTTTTTATAAGCAAACTTCTTTGGACCCCTCTCCTTCACTTTTTCCATGGGCAATTCTCCTCTCCTATCAGAATCCTTCCTCTTCAAACCTTTACCACTTCCACCGAGCACCTCCTAGCTTCTCTCTTCATCCTCCTCCACCTTCCTCCTCACCTGGTCTCACCTACCATCTGCCAGCTTGTACTCCTTCCCTTACCGCACTCCCCATACCCACCGTCTTATTCTGGCTTCTTCGCCCTTCCCTTCCAGCCCTGATGAAGGGTCTTGGCCCAAAACATCGACAGTTTATTCCTTCCATAGATGCTGCCTGACCTGCTGAGTTCCTCCATCATTTTGTGTGTGTTTCTCTGGATTTACAGTATCTGCAGAATCTCTTGTGCTTATGTCCAGATGGTTCTTTTGGTTATAATCCAATTAAATTTCCAGGCAGTCTTACTATATTCTGCATTCTGTCATTGCTTTTCCCCTTGTACTACCCGGATGTGCTGATGTTTCGGTAGGGCTTGTCCAGATAACATGCAAAACAAAGATTTCCAGCAGCTGCAGAATTTTCTGTGCTGATTATTTCATGCTGCAGTGTCTTATTCATTTCCACAGGTGCTGCCTGACCTGCTGTGTTCCTCCAGCATTTTGTTTGTTGCTCTGGGTTTCCAGCATCTGCCCAGTCTCCTGTGTTCATCATTCCATTCGGTGGTGTCTGACAGGACGTCTGGATTTGACTCAATCTAATCACTGACCCTGAATTACTCAATAATAACAACAAAAAACAATGGCAGAAGAAACAAGGAAACATTATTTCTTGTCATTCAACAGTGATAGTTGACCTTCACCCCACGAGCTCTTTATAATGGCTTCCTGAGTTCACGATTGAACAGCCCTGAAGATTCCTTCTTTTATGCTGGAATATTTTCATTGGGTACACCACATCATGGTTCACTGTGAATTGCAAACACTGCACCAGGCTTTCAAAGCCTGTTTTAATGTGTTTTGTCCTCTCCATTCATGTTTTCTGAGGTACAGGCCATTCTAACTGAGAATGATAATCAACCTCGCTCTTGTAGAAAGCGCTTGCAATTTGTATAAGAGGGATAGCTGACAATTACAGCTTTTGTCCTGGTCTGAGCGGAGCACGCACACAAAAAAAAGAGAAACTGCCTGCTTTCAGCACTAAAGGCCTTGCGTTGATAGCGCACAAATCAGCAGGATCAAGAGCAAAATGAAAGCAAAACAATCTCTGCTGAAAATCATAGAAGCCATAATTACTAATTTAAGGAGCTAAGCACTTTGGAGAAAAATGTCAAAAGTGTTGTTGCCGGCTAATTTCACTGCTTTGGATAAAGAAAGATGATTGTCTTGTCTTGGATATTGTAGAAAGGCATTTGCTATGAACGAGTGAAAATAATACACAGCAAATTATAATTTGGCATGCATTTAATAACATCCTTTGTCCACTACAGCAGCAGATTTAGAAAGCAAGTACTAACCATCAGAACAGTGAGAAGGGGACAAACAGTTGGTATATATTTTTGAATACATTTTTCTAGTCATACAGACGTGAAGTCGTGGACTAGCAAAGCACACAGGGCTGAAGCATGCTGTTCAGACTATTCATGTCTCACCAGCCATCTTTACTCTAACCCCATTTTACTCTCTCCACACTTCCAGCAACTACCCCCAGATTCTACTGCTCAGCTACGCACAAGGGGCAATCTACAGCCGATAATGAGCTTACTGGCCTGCATATTTTTCAGTTTCCTCCACATTTTGATGATGTACTATACCGGTTAGAGTTAGTACGTTGTGGGCATGCTTCATTGCTGGCACTGGAATCGTGGCCACACTTTCAGGTGTCCACCAGCAAATCCTCAATGTATGCTTTTAATCACCATCTGAGAAATGAAGCTAATCTTTATATCTTTGGGATGTGGGAAGGAGGAAGGGAACCCAAGGGATGTGATGGGCAGGTGAGGAGAAGCCACTCATCCGTCACCACTGATCTCCCTCCTGGCGCTTATCCCTGCAACTGTGACGTTCTCTGGTTCACCAATCCCAAAATGGAGAGATGCCTCCTCACCTCTATCACTGTTTCACTTATCCTGGCAACCGTCCCAGACATTACAGTTGCCCCCAGCAGTTCCTAATTCATTATCATTCAGGGCCATAAACAGTTCTTCCAGATGACAGTTCACAAGCAAATCTGTCAGTGTCATCTATTGTATCAAGTGCTCCCTGTGTGGGCTTCTCTACATTAGTGAAACTTGAAGCGGATTGGGGAACCACTTGATACAATAGATGACACTGACAGAGCACATTTGCTTTGTCTGCCACAAAAGGAAGGATATCTCAGTGGTCACCCATTTCCAATCGACTTCCCAATCCCATTAAGACATATCTGTCTATGGCCACCTCTACTGCCATGATATGGAGGTGTGGTGTTCGTCCATCGTCGACGTCAATGAGGACCTTGACACCATTATGATGATGATGGTGTCGAGACCAGCGCATGATTTGGATTTAAGTGAGGGAAAGTTGCGCAGCGTCAGCCTCACTCTCTCTTCCCAATTCCCATCTGGATTCAGTGGCAAGACATAGTTGAGACGGCTGGAGATGGGACTAGGCACAGTGGATGACCAGGACGTCTTCTGTGTCTTGTCCTGCTCTACACGTTCCACGACGCTTGCAGAGACCGCCTTCTTGACCGTTGGACCTTCCATTGGTCTCGTCCGCTCAATCCGCTGGAGTCTGTCTCCACATGCTGGGATAGACAACTCCCTATCTCACCAAGGGTTTGAGACCCGTCGGCTACCCTCACCTGGTTTAGCCGGCTTGTCGAAGCTGTTGCCCGGGGTGTGGCCGCTGTCGCATGCAAACAGCTACAAGGAACCACAGGTGGGAGCTGAGTGCCAGGTGGGGACCAAAGGTAGACTAACCACCTTGAAAAGGATGCGACATGTTCCCCTACCAGAGGTACTACCCCTCCCTGACACCCCTTCACCCCTACCATGATAAGGCCAAACTCAGGTCATATTCCATTCATGTAGCCGTCAAGCCGGTGACAGAATTTTGATTTCTCTAACCTCTGGTAATTTCTCCCCCTTCCACCATTCCCCAGAATGCTTCCCCTCTCACCCCTTCTCTTCGCTTCAAGCCCATCACCTCCATTTGGTTCCCCTCTTTCCCTTTCTCTCATGGGTCACCCTCCTCTCTTATCAGACCCCTTCTTCTTCAGCCCTCATACCCTCTCCCCCACCCACCCCTCTTTCTCCCTCACCTGGTTCCATCTAACACCTGCTAGCTTGTACTTCTACCTCTCACCCACCTTCTTATTCTGGCTTTTTTCCTTCCTTTCCAATCCCAGTGCATCCACTGCTTGGTCCCCTACATAGACGCTGCCTGATCTGCTGATTTCTTCCACCATGTGGTGTGTGTGGGGGGGGGAGAAGTTTGTGTATCTGTGTATGTATGTGCTTGCATGAATGTTTAACAGCGTGTGTGGTATTTCTGTGCATGTTTGTGGATGCATGGAAATGTGTGAAAATGTGTGTAGACGTGTGTGTGTGTGTGAATCTGTGTGCCCGTGTGCCTCTGTGTGCATGCTCGTGAAAATCTGAATGTGTCGTGTTACTGCACTTCTGTGTATCTGTGTGTGTGCGCGTGAAAATGTCTTTCTGTACTTCTGTGTGTGTGCATTCATGCCTGTGAGAGAGTATGCTTACATCTGTCTGTGTATGTGTGCTCGTGTTTGTGTTTGTGCACATGCACGTGTGCATTAGAGTGAAGTAGAATGCTTGTGTGCATCTGAAAAGAGGTCTGCTGCGAGGTTGTGTGTGTAGCTTTTCCCAACAGTGGAGAATAAGGAGCTTCAGGGAAAACAGAATGAAAGAAAATGCTGAAATGTTCAATTCTATAAAATTCAATTTACAAAATGTATCAATTTATTAAACTGTAACGGAGTTTCAAATAAAGTCAGTCTAAGGAAGGAAGCAATGACAGTGATCATTTGAGGAGAAGTGGACCGGGGAGGAGAGCAAGATGCCCTTCAATGGAAAAGCTGCAAAAATAAGTGGACACAGAGCAGCCCATCATGGGTAAAGCCCTCCCCATCATTGAGCACACGTCCAAGGAGCCCGGTCACAGGAAAGCAGCATCCATCATCAAGGGCCCCCACCATCCAGGCCATAACCTCTTCTCGCTGCTGCCAATGGGAAGGAGACACAGGAGCCTCAACCCTCACACCGCCAGGTTCAGGAACCGTTATTACTCCTCAACCTCTTCAACCGAAGAGGATAACTTCATTCAACTTAACTCACCCGAACACTGAACCCACAACCTACGGACTCACTTCAGCTCATGCTCTCCAAATTTATGGTTCTTTTATTTATTAATTTTGCTTTTTTGGGTAGGTGGAACCTGTCAGCCTTGGAAGGCAGTCTGCCTAGGAGAAGGAAAACTCTGATTTTACACCTCCGCTGCCTTGCAGCCATACCCACCCATGGGAAAGGCTTCGAGAGTAAACCCCATGGAGGAAATCCAGAGCCGGGGTTCCTAAGGCATTTTGACATTGTTTACAACCTCAGTCTAGCAACCTCTGCGATGACACTGGTGCCAAGCTGTATCGGAACTTGCCCTTCCCTGGGACTGCATCAATGACATGGAGCGGGGGAACCGGCTGCATGGGCAACAGCTGGTTCTTCAAATCTTCCTGCCCAGGCTTGCGCCCTGGAGAGGACACAGTCCACCAGAGGCACAAATCCATGATCCTCTGGGTTCGATGGCTGCCTACTACTGTTTTTTGTTCTGTGTTTGGACATTTTGTTGTCTTTTGAACATTGGTTGTTCGCCAACTCATTGTGTGATTTTTCATTGATTCTACTGTGTTCCTTTGTACTTATTGTGAATACGCACAAGAGAATGAATCTCAGGGTGATAAAGAGAGGGCATATAATACAGCAAAAATTAATCGGAAGTTAGAGGATTAGAAAATGTTTAAAAACCAACAGAAGGCAACATAAAACCCAAGAGGCAAAAGATAAAATATGAAGGTAAGCCAATAACATCAAAGAGTATACCAAAAGTTTTTTCAGATATGTAAAGAGTGAAATAGAGACAAAAGTAGATATTGGTTCACTGGAAAATGATACTAGAGAGGTAGTATGGGTGAACAAGGAAATGACTGACGAACTAAATAAATATTTTTCAACAGTCTTCACTGTGGAAGACACTAGTAATATGCCGGAAGTTTAAGAGCGTTAGGGGGCAGAAGTGAGTGCAGTTACTATTACTAGGGAGAAGCTGCTTGGGAAACTGAAAGCTGTGAAGGGAGATAAGATATGTGGACCAGATGGTGTACACCCCAGGGTTCTGAAAGAGCTGAAGAGTTTGTGGAGGACTAGTAACGATCTTTCAAGACTCATTAGATTCTGGAATGTTTCTGGAGGACTAGAAAATTTCAAATGTCGCTCTACGCTTGAAGAAGGGAAGGAGGTCGAAGAAAGGAAATTATAGGCCAGTTAGCCAGACCTCAGTGGTTGGCAGATGTTGGAATCAGTTGTTAAGGAGGTTGTTTCAGGATACTTGGAGGCACATGATAAAATAGGCCAAAGTCAGCAAGGTTTTTTTTAAGGAAAAATCTTGCCTGATAGATCTGCTAGAATTCTTTGGAGAAATAACAATCAGGATAGACAAAGGAGAATTGGTTGATGTTGTGTATCTGGATTTTCAGAAGGCCTTTGACAAGGTGCCGCACATGAGGCTGCTTAGCAAGATAAGAACCCATGGCATTATAGGAAAGACACCATCATCGATACAGCATTGGCTGGTTGGCAGGAGGCAAAGACGAGGAATAAAGGGACCCTTTTTCCGTCTAGCTGCTGGTGACTAGTGGTGTTCTGCAGGGGTCAGTGGTTGGACCACCTCTTATTATGTTGTATGTCAATGATTTGGATAATGGCATTGATGACTTTGTGCCCAAGTTTGCGGATGATACGAAGGCAGGTGGAGCGGCAGGTAGTATTGAAGAAGCAGGGAGTCTGCAAAGAACTTAGACAGATCAAGAGAGTAGGAAGTGTATGGCCACGCACTATGGGAGGAGCAAAATCATCAACTATTTTTAAAGTGTGGATATAAATTCAGAAATCCCAGCTGCAAAGGGACTTAAGAGACCTCATGCAGGATTCCCTGAACATTAACATGCAGGTTGAGTCAATGGTAAGGAAGGCAAATGCAATGTTAACATTCATTTTGAGAGAACTGGAATATAAGGCTTTATAAGGCACTGGTGAGGTTTCACGTGAGTATTGTGAGTAGTTTTCTGCATGTTTTTAAGAAATAATGTGCAGACATTGGAAAGGGTTCAGAGGAGGTTCACAAAAATAATTCTGGGATTGAAAGGTTTATCGTGAGTGGCCTTTACTCACTGGGATTTAGAGAGAAGATGGCGGTGCAATGCAGCTCACAGCGGCCACTCTGGTGGTGATGTCTGTTATTTGTTAAGTAGGATGCCTTGCACAATCCTGACTTGATGGAGATGGACGTGAGAAGCACAGAAGAGCATCTGGTGAAACTTCTGAAATGCCTGTTTTGCTGCTGCTGCTACTGTGTGATCCAGAATCTCCGGAGGGGAAGGCCCCGAGTCCCTGACTTTGCCTGTTGCTTGGCGGCCGGGGTGGGGTCGAAGCGCTTGGCAGAGATGGTGCTCGGCGCTCGGTGTCGGAGGGCTGGTCGGAGGCTCGAAGTTTTTGGACGGACTCAGAGTTGGCTGTGGTCGGGTGCTTCCAGGGTGCTGCATCGGCAAGTTTGTGGCGCTGGAGGTTCATGGCAGGGAGAGTTTTTTCCTTCTACCGTCTGCATGAGGTGATGGGGCTATTGGGACTTAGAGACTTTTTTTTTACCGTGCCCATGGTCTGCTTTTTATCAAATTACGGTATTGCTTTGCACTGTTGTAACTATATGTTATAATTATGTGGTTTTTGTCAGTTTTAGTCTTGGTCTGTCTTGTGTTCCTGTGATATCATACTGGAGGAACATTGTATCATTTCTTAATGCATGCATTACTACATGATAATAAACGAGGACTGAGTGTCCTCATAATCTAATCTAATCTAATGAGAAGCGATTGATAGCTCACGGCCTTTACTCACTGGGACTTAGAAGAATGAGGAAAGGGATCTCATTGAAACCTATTGAATGTTGTGAAGCCTAGAAAGACTGGATGTGGAGAGGATGTTCCATGTGGTCGGGGAGTCTAGGACCTGAATGCAAAGCCTCAAAATAAAGGGACTTCCATTTCGAATGGAGATAAGCAGGAATTTCCTTAGCCAGAAGATGGTGCATCTGTGAAATTCGTTGCCACAGGCGGATGTGGAGGCCAGGTCATTGGGCATATTTAAGGTGGAGGTTGGTAGATTCTGGATTAGTCAGAGCGTGAAAGGTTATGGGGAGAAGGCAGGAGAATGTGGCTGAGAGGAAATGGATTAACATGATGAAATGGCAGAGCAGACTCGATAGGCACAATGGCCTAATTCTGCTCCTATGTGTTTTGGTCTTAGATGTACTTTGAACTTTGAGTAATAGAAGGGCACAGGCATAGAAACAGCAGTGTCAGCAGAGCCAGGCAGTCTAATGGCCTGCGCCGATTACTGAGGAAGTGTGGGTCCCAGTTCCAGCTGGTTGATCTGTGATGGATTACAGAGAGAATGGCAGCTGACTGACTCTGGAAGCCATCAGCCAGAGCAGTGGAATTAAATGTTCTCTCTCTGGCTGAACAGACTGCATGCCCATGGGGTGGGATGAAGTGCACTCTCTCTGCCTGGACAAAAAGCTTGCCCGTGGGGACCTGCAGCCTCTCCTCACTTCCATTTGTCACCTCCTGCCCCACATGCTCCAGTTACCAATCAATATATCATCAACAGGTCTGCTCACTGCTAAAAGGGTACAGAGTATCTCTTCCGTGTCAGTCCACAGCAGATGATGTGGTGCGTGTGTGTGTGTGTGTGTGTGTGTGTGTGTGTGTGTGTGTGTGTGTGTGTGTGTGTGTGTGTGTACGTCTCCGTCTTTATATGTGTGGGTGGTGTGTGTACATGTGTGTGTCTATACCTGTGCCTGGGTCATGTATGTGTGTGTGTGTCTTCGTGTATATGTATGTTTCTCTGTGTGTGTCTACTTACAGTATACGTATCTGCGTGTGTCTGTAGGTGAGTGTGTGTTGTGTATGCATTTGTATCTCTGTTCGACTGTATGGGTGCATATGTGTTTATGCAGCCTGCGCGTGGCTGTGTGTGCGGCACGCTGCGTGAGTGAGTGTCAGTGGCTGTGTGTATGCACGCACATGATCTATATATGTATGGTGAGGATCCTGCCAGTGCAGGGTCTTTGGGTGTTCTGCATGCGTGTAGATTCCATGTTGTTGTACAATGCGTATATGTGTGCACGCATATACATCTGTGTATATGGATAGGAATGTGATTAAGTGAGATGAGTCTTTCATAAAAGAAACAGAGATGTTTTATCCCGGCAGCAAGGAAACAGAGTTAATGTGATAATTTACTTACTCAATTATCTGTTGTGTTACCCAGCTGCCGACAGAGCACGGCTGGGTGAGAAACCTTCCTGATGTTCAGGACACACCACGCAGGAAGCCGGGAGCAGTTATTGGCCAAAATGTGCTTCTGCTGCGAGACCTCGGAAACGATTCTCTCCCAGTTATTTCCAATCTCCCCTCATATTATTTTCACACAGAACACGAGAGAATTATACAGCATGGAGACAACCGTTTTGGCCCAAATCTTCCATAGCAACTGTGTTGCCCAGCAAGCTTGTCCCATCTACCTGTGTTTGGCCCATAGTCCTCTAAACCTCTCCTGTACAGTTACTTACCTAGAAGGTTACTAAGTGTGAATAACTCATCCCCATCAAAACACACAAAATGCTGGAGGAACTCAGCAGGCCAGGCAGCATCTAAGAAAATAATTTGGATACCTTGGCACTGGCATTTTGGCCTGAAACGCGACTGTACTTTTTTTCCATAGATGCTGCCTGGCCTGCTGTGTTCCTCCAGCATTTTGTGTGTGTTGCTTGGATTTCCAGCATCTGCAGATTTCCTCTTGCTTGTTACCTCATCCCCACTTCTGCCAGCTCATTCCAAATATGCACCTTCCCCTTTATAAAGAAACTGCCTCTGATTTCCATTTGAAACCTTTTCCCTCTAATCTGAAATCTATACCTTCTTGTTTTTGGCACTCACTCGCTGAGAACATGACTATGTGCTTTCAACCTGTCTATATGATCTTATAGACCTCTAACAGGTCACCAAGATGTGACGACATGGGCTACAGGGTTCCCTGCTGATGTCTCCTTTTGGGAATATTTTACTGTGCCCCCAGATTGTAACTGTGTCTTAATAGGAGACTCACCCATCTCCTTTCGATATCTGATCGAACAAGGCACTGAAAACATGCTAGTGCCAAAGTACCCAAACAATTTCCTGAAGCATGGAACATAATAATATAAATATTAGAGCAGCAGTGGACATAAGCCGGAAGCCTGTTCCACCATTGATGCTAACCGCTCCTCTCTCTGTCTATACATCCACACTTCTGAATCAGAATCAGCTTTCGTATCATCGATGTATGTCACGAAACTTGTTGTTTTGAGACAGGGTTACAGTACACGGTATAAAAATTATTGGAAGTTACAAAAGGCCTTTGACAAGGTTTCACACGGAAGGTTGGTTAGGAAGGTTCCAATCGTTAGGTATTAATATTGAAGTAGTAAAATGGATTCAGCAGTGGCTGGATGGGAGACGCCAGAGAGCAGTGGTGCATAACTGTTTGTCAGATTGGAGGCCGGTGACTAGTGGTGTGCCTCAGGGATCTGTACTGGGTCCAATGTTATTTATCATATACATTAATGATCTGAATGATGGGGTGGTAAATTGGATTAGTAAGTATGCAGATGATACTAAGATAGGTGGAGTTGTGGATAATGAAGTAGGTTTTCAAACCTTGCAGAGAGATTTAGGCCAGTTAGAAGAATGGGCTGAAAGATTGCAGATGGAGTTTAATGCTGATAAATGTGAGGTACTACATTTTGGTAGGACTAATCAAACTAGGACATACATGGTAAATGGTAGGGCATTGAAGAATGCAGTAGAACAAAGGGATCTAGGAATAATGGTGCATAGTTCCCTGAAGGTGGAATCTCATGTGGATAGGGTGGTGAAGAAAGCTTTTGGTATGCTGGCCTTTATAAATCAGAGCATTGAGTATAGGAGTTGAGATGTAATGTTGAAATTGTACAAGGCATTGGTGAGGCCAAATTTGGAGTATTGTGTACAGTTTTGGTCACTGAATTATAGGAAAGATGTCAACAAAATAGAGAGAGTACAGAGAAGATTTACTAGAATGTTACCTTGGTTTCATCACCTAAGTTACAGAGAAAGGTTGAACAAGTTGGGTCTTTATTCCTTGGAACGTAGAAGGTTGAGGGGGGACTTGATAGAGGTACTTAATATTATGAGGGGGATAGATAGATTTGACGTGGATAAGTTTTTTCCATTGAGAATGGGGGAGATTCAAACAAGAGGACATGAGTTGAGAGTTAAAGAGCAAAAGTTCAGGGGTAACATGAGGGGGAACTTCTTTACTCAGAGAGTGGTAGCTGTGTGGAACGAGCTTCCAGCAGAAGTGGTTGAGGCAGGTTCGATGTTGTCGTTTAAAGTTAAATTGGACAGATATATGGACAGGAAAGGAATGGAGGGTCATGGGCTGAGTGCAGGTCGGTGGGACTAGGTGAGAGTAAGAGTTCAGCATGGACTAGAAGGGCCGGGATGGCCTGTTTCCGTGCTGTAATTGATACATGGTTATAAAATAAATAGCACGTAAAGACGGTTTAGAAATCTGATGCCAGAGAAGAAGCTTTTCCTAAAATGTTGAACATTGAACATCAAAATCTACAGCACATTACAGGCCCTTCAACCCACAATGTTGTGCCGACCGTGTAACCTACTCCAGAAACTGCCTAGACTTTCCCTACCTCTGTCTTTATATCGATATACCTATCTAAGAGTCTTTTTAAAAGACACAATTGTATCCATCTCTACCACCATCGCAGGCAGAGCACTCCATGCACCCACTATTCTGTGTGAAAAACTTACCCCTGACATCCCCTCTGTATCTACTTTCAAGCACCTTAAAACTATGCCCCCTCATGTTACCCATTTCAGCCCTGGGGAAAAGCCTCTAGCTATCCAACCAGTCAATGCCTCCCATCATCTTATACACCTCTATCAGGTCTCCTCTCATCCTCCATCGCTCCAAGAAGAAAAGACCAAATTCACTCAGCCCATTCTCATAAACCATGCTCTCCAATCTAAGCAACGTCCTTGTAAATCTCTTCTGCACTCCCACTATAGTATCCACATCCTTCCTGTAGTGAGGGGACCAGAACTGAATACGAAACTCCAAGTGAGGTCTAACTAAGGCCTTATATTGTTTTAACATTACCTCACGGCTCTTGAACTCAATCCCACAACTGATGAAGGTCATCACACCATACACCTTCTTAACGACACTGTCAACCTGCACAGCAGCTTTGAGTGTCCTATGGATACAGACCCCAAGATCTCACTGATCCTCCAACCTGCGAAGAGTTTACCATTAATATTACATTCCGTTTTCAAATTTGACTCTCTGAAATGAACCACTTCACACTTATCTGGGTTGAACAACATCTGCCACTTCCCAGCCCGGTTCTGCATCCTATCAACATCCTGCTGTAACCTCTGACAACTCTCCAGCCTATCCACAACACTCCCAACTTATGTGTCATCAGCAAACTTACTAACCCACCTTTCTACTTCCTCATACAAGTAATTTATAAAAATCACAAAGAGGAGGGGTCCCAGAACAGATCCCTGTGAGTTTTGTATTCTTTAGGCTCTTGTGCTTCTTTCATTGTGGTGCTAATGAAAAGAAGGCAAGTCCAGATGGTGGCAGTCCTTCATAAGACACTGCCTTTTGAAGATGTCCTTGATGGTGGAGAAGGTTATGTCCATGGTAGGGCTGTCTGGCCTATAACCATTTGGACCAAAAATCTATCCATCACATCCTTACATGTTCTCAATGACTGCCTTCACAAGAGAACCTCCTTATCCAAGAATTAATGCAGAGGAATTTCCCCAATGCATGTATGACCTTTTTTCAACATGGCATCTATCATATCTGTACACCAGAACGTTAGTCCCACTAATGTTATGTATAGTTTTAGCAAGAATTCCATCCTTTTATATTGCAACCATTTGTGATGAAGTGGAACTTGCTGGCAGGATGGTGTGCTGGCTTTCATTAGTCGGGGAATTGAGTTCAAAAGCCACGAAATACTATTGGAGCTCCATAAAACTCTGGTCAGTCCACACTTGGAGTATTGTGCTCAGTTCTAGTCACCTCAGCATAGGAAGGACACGGAAGCTTTCGACGTGATTTACCAGGATTAGAGAACGTGTACTTAGAGGAAAGGTTGAACAAGTTGAGGCTCTTTTGGAGCAAAGGAGAATGAGGGGCAACTTGAGAGAGGTGAATAGGATGATTAGAGGCATAGATTGAGTGGACATGGCCTCCTCTACTGCCATGATGAGGCTAAACTCAGGTTGGAGAAGCAACACCTCATATACCGTCTAGGTAGTCTCCAGCCCCTTGGTATGAACATAGAATTCTACAACTTCCGGTAATTCCCTCCCCCTCCCTTCCTCTATCCCTATTTCACTCTACCCCCTCCCCCAGCTCCCTCATGGTTTCGCCTCCTTCTTCTACTACCCATTGTTTTCAGGGCTATGACGTCAATGCTCCCCCTCCCCCAACCCTTTGTCTTTCAAATTACTGGTCTTTCAACTGAAGCTACAAGCATTCTTCAAATCCTTCCCCATCTTTCATTCTTCAGTCCTGATGAAGGGTTCCGGCCCGAAACGTCGACTCATCGTTTCTGACTGATGCTGCCCGACCTGCTGAGTTCATCCAGCGTACTGAAAGTGTTGCTTTGAGTGGACAGCCAGCCTGTTTTTCCAGTGTATCAACTGCCAATATCAGAGGACACCTGTTTAAAGTGAGCGGAGAAAAGTTTAGGGGAGATGTCAGAGATACGTTTTTTTACACAGATTGGTGGGTGCCTGCAATGTACTCCCAGGGGTGATAATAGAGACTGATACACTAGAGGTAATTAAAAGACTCGGAAATAAGAAAAATGGATGGTTATGGCTGTGTAGGAGGGAAAGGTTAGATTGCTTGTGGAATAGATTTACATAGACTGGCACACCATTGTGGGCTAAAGGGCCCATACTGTGCTGCACTGTCCTGGGTTCTATGTTCCATATTTATTTTGATTCACAATTACACAGCAATGAAACCATGTCTTTGCCAAAACACCCAGTCATATCAATCCTATTTTATTCTTCCCACATTCCCATTATGCCCCCACCCCCAGTTCTACCCCTCATCCACACAATAGGGCAATTTTCAGCAGAAAATTAACCTACCAACTCCTGTGTCATTGGGATGTGGGAGGAAACTGGACTACCCAGACAATCCCAGAAGGGAAAAGATGATGGCGCGGCGACAGCGCGCGCGGCCACTTCGGTGATGAATATCTGTTATCTGTCAAGTAGGGGACCGTGCACAATTCTGATTTGATGGAGACAGACGTGACAGCACAGTGGAACATCTGGAAAACTTCTGAAACGTCTGCTTCGCTGCTGCTACGACTGTGTGGTAACCGGAATCTCTGGAGCTGAAGACCCCGAAATCCTCAGTTTTGCGTGTTTCAGCGGCCAGGGAGAGGTCGATGGCGCTCGGCAGAGGATGGCGCTCAAGAGGCTGTATCGGAGAGGCTGGTCGGAAGCTCTGAGTTTTTGGACGGATGGACTCAGGTTCGGCTGGGGTCAGCTGCTTCCAAAGTATTGGCAAGTTGACATTGCCTGGAGGTTTATGGCAGGAAGTTTCTCCCTTTTGCTGCCTGCTATCGGGGACTTGGGACTTTGAGACTTTTTTTTACTGTGCCTATGGTCTGTTCTTTATCAAATTATGGTATTGCTTTGCACTGCTGTAACTATATGTTATAATTATGTGGTTCTGTCAGTGCTAGTCTTTGGTCTGTCCTGTTTTCTATGATATCACTCTGGAGAAACATTGTATCATTTCTTAATGCATGTATGCATTTCTAAATGACAATAAAAGAGGACTGAGTGTTCTCATAATCTAATCACAGGGAGAATGCTCAAAAGCTGCTAGATTCAGCGACGGCTACTTCCTCTTAATCATTTGGTTCTCAAACCAACCAGCACAACCCTAATCATTACCTCAGTACAGCAACACCAGCCACTCTGATCACTTAAATTTGAGAAAAACTACACATAAACAAAGACTAACAAGCAAGCAATGTGCTTAAAAAGACACTTTGTGCAAATAAAAGTCATAATACTAAGAACCTTGAAAACGAGCCTTTAGGTTGCGGAATCAGCTCAGAGTTGTGGTGACTGACATTACCCATGCCAGTTCAGGATCCTGATGGTTGTAGGGTAATAACTATTCCTGAACCTAGTCATGTGGAACCTAAGGCTTCTGTACTTTCTGCTGGCTGGTAGTAGGTAAAAGAGGGCATGGTGGTAGTCTTTGAAGATGGTGCTGCTTTCTTGTGGCAATATCCCATGTAAATGCATTCAATAGTGCGGAGGGCTTGGCCTGCGATGGAATGGGCTGAATCCACCACTTTCTGTAGTCTTTTCTGTCCCTGAGCATTGGCGTTTCTATACCAGGCTGTGATGCAACCACTTACGATACTCTCCACTGAGCATCTATAGATGTCAGGCCTGCACAGGCAAGCATCTCCCTGTCTGCACCCAACTAACTGGAATCGCCAGCCGCTCATTTCATCTCATCATTTACAGCCTATCTAAACCCAGCTCTCAGCCACAGTCCTTGCTCACTTGTCAAACTAGCCAACCTCAACCAGTTGCTCCTAGCCTTCAGTTACATTGTGCCTGTGATGTTTAGTATCTGTTCTCTCTCATTTGTGGCTCCTTGTGGCTTGTTATTTTCGCAGTCTATTATTAAAGGTATTGTTCATCGCAGAATTGTCTTCACTGCTCTGTTCTTGTACTGAGTCTTCTCTACACTTCCGGACAATAGAAGTTTGTCAAAGATCTTGGTGTCATGCCGAATTTATGCAAGTATCTAAGCAGGATTGTCCCGTCTGCGGAAGAGTCAACGGTTCTCACAGCAGCCTCTAAGCCACAGAACTATCCTCAATGCCAGGTAATTGCCAATTATGAGAAACCCACTCAGTAACTGACTGCAGAATGCACAGACTTCCTCTGTACCTCAGCAAGTTATAATAACCTCTCTGCGAGTATGTGTGTGAATATCAAGTAAATACAAACTGCATTGCGACCAGCTGCAAGAAGTGATTACCCACTGCTTCTGCTCTCAGCACAGGTACGGGTAGAACGAGTGTGTTGAAAGAAGGAATGGAAAGCTAACGTTCTCTGGTAGCATGCTTGTCCTTCAAGCTAAGTTGAGCTCGTGATATAGAGCTAGGACTGTGATGAGTAATACACTCTCTAACCGTGCCTTCCTCTACACCTCCTCGCTATGATTCACCATCACAGATTCCGAGCACTCTGCGGAAGGTCTAAAACTACCGAGCTGCTTTCTGCTTCTGCTGGGACACTATTTCGGGCTATCTGAGTCAGAAAGGGAACAAGCCTTCGGGCTGAAAGACTACTCCTATTGTAGTATGCAGTGCCTTCCTCACTGTAGATTTATATCAAGGCAGGGACCAAAATTTAGAACAGTACAGCACAGAAACAGGCCAATCGGCCCACAAAGTTGCACCAATCTAATTAAGCTAATGGTACCCAATCCCTTTTGCCTGCACAATGTCCCTATCCCCTTACTCTCTGCATGAAACCAAGCAAATGTTGGAAGGCCTAGTTAGAGCGGACGTTGCGAGGATGTTTCCAATAGTGGTAGAGTCCAGGCTCAGAGGGGACAGCCTCAGAACGCAAGAACATCCCTTTAAAACAGAGATGACGAGGAATTTCTTTAGCCAGAGAGTGGTGACTCTGAGGAATTCATTGCCACAGGCAGCTGTGGAAGCCAGGGTCATTGGGTGCATTTAAGGCAGAGATCGATAGGTTCTTGATTAATCAGGGTGTGAAAGGTTACGGGGAGAAGTCATATGAATGGAGTTGAAGGGGGAAAATAGATCAGACATGATCGAACGGTGGCACAGACTCGACGGGCCAAATGTCCTAATTTATGCTCCTTTATCTTATGCTCTTATAGTCTCTCTCATTCCTGCAAGCAAATTCCAGGCATCCACCAAGGTCCTTCAAAGATCGTGGCCGACCATGGTTGTTGCCTCTCAGCTGTCTACATAATATGCAAGGCAGTACACAAGCCGGGGCAGTACGATATGGAGACCAAGCTGTTGCCCGTGCAGCAGGCTCCCCCTCTCCACGCAGCTGATGAATCCAAAGCAGCGTCGCAAGAATTGCCTTTCAGTGCTGAACTCAATGCAAGGCTACCTTAGGGATTCCAGCTCCAGACTTTTCCTCAAGGTTTATTCCCAAAGCCTTCTTCATGAGTGGGTAGAGCTGCAAGGCTGCAGAGGTCTGAAATCAGTTTCTTCCTCCTGGATGAGCTGCCAACTACGGCTGATGAGCCCCATCTGCCTGAAGTGACTGGATTTAAGGTGCCAGTAACCCTCCTTTGCTCCTTGTCCTGTCAGTAGAAATGCTTCTGCCGGGCTTAGTAGTTAAGCCAAACATGAAGACCAGGAGCTGGGTTTTGTTATAAGACCATTATACCATAATAGATAGGAGCAGAATTACTCCATTTGGTCCATCAAGTCTGCTCCACCATTTCATCATGACTGACCTACTTACCCTCTAAACCCCTTTCTCCTGCCTTTTCTTTGTAGCCTTTCATACCATGACTAATCAAGAACTTATCAATCTCTGCCTAAATGCACTCAATGACCTAGCCTCCGCAGCTGCCTATAGAAACAAATTCCACAAGAGTCCCCATCCTCTGGATAAAGAAATTCTTCCTCATCTTTGTTGTAAATGGACGTCCCTCTCTTTTGAGGCTGTACCCTCTGATTCTAGACTCCCCCACTATAGGAAACATCCTCTCCACATTCACTCTCTCTTTTCCTTTCAACATTCAAAAGGCTTCAATGGGATTTCCCCTCATTCATCTAAACTTCAGCTAGTACAAGCCCAGAGCCGTCAAATGCTTCACATATAATAACCTTTTCATTCCCAGAGTCATTGTCATGAACCTCCTTTGAATCCCCTCCAATGTCAGCACATCCTTTCTTAGATAAGGAGTGCAAGACTCTCCACAATATTCCAAGTGAGGCCTCACCAGAGTCTTAGAAAGCCTCAGCATTACATCCTTGCTTTTATATTCCAGTCCTTTCGAAACGAGTGCTGACATTGCATTTGCCTTCCTCAGCATTGACAACCTGCGAGTTAACTGTTAGGGCAGAAGTTCCCAATGTTTTTTATACCATCGACCAATACCATTAAGCAAGGGATGCGACGACCCCAGGTTGGGGACCCCTGCTTTAGGGAATCCCATACGAGGACTCCCATGACCTTTTGCACCTCAGATTTTTGAATTTTCTGTATATTTAGAAAATAGTCTATGCTTTTGTTCCTTCTACTAAAGTGCATGACCGTATACTTCTCAACGCTATATTCTATCTGCCACTTCTTTGCCCATTTTCCTGATCTGTCGCAGTCTTTCTGCAGCCTCCCTGCTTCCTCAACCCTACCTCCCCTCCACCTACCTTCGTATTGTCTGCAAGTGTGCCCACAAAGCCACCAATTCCATCACCCAAATCATTGACGTATATCATAAAAAGAAGGGCTCCCAATACCTACCCCTGCAGAACCAACCAGAATAGACCCCTTTATTCCCACTCTTTGCCTTCTGCCAATCAGCCAATCTTCTATCCATGTGGTCTTATCTTGATTAGCAGCCTCATTTGCGGCTCATTGTCAAAGACCTTCTGAAAATCCCAGTAAGTAACATCCACTGACTTCTACCCTGTTTGTTATTTCCTCAAAGAATTCCAACATATTTGTCAAGCAATATTGCGGTTCGTCCATCATCGTCGATGAATACCTGGACACCATTAGTCACTTTGAGACTGGGTGCGGTGCGTCTGAAAATGATTGGTCAGGCCAATTCATGCATGGAATGTCCTGGCACATGTTGGGCAGACATGTGTAGGCACTGCGGTTGTTGCGCTGGTGGCTCTGGACTTGCGCAGCTCGCGCTTATGTTGTGTTTCAGCAATGAGCCTTGCTTCGTAACCCTGACAGCCCTTGTGGGTGAGGCCGCGCCAGGTAGGGCGGTTTTGTGCCAGCATTTCCCAGGTGGTCGTGTCTATGTCAAATGACTTCAGGGAGGCCTTTAGTGTGTCTTTGTAAGGTTTCTTCTGATCTCCACGCCAGAGTCTTCCAGCAGAGAGTTCCCCAAAAAGGAGCTGCTTGGGTACGCGCTCGTCCGGCATGCGGATGACATGACCTGCCCACTGGGTCTGTGCTCTCATCAGCAGTGTGTGGACTGATGGTAGACTTGCTCTAGAGAGAACTTCAATGTCTGGTACTTTGTCTTGCCAACTGATGCCTAATATTCTGCGAAGACAAGTCATGTGGAAATGGTTGAGCTGTCTTGCATGCCTTAGATACACAGTCCACGTTTCTCAGGCATACAGGAGGGTAGTGAGTACCATGGCCCTGTAGACCTTCAGTTTTGTTGCTGGACTGATTTCTCGACGTTCCCATACAGTGGAGAGCAGTCTACCGAAAGCAGAACATGCTTTCACTATTCTGCAGTTAACTTCTATATCAATAGTCACTGCTCGGGAGAGGGTGCTGCCAAGGTAAGTAAACTGGTCCACTGCCTGTAGTTTCTGTCCTTTGACTGTGATTTTCGGTGCTGTGTACGGTGCATGAGGGGCAGGCTGGTGAATGACTTTGGTCTTTTTGATGTTGATGGTGAGTCCAAAGTTGTCACAAACCGTGGAGAATTTGTCCATATTGACTTGCATCTCTGGCTCCGAGCCAGCATACAGGGCGCAGTCATCAGCAAAGAGGAAGTCTCTCAGAACAGTCTCCTTCACTTTGGTAATAGCTTGAAGTCTCCTCCGGTTGAAGAGCTTCCCATCCACTCTGTACTTGAGGCTGATTCCAGCATCACTGTCCTGGAAGGCATCATTCAGCATGGCAGTAAACATCATGCTGAACAGTGTGGGTGCGAGCACACAGCCCTGTTTGATGCCACTGGTGACTGGGAACGCCTCAGAGGATTCTCCGCCGTTCAGCACTCTGGCCATCATGTTATCATGGAATTGACGTACCATCTGAATGAATCTGGCGGGGCAGCCAAACTTTGACATGATCCTCCACAGGCCTTGTCGGCAGACAGTGTCGAAGGCTTTTGTGAGGTCAACAAAATATATTCACCTAAGGAAACCACATTTCTTTGGCATATTTTATGAAGTGCCTCCAAGTACCTGATACCTCATCTAGAACAGTCAACTCCAACATCTTCCAACCACTGAGGTCAGGGTAAGTGGCCTAAAATCTCCTTTCTTCTGCCTCCCCTTTTTCTTGAAGAGGGATGTGACATTTGCTATTTTCCAGTCTCCACAACCATTCCAGAATCTACTGATTCTTCAAAGATCACTACTAATGTATCCACAATCTTTTCAGCTACCTCTTTCAGAACCCAAGGCTGTAGTCCATCTGGTCCAGGTGACTTATCTATCTTCAGACTTTTTAGCTTCCCAACACCCTTCTCCGTAGTAATAGCAATTGTACTCACTTTTGCACCCTGACACACTCAAATTTATGTCTTCCACAATGATGACAGATGCAAAATACCCATTTAGTTTGTCAGCCATTTGCCATTACTACCTCTCTAATGTCATTCTCCAGTGGTCCGAAATCTACTCTCATGTCTCTTTTACACTTTATATATGTGAAAAACATTTGGTATCCTCTTTAATATTATTGGCTGGCTTACCTTCATATTTCACCTTTTCTCTCCTTATGGCTTCCTTAGTTTCAATCTGTGGTTTTTAAAAGCTTCCCAATGGTCTAACTTCCGCTATTTTTTGCTCTATTATATGTCCTCCCTTTGCTTTTACATTCCTTTTTTTACATCTCTTTTCAGCCATGGTTATGTCTGCCTTTAGACTATTTTTTCTTCATTGTGTAGTATCTATCCTGTGCCTTCCAAATTTTTCCAAGAAACTCCATCCAATGCTGCTCTGCCATCATCCCTGCTAGTGTCCCCTTCTAATCAACTTTGGGCAGCTCTTCTCTCATGCCCCTGTAATTCCCTTTACTCCAGTGTAATACTAATACACCTGATTTAGTTTCTCCCTCTCAAAATGCAAGGTGAATTCTATCATACTATGATCACTGTCTCCTAAGGGTTCCTTTTCCTTAAGCTCCCTAATCAAATCTGACTTATTACTAACACCCACTCCAGAAGTATAAAGTATAAAGTATAAGTATAGTCTTTCCGCTACTGGGCTGAACCATAAGCTGTTCTAAAAAAACATCATGTAGTCTTTCTACAAATTCTCTCTTTTGAGATTTAGCACCAATCTACTTGCATATTGAAATCTCCGTGTCTATTATAACATTGCCCATTTGACATGTGGATTCTATCGCACATTGTAATTTGTGGTTGGTTGTTCGTCCATCGTTGACGTCGATGAGGACCTCGACACCATTATGATGGTGTCGAGACTAGCGCGTGATTTGGATTTAAGTGAGGGAGAGTTGCGCAGCGTCAGCCTCACTCTCTCTTCCCAATTCCAATCTGGATCCAGTGGCAAGACAGAGTCTAGACGGCTGGAGATGGGACTAGGCGCAGTGGATGACCAGGACGTCTTCTGTGTCTTGTCCTGCTCTACATGTTCCACGACGCTTGCAGAGACCGCCTTCTTGACCGTTGGACCTTCCATTGGTCTCGTCCGCTCAATCCGCCGGAGTCTGTCTTCACATGCTGGGATAGACAACTCCTTATCTCACCGAGGGTTTGAGTAATTTGTAGCCCACATCCTGACTACTGTTCAAAGTCCCATATATAACTCCCATCAGGATCTTTTTACCCTTTCAGTTTCTTAACTCTACTCATATGGATTCTAAATCTTCCAACCCCATGATTTCTTTCTAAGGATTTGATTTCAGTTTTTTACCAACAGAGCCACCACACTCCCTTCTCCCTACCTGCCTGTGCTTTTGATACAATGTGTATCCTTGAACGTTAAGCTCCCATCTATGACCTTCTTTCGGTCACAGCTCAGTGATACCCACATCATACCTACTAATCTTTAATTGAGTTAAAAAATCATCTTCCATATTCTGTACAGTACGTGCTTTCAAACACAGCACCTCCATCACCCATTTTGAATTTGTTCCCATGTTACACTGCAACTCATCCCACTGGCTGCAATTTTGCCCTATCATCTGTCTGTCCCTCCTGACAGTCTCACTACACACTGCATCTAGATGTATATCAATTACCACATCCTCAGGCCCATCACTCTGGTTCCTATCCCCCTGCTAAATTAGTTTAAAGCCTCCTCAATAGCTCTAGCAAACCTGCCCACAAAGATATTGGTCCCCTCAAGTTCAGGTGTAACCCATCCCTTTTGTACAGGTCATGCTTCCCTAGAAGAGGTCCTAATGATCCAGAAATCCCCCACTCCAGTGCCTCAGCATTCACTCATCTGCCAAATCATCCTATTCTTACTCTCACTGGCTGAAGGCACAAGCGGCAATCAAAAGGTTACTGTGCTAGAGGTCAATAGACAATAGACAATAGGTGCAGGAGTAGGCCAGTCAGCCCTTTGAGCCAGCACCACCATTCACTGATCATGGCTGATCATCCACAATCAGTACCCTGTTCCTGCCTTCTCCCCATATCCCTTCACTCCGCTTTCTATTAGAGCTCCATCTAACTCTTTCTTGAAAGAATCCAGAGAACTGGCCTCCACTGCCTTCTGAGGCAGAGCATTCCACAGATCCACAACCCTCTGTGTGAAGAAGTTTTTCTTCAACTCCTTTCTAAATTGTCTACCCCTTATTCTTAAACTGTGGCCTCTGGTCCTGGACTCCCCCAACATCGGGAACATGTTTCCTGCCTCTAGTGCGACCAATCCCTTAATAATCTTATATGTTTCAATCAGATCCCCTCTCATCCTTCTAAATTCCAGTGTATACAAGCCCAGGTCCTGCTTTTCAGCTTTCTACCTAACTCCCTAAATTCGCTCTTTAGATCTCTTCCCTTTCCCCACCTATGTCATTGGTGCCAGTATGAACCAAGACTTCTGGCTGCTCACACTCCCCTTTTAGAATGCCGTGGGTCCAATGCCAAGATATCCCTGACCATGGCACCTGGGAGGCAACGTGCCATCCATGTGTCTCTTTCATGTCCACAGAATCTTCTGACTACTTGTCTAAACTTTCAGAGATGAGGAGCACTTAATAGTTAGTGTGAGCTCATCCCCAGTACCACCTTTGGTTGGAGCAACTTTAAGGAAACCACCAGGCATTCACCACTCTCTGTATAAAACACTTGCCTCACACATCCCCTTTCACCTCAAATGCACGCCGTCTGGTATTGGACATTACAACTATGTGAATAAGATCCCCATTGTCTGTCCTACCTACGCCACTTATAATTTTATATACATCTGTCAGGTCTCTCCTCAGCCTCCACCACTCCAGAGAAAGTGATCCAAGTTCAGTCCAACCTCTCCTTATATCACATGGCCTCTAATCCAGGCAACATCCTGGTGAACCCCTTCTGCACCCTTTCCAAAGTCTCTGCATCCTTCCTGTAATGGGGCTAGCAGAATTGCACACGGCATTCCATGTGCAGCCTAATTAAATTTCTATGTGGCTGTTACCTTGCTTTCTTAGTCTTATACTCAATGACTAATAGACTTATTATACTAAAAATGCAGCAGAGGAGACCTACCATGACCTTGACGAATCCTGGAGCAGGTTTGGAGGGTCTGATGGACAACTCCTGCCACAATGCTTCACAACACCAGCAATAAGATCAGGGTTCACTGTCCGTAGGGAGTTTGTATATTCTCCCTGTGACAGTGTGGGTTTCCTCCAGATGCTCCAGCTTCCTCCCACATTCCAAAGCTGTACCGGTCAGGGTTAGCAAGTTGCGGGCATGCTACATTGGCGCCAGAAGCGTGGTGACCCTTGCTGGCTGCCCCCAGCACATCCTCACTGATTGAATTTGATGCTAACAATGCATTTCGCTGCATGTTTCGATGTACAGGTGACAAATGGAACTAATCTACGTCTCACGTAATATGGAGTATGGTAGAATGCTGGTCAAATTACTGTAGTGGCAACTAGCTCTGCGCATTGATCGTGGATATGAGGCTTCATTGCAGTCGAGTGACTGGAGAACTTGAATTCATAATAGCATAAAACATTGGCCCATTGAGTCTGCTCTGCCATTACAACGGCTGATTTATTATCCCTGTCAAACACATTCTCCTGCCTTCTCCCCGTAGCCTTTGACACCATTACAGAACAAGGTTCTATCAACCTCTGCTTTTAGGTCATGGCTGATCGCGGAAGCTCAATTTTTTGCACCATCCCTAAATCCTTTGATTCCCTTAATACCAAGAAGCTCCCAACCTTCTTATCCATACACTTAATAATTTTTTGTATCTTTACCAAATCTCCCTTCCTTCTCCTACACTCTAAGTAGGAGAATCACAGATAGCATGCAACAGAGATTATAGAAAGAACAGGAAGGAGATGAGGCTTAATCACAGCCAGTGGGATGAGTTACAGAGCAATAGAGGTGTGGAGCAGTTAAAACAGAAAGCAACAAATACTGGACTGGAAGTGTTATATTTGAATGCACGCGGCATAAGAAATAAAATGGACGATCTTGAAATTCAGCTACAGATTGGCAAATATCATGTTGTGGCCATCTCTGAAACTTGGCTAAAGGATGGCTGCCATTGGGAGCTGAACATCCAAGGATATACGGTGTATCGGAAAGATAGGTTAGTAGGCAGAGGGGGTGGTGTGGCTCTGTGTATAAGAAATAATATTAAGAAATGGCAAGGGTAAAAGGACCCTAATGGCAGTTGTACACAGGCCTCCAAACAGCAGCCAGGACGTGGATTACAAATTACAGCAGGAGATAGAAAAGGTGTGTCGGAAGGGCAATGTCATGATAATCATTGGGGATTTTAACATGAAAGTGGATTGGGAAAACCAGGTCAGTACTGGACCTTAAGGGAGAGAATTTGTAGAATGTCTAAGGGATGGCTTTTTAGAACAGCTTGTTGTTGAGCCCTCTAGGGGATCAGCTGTGCTGGATTGGGTGTAGTGCAATGATCCAGAGGTGAAAAGAGAGCTTAAGTTTAAGGAAACCTTAGGGAACTGTGATCACAATATGATTGAGTTCACGTTGAAATTTGAGAAGGAAAAAAATAAAATCCAATGTGTCAGTATTTCAGTGGAATAAAGGAAATCCAATGGCATGAGAGGGGAACTGGCCGAGGTTGACTGGAAAAGGACATTTACAGGCAGGACAGCAGAGCAGCAACGGCTGGAGTTTCTATGAAAAATGAAGGAAGTGCAAGACAGATATATTCCAAATAAGAAGGAAGTTTCAAAGGGAAGAAGGACATGACTGTGGCTGACAAGTGAAGTCAGAGCCAAAGTAAAAGCAAAAGAGAAGGCATACAAAGAAGCCAGAACTAGTGGGAAGATAAAGGATTGGGAAGCTTTTAAAGACTTGCAGAAGGAAACTAAGAAGGTCATTAGGAAGGAAAAGATGGATTATGAAAGGAAGCTAGCAACTAATATTAAAGAAGATACTAAAAGCTTTTATAAAGTTTATAAAGGGTGAAAGAGAGTTGAGGGTAGATATAAGACCAATACAAAATGACACTGGAGATATTGCAATGAGAGATGCAGAGATGGCAGAGGAACTGAATGTGAATTTTGCATCAGTCTTCAAGTGGAAGACATCTGCAGTGTACCAGACATTCAAGAGTTTCAGGGAAGTGAAATTTGTGTAGTGAAAATTACGACTGAGAAGGTGCTCAGGAAGGTTAATGGTCTGAAGGTGGATAAATCTCCTGGACCTGATGGAATGTACCCTTGGGTTCTGAAGGAAGTAGCTGGAGA
This sequence comes from Mobula birostris, assembly GCF_030028105.1. Taxonomy (NCBI): domain Eukaryota; kingdom Metazoa; phylum Chordata; class Chondrichthyes; order Myliobatiformes; family Myliobatidae; genus Mobula; species Mobula birostris. Next base: position 27,356,551 of record NC_092401.1, on the reverse strand, counting down.
GATTGCGGAGGCATTAACGATGATCTTTCAAGAATCGATAGATTCTGGCATTGTACCGGATAACTGGAAAATTGCAGATGTTACTATGCTATTTAAGAAGGGTGGGAAGCAGAAGAAAGGAAACTATAGACCTGTTAGCCTGACATCAGTGGTTGGGAAATTGTTGGAATCGATTATTAGGGATGAGATTATGGAGTGCCTGGAGGCACATGACAAGATAGATCAAAGCCAATGTGGTTTTCTGAAAGGAAAATCCTGCCTGACTAACCTGCTGCAATTCTTTGAGGAAATTACAAGCAGGATAGTCAAAGGAGATGCAGTAGACATGGTGTACTTGGACTTTCAGAAGGCTTTTGACAAGGTGCCACACATGAGGCTGCTTAGCAAGTTAAGAGCCCATGGAATTACACAGAAGTTACTAGCATAGGTGGAGCATTGGCTGATCGGCAGAAAACAGGGAGTGGGAATAAAGGGATCCTTTTCTGGCTGGCTGCCAGTTACCAGTAGAGTTCCACAGGGGACGGTGTTGGGACTGCTGCTTTTTACAAGGTATGTCAATGATTTGGTCCATGGTATTAATGGATTTGTTACTAAATTTGCTGATGATACAAAGATAGGTGGAGGAGCAGGTAGTGTTGAGCAAACAGAGAGCCTGCAGAGAGACTTAGATAGTTTAGGGGAATGGGCAAAGAAGTGGCAAATGAAATACAATGTTGGAAAGTGTATGGTCATGCACTTTGGTGGAAGAAATAAACAGGCAGACCATTATTTAGATGGGGAGAGAATTCAAAATGCAGAGATGCAAAGGGACTTGGGAGTCCTTGTGCAAGATACCCTGAAGGTTAGCCTTCAGGTGGAGTTAGGTCTGAAGAAGGCGAATGCAATAAAAACATAGAAACATAGAAACCTACAGCACAATACAGGCCCTGTGGCCCACAAAGCTGTGCCGAACAAGTCCTTACCTTAGAACTACCTAGGCTTACCCATAGCCCTCTATATTTCTATGCTCCATGTATCCATCCAGGAGATTCTTAAAAGACTCTATAATTTCCGCCTCCACCACCGCTGCCGGCAGCCCGTTCCACACACTCAACACTTTCTGTGTGAAAAACTTACCTCTGCCATTTCCTCTATACCTACTTCCAAGCACCTTAAAACTATGCCCTCTCGTGCTAGCCATTTCAGCCCTGGGAAAGAGCCTCCAGCTGTCCACAAGATCAATGCTTCTCATTACCTTGTGCACCTCTATCAGGTCACCTCTCATCCTCCATTGCTCCAAGGAGAAAAGGCCGAGTTCACTCAACTTATTCTCATGAGGCATGCTCCCCAATCCAGGCAAGATCCTTGTAAATCTCCTCTGCACCCTTTCTATGGTTTCCACATCCTTCCTGTAGTGAGGACACCAGAACTGAGCACAGCACTCCAAGTGGAGTCTGATCAGAGTCCTATATAGCTGCAACATTACCTCTCGGCTCTTAAGTGCAATCCCACGATTAATGAAAGTCAATGCACTGTATGTCTTCTTAACCACAGAGTCAGCCCATGTAGCAGCTTTGAGTGTCCTATGGACTCTGACTCCAAGATCCCTCTGATCCTCCACACTGCCAAGAATCTTGCCATTAATGCTATATTCTGCCATCATATTTGACCTTCCAAAATGAACCACCTCACACTTATTTGGGTTGAACTCCATCTGCCACTTCTCAGCCCAGTTTTGCATCCTATCAATGTCCCGCTGTCACCTCTGACAGCCCTCCACACTATCCACAACACCCCCAACCTTTCTGTCATCAGCAAATTTACTAACCCATCCCTCCACTTCCTCATCCAGGTCATTTTTAAAAATCACAAAGAGTAGGGGGTCCCAGAACATATCGCTGAGGCACACCACTGGTTAGGCTAATCCAATGTGATGTTTGCATTGTAAATACAAGCTGAAATTTATGTATTTATGTATGTACATTTTTTCCATATCTGAACTTTTAACTTAAATTTTAGATACATTCAGTGGCCATTTTATTAGGTACAGGAGTGTATGTAAAGTGGCCACAGGAGTGGAACCTGTCTACTGATCTGCTGCTGTAGCCCATCCACTTCAAGTTTTGAAATGTTGTGCATTCAGAGATGCTCTTCTGCACAGCACTGTTGTAACACAAGATTATTTGAGTTACTGTCACATTCCTGTCAGCTTGAACCAGTCTGGCCATTCTCCTCTGACCTCTCTCATTAACAAGTTGTTTTTCCCACAGTTCTGCCAATCACTATATAGTGTTTTTTGTTTCACGTATCATGCTCTGTAAATTCTAGAGGCAGCTGAGTGTGAAAATCCCAGGAGATCAGCATTTTCTGAGATACCCAAACCATCCTGTCTGGCACCAAAAATAATTCCACAGTCAAAGTAATTTAGATCACATTTCTTCTTCGTTCTGATGTTTGATCTGAACAACAACTGAACCTCTTAACCATGTCTGCATGCTCTTATGCATTGAGATGCTGCCACAAGACTGGCTGATTAGTTATTTGCATTAAGGAGCAGGTGTACATGTGTACCAAATAAAGTTGCCACTAAGTGTCAATCTTTAATCTTTATAATTACTAAATATTGTATGTCGCACCAACACACAACAGCAAATTCCTTATATGTGACAAAGTTGCTCCTTGATCCTTTCTGTGTCAAAAATTTATCTCTCAGATCCCCTTTCTCTCACCATAAACTTACAGTGGCATGCAAAATTTTGGGCACCCTGGTCAAAATTTCTGTTACTGCGAATAGCTAATCGAGTAAAAGATGAACTGATTTCTAAAAGGTTAAAGATGAAAAGTTAAAGATGACACATTTCTTTAATATTTTAAGCAAGAAAACTTTTTTATTTCCATCTTTTACAGTTTCAAAATAACAAAAAAAGAAAAGGGCCCGAAGCAAAGGTTTGGTTACCCTGCATGGCAGTACTTAGTAACACCCCCCTTGGCAAGTATCACAGCTTGTAAACGCTTTCTGTAGCCAGCTAAAAGTCTTTCAATTCTTGTTTGGGGGACTTTTGCCCATTCTTCCTTGCATAATGCTTCTAGTTCTGTGAGGTTCTTGGGCCGTCTTGCACACACTGCTCTTTTGAGGTCTATCCACAGATTCTCGATGACGTTTAGGTCGGGGGACCGTGAGGGCCATGGCAAAACCTTCAGCTTGCACCTCTTGAGGTAGTCCATTGTGGATTTTGAGGTGTGTTTAGGATCATTATCCTGTTGTAGAAGCCAGCCTGTTTTCATCTTCAGCTTTTTCACAGACAGTGTGATATTTGCTTCCAGAATTTGCTGGTATTTAATTGAATTCATTCTTCCCTCTACCAGTGAAATGTTCCCCATGCCACTGGCTGCAACACAAGCCCAAAGCATGATCGATCCACCCCCTCCCCCCCGTGCTTAATAGTTGGAGAGGTGTTCTTTTCGTGAAATTCTGTACCCTTTTTTCTCTAAACATACCTTTGTTCATTGCAGCCAAAAAGTTCTATTCAAAATGTTCAAAGGAACATCTAAACAAGCCTGATGCATTTCAGAAACAAGTCCTGTGGACTGATGAAGTTAAAATAGAACTTTTTGGCCGCAATGAGCAATTTGGCCTCAAAAGAGCAGCGCATGCAAGACGGCCCAAGAATCTCACAGAACTAGAAGCCTTTTGCAAGGAAGAGTGGGCAAAAATCCCCCAAACAAGAATTGAAAGACTCTTAGCTGGCTACAAAAGAATTGAAAGACTCTTAGCTGGCTACAAAAAGCGTTTACAAGCTGTGATACTTGCCAAAGGGGGTGTTACTAAGCACTGCCATGCAGGGTGCCCAGACTTTTGCTTTGGTCCCTTTTCCTTTTTTGTTATTTTGAAACTGTAAAAGATGGAAATAAAAAAGTTTTCTTGCTTAAAATATTAAAGAAATGTGTCATCTTTAATTTTATACCTTTTGGAAATCAGTTCATCTTTTACTCGCTTAGCTATTCACAGTAACAGAAATTTTGACCAGGGTGCCCGAACTTTTGCATACCACTGTATGTCTACTAGTTTTAGGCATCATTGTCACTGGAAACGTTCACTATCTATCCTATATACAGCACCTCTCAGCCTCCTTCAATTATCTTCCTCTTCCTTTGATTGCCGGTATAGACCGAATAGAATGAATGGCCTCCTCCCACGTTGTATTAAAGTGTCAAATAGTCTTAGAAAGTTAAAGCATGGCAGCAGGTAGATCAGCATACTGTCTTACACAGTGAATGGTAGGACACTGAGGAATGCAGTAGGGATCCAGGAATATGGGTCTATAATTCCTTGAAAGTGGCATCACAGGTAGATAATATTATAGAGAGAGCTTTAGGAACATTGGCCTTCATAAATCAAAGTACAGGAGTTGGGATATTATGTTGAAGATGTATAAGATGTCAGTGAGACCAAATTCAGAATATTATGTGCAGTCTGGTCATCTACCTACAGGAAAGGACGGAGGAAATTTACAAGGATGTTGCCAGGACTTGAGGAGCTGAGTTACAGGGAAAGGTTGAATAGGTTAGGGCTATATTTCCTAGAGTGTAGAGGTGTGAGAGGATTCTTGATAGAGGTGTACAAAATTATGAGGGGTTTAGATAGGGTTAATGCAAGCAGGATTTTTTCACTGAAGTTTGGTGAGACTGGGTGGAGAGGTCATACTATAAGGGTGAAAGGTGAACTGTTTAAGGGGAGCACTCTCTTTACTCAGAGAGCAGTGCAAGTGTGGAACAAGCTGCCAGTGGAAGTAATGGATGCAAGTTTGATTTCAACATTTAAGAGATGTTTGAGTAAGTACATGAATAAGGGCTATGGAGAGCTATGGTCAGGTGCAGGTCAATGGGACTAGGCAGATTAGTAGCTCAGCATGGACTAGATAGGCCGAAAGGCCTATTTCTGTGCTGTGGTGCTCTATGACTCTATTACTATACAAGTCCACACCATCTTTCCCCTCAAATCCATTTAAATTCCTTCCTCTCACTTGAAACCTATATCGTTTGTTTTTTATCTCCCTGCGATGGGAAACAGACACCGTCTACCTTATCTATTCCCCTTGTCATTTTATAAATGTCAGTCAAGTCACCCCTCTGCTTCAGGGAAAACAAGCCCATCCTATCCAGCCTCTCCTTGTAGCTGAAATATTCCAATCCTGGCAGTATCCTGAAGTATTTATGGATTCAGTCCTCGACTACATCTGCAGGAAGTGTACCCAACTTCAACTCCTGACGGACAAGAGCAAGGGAACCAGAGTGCTAGGGCTGAGGATGGGGCAGTTGGTATACAAGTCGATGCATTGTGCACTATATTGTGAGGATGGACAGGCAGATGATAGGGCAAAATTGCAGACAGTAGGATGAGCTGAAGTGTGACATCGGGCAAAATCGAAAAGGGTGATGAATACAGGATTGAAGCAGTTATATTTGAATGCACACAGTATACAGAATGAGGTAGATTATCTTGTACTACAGTTGGAAATTGGCAGGTATGACACTGTGGGCATCACTGTGTCATGGCTGAAAGGAGTTTAACATCCAAGGATACACATTGTATTGAAAGGTCAGGCTAGTAGGCAGAGGGGTGGGGTGGCTCAGCTGGTGGAAAAAACAAAATCAAATCCTTAGGAAGAGGTGAAATAGGACCAGAAGATGTAGAACCCCTATGGGCAGAGTTAAGAAACTGCAAGGGTAAAAAGACCCTGACAGGAGATATATATATGCTTCCAAACAAAAGCCAGAATATGGGATAAAAATTGTAACGGGAGATAGGAAAGGCATGTCAAAAAGGTAACATTGCAGCAGTCATGGGGGATTTCATGCAGGTAGATCAGAAAAATTAGGTTGGTGTTAGATTCCAAGGGAGGGAATTTGTAAAATGCCTTTGAGATGGCTTTTTAGAACAACTTGTAGTTGAGCCCACTAGGGCATTAGATTGTGTGTTGTGTAATGTAATTAACCACATTTGATTAGGGAGCTTATGGTAAAGGAACCCTACGGAGATAATGATTGAATTCACCCTACAGTTTGAGAGAAAAAGCTAAAAACAGCAGCATCAGTATTGCAGTGGAGTAAAAGGAATTACAGACGCATGAGACAGGAGCTGGCTACATTTCATCAGAAGGGAGCATTATCAGGGATAACTGCAGAACAGCAATGTCTGGAGTTCCCTGGTGCTGTTTGAAGGCACAAGATACATTCATTCCAAAGATGAAGAAGCACTCTAAAGGGAGGAATGTGGCAACTGTGGCTGACAAGGAAATTCAAAGACAGCATAAATACAAAAGCCAGGGCATATAATAATATAGCAAAAATAGTGGGAAGTTAGTTGAAGTGTTTAAAAACCAACAGAAGACAATAGGAAAGCCATAAGAAGAGAAAAGTTGAAACAAGATCATAAGATATAAGAGCAGAATTAAGTCATTTGGCCCATCGAGTCTGCTCCACCATTATGGCTGATCTAATTTTCTGCTCAGCCCCAATCTTCTGCCTTTTCCACATATCACTTCATATCCTGATTAATCAAGAATCTGCTTTAAATATGGATGAAGACTTGGCCTCCGCAGCTGCCTGTGGCAAAGAATTCCACAGGTTCACCACTCTCTGGCTAAAGAAATTAGTCCTCATCTCTATTTCAAAAGGACACCCTTCTATTGTGAGTCTGTGTCCTCTGGTCATAGGACTCTCCCATCCCCTCCACATCCACTCTATCAAGGCATTTCACCATTCAATGGTTTTCAATTAGGTCACCCCTCATTCTTCTGAATTCCAGTGAATATAGGCCCAGAGCCAGTAAATACTCTTCATATGACAAACCTTTCAATCCTGGAATCATTTTCATGAACCTCCTTTGAACCTTCTCCAGTTTCAGCACATCCTTTCTAAGATAAAGGGCCCAAAACTGCTCTCAATACTCCAAGTGAGGCCTCACCAGTGCTTTGTAAAGTCTCAACATTACATCCTTGCTTTTATATTCTAGCCATCTTGAAATGAATGCTAACATTGCATTGGCCTTCCTCACCACAGACTCAGCTTGAAAATTAACCTTTAGGGAATCCTGCACAAGGACTCCCAAGTCCCTTTGCACCTCAGTTTTTTTTGTATTTTCTCTCCATTTAGAAAATAGTCAACCCTTTCATTTCCCTCACCAAAGTGCACGACCATACACTTCCTGACACTGTACTCTATCTGTCATTTCTTTGCCATTCTCCTAATCTGTCTTAAGTCCTTCTGTAGCCTCTCTACTTCTTCAACATTACCTGCCCCTCCACCTTTTCTCATATTGTTTGCAAACTTCATAACAAAGCCTTCAAATCCATCATCCAAATCATTGACATGTAACGTAAAAATATTTGGTCCCATCACAGACCTCTGTGGAACACCACTAGTCACCAGAAGCCAGCCAGAAAAGACTCCCTTTATTCCTACCCTTTGCCTCCTGCCAATCAGCCACTGTTTTATCCATACTAGAATATTTCCTGTAGTACAAGGGCTCGTAGCTTGTTAAGCAGCCTCATGTGTGGTACCTCGTCAAAGGCCTTCTGAAAATCCAAGTACACAACATCAACTGATTCTCCTTTGTCTCTCCTGCTTGTTATTTCATCAAAGAATTCCAACAGATTTGTCAGGAAAGCTTTTCTCTTGAGGAAACCATGCTGATAGTGGTTTATTTTATCATATGCCTGTAAGTACCCTGAGACCTCATCCTCAAGACTCAACTCCAACATCTTCCCAACAACTGAGGTTAGACTAACTGGCCTATAATTTCCTTTATTCTGTCTCCCTCCCTTCTTCAAGAGTGGAGTGACATTTGCAAATTTCCCATCTTCAGAACCATTCCAGAATCTAGTGATTTTTGAAAGATCATTACTAATGCCTCACAATCTCTTCAGCCACTTCTTTCAGAAACCTGGGATGTAAGCCATCTGGTTCAGGTGACTTATCTACCTTCAGACCGTTCAATTTCCCAAGAACCTTCTTTCTGGTTATGGTAAATTCACACACTTCATGACTCCTGACACCCAGGAAATCCACCATACTGCGAAGTGTCTTCCACCATGAAAGCAGTCACAAAATACTTATTCAATTCATCTGCCATTTTATTGTTTCCCATTACTATCCCTCCAGCATCGTTTTTTCACTGTCCGATATCCACTCTTGTCTCACTTTTACACTTTATGTATCTGAAGAAACTTTTGATATCCTCTTTAATATTATTAGCTAGCTTACTTTCGTATTCCATCTTTTCCTTCTTAATGACTTTTTTAGTTGCTTTCTGTTGGTTTTTAAAAGCCTCCCAATCCTTTGACTTCCTACCAATCTTTACTCTATTATATGCCTTCTCTTTGGCTATTATGTTTGCTTTGACTTCTCGTTAGCCACAGTTGTGTCATTTTTCCTTTAGAATACTTCTTCCTCTTTGGGATGTATACACGTATATCCTGTGCCTTCTGAACTGCTTCCAGAAATTCCAGCCATTGCTGTTCTGCCCTAATCCCTGCCAGTGTTCTTTACCAATCAATCCTGGCCAGCTCCTCTCTCATGCCTCTGTAATTCTCTTTACTCCACTGTAATATTTATCATCTGACTTTAGCTTCTCCTTTTCAAATTTCAGGGCGAATTTGATCATAAAAGGATCACTTGTCCCCAAAGGTTCTTTTATCTTAAGCTCACTTAAGGGCTCAACCACGAGCTGCTCTAAAAAAAACATCTTGTAGGCACTCCACAAATTCCCCCTCCTGAAATCCAGCACCAACCTAATTTTCTTAATCTACCTGCATATTGAAATCCCTCATGACTATTGCAATATTACCCTTTTGGCATGTATGTTCTATGATCCAATGTAACTTGTAGACCACATCCTTAAACCTGCTTGGGAGTCTGTATACAACTCCCATCGAGGTATTTTTACCCTTGCAGTCCCTTAGCTCTATCCAGAGGTTCAACAGCTTCCAATCCTATGTCACCCCTTTCTAATGATTTGATATAATTTTTTTACAAACAGAGCAATGTCTGCTCCCTCTTCCTTCCTGCCTGTCCTTTCAATACAACGTGTATCCTTGAATATTAAGCCCTCAGCTTAACTTTGCACCAGTCTTCCCTGCGGAAGACACTAGGATTAAGGCAGAAATTCAAGTCTGGAGAGGCAGGAGTGAGAGTAGTTGCTAATATTAAGGAGAAGGTGCTTGGGAAGCTGAAAGGTCTGAAGGTAAATAAGTCACCTGGACCAGATGGACTGCACCCCAGAATTCTGAAAGATGTAGCTGAAGAGACTGTCGAGGTAGTGGTAATGAGCTTTCAAGAATTGCTAGTTTCTGGAATGGTTCTAGAGTACTGGAAAATTGTCACTACACTCCTTAAGAAGATAGGAAATTATAGGCCAGTTAGCCTGACATCAGTGATTGGGAAGATGTTGGAATCCATCATTAAGGATGAGGTTTTGGGATACTTGGAGGAGCAGGGTAAAGTAGGCAGAACTCAGCATGTACTCTCTAAGGGGAAATCTTGCCTGTGAAATCTGTTGGAATTCTTTGAGGAAATAACAGGCAGAATAGACGGAGAGTCAGTGGATGACGTTCAAAATTAGAACCACTTATTTCACATTGTGCAGTGCAAAAATATTCAGACCCTACTCTTTATTCACATAAATTAATATTACAATCAGGGATTTGATCAATTTAACTGAGAAATTTTATTTGTTAAGCACATTCTCCTTATTTTTCACAGTAGATCCCCCAAAACAGGGAAATTTGTAAGGTACGAAAAACTGAAAATTCAAAACCTGTTACGTTAGCAGTTCAGAAGTATTCATCCTCCTTTGCTTAGTACTTAGTTGAACCACATCGTGCAACTGTTATAGTCAGTCGTCTTTTTCAATAAGTCTCTATTAGCTTTGCACAATATGATGGAACAAAGTTTGCCCATTTTAGCTTGCTCGAGCTGTGTCAGGTTAGTTGGGGAGGGGTGATGAAGAGCAATCACAAGATCATACCAGAGATGTTCAAAGGGGTTAAGGACAGAATTCTGACTGGACACTCAAGGACATCAAGTGAAGCCACTCCATTCTTGTAATGGCAGTGTGCTTTGGGCCGTTGTCCTGCTGAAAGATTAACTTCCTCCCAGGTTAAGCTTTCTGGCAGAGGCTAGCAGTCTTTTTCCCAGGATCTCTTTTGCATTTATTAGCATTCATCTTCCCGTCAATTATGAGTACCTGCTGCTGAAAAGCATCCTGACAGCATGATGCTGCCTCCACCATACCTTACCATAGGGGTGGTGTTACTTGACTGATGTGCAGTATTAGATTTACGCCACATATACCGTTTAATGTTGAGACCGGGACTGCCAAAGGGTCTTGGCTCAAAACGTGGACCGTACCTTTTTCCACTGATGCTGCCTGGCCTGCTGAGTTCCTCCAGCATTTTGTATCTGTTCCTTGGCTTTTCAGCATCTGTAGATTTTTTCTTGTTTGTGATCATGCTCTGGGGATGCTTTACAGCAGCAGAGACTGGAAATCTTTTCAGGATAGCTGGGAAGATGAATGCAGTTAAATACAGAGGCATCCTGGATAAAAACCTGCTTGCCTCTGTCAGAAAGCTTAAACTGGGGAGGAAGATTGCCTTTCAGTGGGACAATGACCCAATCTACACTGCCAGAGCAATTATGGAGTGGCGACAAAAGAAAGAAAATTGATATCCTTGTGTGGCCCAGTCAGAGTCCTAGGTTTATCCTGATTGTACAGATGCGCAAGACCACAAGATTGGTGTCTGCTGCTGCTCACCAACTATCCTGGCACAGCCCGGGCAACTTTGCAAGGAGGAAGGGTCAAATCTTGCTCCATCACGTTGGATAAAACTAATAGAGACCTATCCAAAAAGGCTTTAACAGCTGCGAGAGGTGGGTCAACCAGGTACTGAGCAAAAGGGGATAAATACTTTTGAATTGCAGACATTTCAGATTTTGAATTTTTAGTTTCTCATGCTTGACAATTTTCCATGATTTTTTGGTCTTTGCTGTGAAAAAAGGAGCATGTGATTCACAAATAAAAATTTTCAGTTCAATTGATCAAAATCCTTGGTTCTAATACTCACTTATGTGATCAAATGTTTGTGACCAAGTTTGCAGATGATACAACGGTAGGTGGAAGGACAGGTAGTGTTGAGGATGCAGAGAGTGTACAGAAGGTCTTAAACGGATTGGTAGAATGGGCTAGTAAGTGGCAGATGGAATATATTGCAGGCGATTGTATGGTCATGCACCTTGGTAGAAGGAATAAAGGCATATATTATTTTCTAAATGGGGAGTAAATTCAAAAATCAAAAATGCCAAGTAACTTGGGATCCGTATGGTTAAGTTGCTGGTTGAGTTGGTGTAAGGAAGCCAAATGCAATGTCAGCATTCATCTCGAGCGGGCTGGAATATAAAAGCAAGGGCGTGATGCTGAGACTTTATTAAAGCATTGGTCAGACCGCACTTAGAGTACTGTGAGGAGCTTCGGGTCTTGTATTTAGGAAAAGATGTGCTAGCACAGGAGAGGGTACAGAGGAGGTTCACAAGAATGATTACAGGAATGCAAGGGTTAACAGATGAGGAACGTTTGACAGCTATGGGCATGTACTCACTGGAGTTTAGAAGAATGAGACCCATCAAATATTGAAAGACCTAGACAGGAACTGGAAACGATGTTTACTATAGTGGGTGAATGGGTGACCAGAGGACACAACCTCAGAATAAGGGGACGTCCATTGTGAACAGAGATGAGGAGGAATTTCTTTAGTCAGAGTGTGGTGAGTCTGTGGAATTCCTTGTCACAGATGAGCATGGAGGCCAACTCATTGAGTATATTTAATGCAGAGGTTGATATATTCTTGATTAATCAGGGCGTCAAAGGTTACAGGGAGGAGGCAGGTGTGATGAGAGACCTGGGTGAGGATGGTTTAGACCCAAGTGCTGGAGAATCCAAGACTAGAATTGAGGCACAATACAAGACTGAAACAAAGACAAGGTTCTAAACTAGACCCTAGATGAGAATCGAGAACTGAGCTGATGACTGAGTACTGAACTTCTTTAATTAAATCCTGGTACAAAAACATGATTGCCAATTAGCTGGGTGGCCTGAATCTTTAAAGGGCTGCACCAGCTATCCATATTCTAGGGAGTTAGAGTGTCTAAACCCCAGAAGCAGCCTCCACTTCAGTAGTCCAAAAAAAAGGGTCCATGGATCTTTTGGTTAGTGTGGTCAGCCAAGCCGCCACTGAGCTGAAGTTTCTGATGAACTTTCAGTAAAAGTTGGCAAATCCCAGGAAACATTGGACCTGTTTCACAGTGGACGGTTGTGGTCAATCTGTCACTGCCTGTGTCCATCTTGTGATTACCATTAGAAATGATGCAGGATTCCTAAAAGGTTAACTTGAGGGTTGAGTCGGTGGTAAGGAAGGCAATTGCAATGTTAGCATTCATTTCAAGGAGACTAGAATAAGAAAGCAAGGATGCAATGCTCAGGCTTTATAAAGCGTTGGTCAGACTGCACTTGGAGTATTGTGAGTAGTTCTGGGCTCTTAATCTAAGAAAAGATGTGTTGACATTGGAGAGGGTCAAGAGGAGGTTCTCAAGAATGATTCCAAAAATGAAAGGGTAATGTATGAGGAGCACTTAATGGTTCTGGGCCTGTACTCACTGGAGTTTAGAAGAATAAGGGGATGATTTAATTGAAACCTTTCAAATATTGAAAGGGTTTGAGAGGGTGAGTGTGGAGAGTATTTTTGCAATAGTGGGTGTGTCTTGGACCAGAGGACACAGCCTCAGAATAAAGGGATGTCCATTTAAAATAGAGATGAGGAGGAATTTCTTTAGCCAGAGGAAAGTGAAACTATAGAATTTGTTGCCACAGATGGTTGCAGAGGCTAAGTTACTGGGTACAGTCAAACAGAGGTTGGTAAGTTCTTGGGCGTCAAAGATTACAGGGAAGAGTCAGGAAAATAAGGTTGAGAAGGAAAATAAATCAGCCATGATGAAATGGCGGAGCAGACTCGATGGGTTGAATGGCCTAATTCTGTTCTTATGTCTGATGGTCTAAAAAACTTCCTCATCTCTTTTCTAAAAGGAATTCCCTTTATTCTGAAGCTGTGCCTTCAGATCTGAAACTCCTCCTCTGATGGAGACATCCTCTCCATGTTTAGTTTCCCATCTTTGCTGTGTGCTGTTGACAAGCACAAATAGTGTTTACACTGATTGTCACTGCTGTATTAGCAGTAGTAGTGAGTACTTGCCTCTTAAATCATAATTCCTTTCATTTGGCTGTCAATTCATCTCTGTGCTTTAAACTGTCACTTTTTAGCATAATTTCTTTACTTATTGTTTCTTATTTTACAGCAAATGTCCCTCCCCCCCCAACACACTCTCATTTTCTTGTCATGCTGTTGGATTCGAATGGATTAGTAGCTCACTACCCATCTACTCACACCGTAATGCATTGATCCCTCATTCAGTAACACCAAAGCAAGTTATCTGACCATTTGTGCTTGCTGTGCTGTGTACAGGCTGCCATGTTCTCTTCATTACAGCAGAAGCTACATGCGTGGTCTGGGGGGAAATAAAAGTCACTACAGTTTTCTTTCTTTCTTCTTCCCTTCTCCCTTCTTCCTTCTCCCTCCCCTCCTCTCCATCCTGTCTCTCACACCCACCCACCCTCCTCCCTCTATTTTACTAATTTTTTTACCTTCTATTTTTCATAGAATTGCAATGCATAGGATGTAGGACTTAGAACAGTAAAGCACAGCATAGATTCTTTAGCCATCTTGTCCATGTTGCCAATCATTACATTTGTGGATAAATAAATACATTAATTCCATTTGCCTGCTATTCAGCAATGCTGTAATCACTTTGCACTAAAATGGACATCATTTGAATTTTGTTCCAATTGTGCTATGTAAAAATTCTATATGGAACATAGAACACTACAGCACAGTACAGGCCCATCAGCTACAATGTTGAGACAATCTTATAACCCACTCTATTATCAATCTAACCCTTCCCTCCTTCCTACATAACCCTCCAATTGCCTATTACCCTTGTGCCTATCTAAGAGTTTCTACCTCTAACACCTAGCTTGTCCCCAGCACCCCCAGAACGATCCCTACTGACTTATAAAACAACCACGTTTGTGCTGCGAACTCGATGGAGATCGTAACTTGAGACCATCTTGTATGTCATCAGAGAGCAATTCCAACAGCTCTACCATCAAGAAAGACACGGCAGCAAGCAGAAAGGAATCCTACAGCTTCTCCGCCAACTGTCTGTCCATCCTGATTCTGAGATATATATTGCTGCTTCTAAATCCTGGAGCTCCCTCCCCAAAAGCACTATGGGAGCATTTTCACCAGAAGGGCTGCAGCGGATCAAGAAGGTGACTCATCCCACCTTCCCAAGGGCAATTAGAGATGAGTAGTAAAAGTTGACCTTATCAGTAATGCCCAGATCCTGAAGGTCAAGAGATTCTGCAGATGCTGGAAATCCAGAGCAACACACACAAAACTCAGCAGGTCAGTCAGCATCTATGGAGAGGCATAGTAGACTTTCACTGTCAAGTCTGCTCCATAGATGCTGCCTGACCTGCTGAATTCCTCCAGCATTTTTGTGTGATAATCCTGAGAGCTTTTTGTCTTATGCATAACGTTGGGTTGTGTAACATAAAAACTAATTGAAAGGAAAACAAAGGAGCTGGGAGTGTAAGTCTAACTTCATACTTTACTTTAAATGCAGTGAGCACTTATCACATGGTAGCGTGATGACGTATGCCATTTACATACTTTTACCTATAACCTGTAATGAATTATTTAAACAAAGAATGCTTAATCAACATATTTACAGGATTATTCAAATATTAGATACACCACACACAAGTACACATGTGCACTGGTGCAACGAAAAACTTATTGCAGCATCACAGATGCATAGGGACCTCAGGTTTATGTACCTCTTGCCTGACGGTAACTGCAAAAAGATGGCATGGCCTGGATGCTGGGGATTATTACCGATAGATGTTGCTTTCTTGAGGTAGTATCTTCCCTAGATGCTACAGTGGTGGGGAGGGATATGACTGTGATGTACTAAGTTGAGTCCACTACTCTTTGAATCTTCTTAGGTGTATAAATGAAAAATATCATAGTGCCTATCATGGAGAGTGGATAACAGTAGAGGGCTTGTACAGGGAAGACCGGACGATGAGCCTTGTAGTAAGCAATCATGAAGAGAGGGGAAGACATTAAATAAAGTGTTCCTTCATTCAGTCATTGGATGGATTACATAACAATTGCTGATACTAGACGAGGAGGCAATGGTCAATTTTTGATGTCTACATTAAAGAGAAGGCCCTGTTAAAAGTACAAGCAACATCTCAGAGGACCATCCCATAGGAAAGAGAAAATATTTTCAACCAGACAGGGACAGGGACTGCGGTCGGGGGAGACATCTGGAGGTGTCTCAACCAGACGAAAACAATCCTTAAAAATCATTAAGAATGAGACCTGATTCTCTACTGAAACTAATGTTGTTGCTTTTCTGCATTTGTCTGTTCCTGAGTGTATTAAATTTTGTGACAAACAGGTTTAGAAGAATTGACTGTGCTGCAATTCTGCTGCTGTCATGAGAGATTGATTGACTATAAACACCGTGATTTAAGCGGTGTTATTTGTCCCCACTCGCAGACGCGGGATGAATCATACTGTGAATCTTAGGAGAGCCATTAATCAGGCCATTTCAATATCACAGTCTGCACTCAAAATAATAAAATCTGATGAAAATCAATAAATAATCCTTCCACCAAGCCCTTGCTGGCAAGATGGATGTGACAGAAGCAGCTGAAAGTATAGCTGTGGTAGGTCAGGGGGTCAAACACAAAAATTTGAGCAGACAGCAATCTTGACCTTGTTTGTATCCTTTGCCCAAACTCCAGAAAGCGTCATAAAATATGTAAACAGACAGCCTCCTCACTGCAACGATCAGAGGAAATTTAAGAGCCAGAGTCATACAGCATGGAAGCAGGCTCTTCGGCCCAAACCATTCATGCTGACCACTTTGCCCAGTCAGCTAGTCCCAACCGCCTGCATTTGGCCCTCAGCCCTCTAAACCCCTCCTATCCACGTACCCACCTGGATGGGTTTTAAATGTTGATAATGTACCAACCTCAACCATTATTTCAGAGAGCTCATTCCAAATATGCACCACCCTTTGCATGAAGATAATGTCCCTGATGTTCCCTTTAAATCTCTTGCCCCTAATCTCAGACTTTTTGTTTAGCATTCCCTCCCTGGGAAAAAGACTTTCAACCTGTCTATGTCCCTTGTGATCTTGTAATCCCCTCAGTCACCTACATTCCAGGAAATACAGCCTTGTCTACATAACTTCGCCTTGTTACTCAGGTCCTAAAGTCCTGGCAACATGCTGGGAAATCTTTGCTGTACTCTTTCTAGTTTAGTAACATCGTTCCTATGACAGGGTGACCAAAATTGTATGAAGTGATGCAAGAATGAACCACAAATAAGATTTGGATTTAGAGAAACTCTGCTTTCCTCCCATATCCCAAAGACATGTGGGTTAGTAGGTTAATTGGTTTTGTGGGTGTAATTGGGCAACGTGAGCTCATTGAGCTGGAAGGGTCTGGTACCATGCTGCATCTCAGAACAAGTACACTAAGTGGCCACTTTATTAGGTACGCCTACACACCTGCTCACTAATGCAAACATCTAATCAGCCAATCATGTGGCAGCAACTCAATGCATAAAAGCAGGCAGACCTATTGAGACCAAATACCAGAATGCAAAAGAAGTGTGATCAAAGTGACTTTGACTGTGGAATGATTGTCGGTGCCAGACAGGTTGGATTGAGTATCTCGGAAAATGTTGACCTCTTAGAATTGTCATGCACAACAGTCTGTTTCATTTACAGAGAATGGTGTGGAAAAACAAAAAAAAATCCAGTGAGTGCCACACATGAGGCTGCTAACCAAGTTAAGAGTCCATGATATTACAGGAAAGTTACAGGCATGCTTAGATCATTGGCTGATTGGTAGGAGGCAGCGAGTGGGAATAAAAGGATCCTTTTCTGGTTGGCTGCCAGTGATTATTGGTGCTCGGCAGGGGTTGGTGTTGGAACCGTTTCTTTTTATGCTGTATATCAGTGATTTAAATGATGGAATAGATGGCTTTGTTGCCAAGTTTGCAGATGATACAGAGATTGGTGGGGGGGGCACGTAGTGTTGAGGAGATAGGTAGGCTGTAGAAGGACTTGGATTCCTTAGGAGAATGGGCAAGAGAGAAATACAATGTTAGAAAATACATGGTCATGCACTTTAATAGTAGAAATAAATGTGCAGAGTATTTTCTAAACGGGGAGAAAATCCAAAACTCTGAGCTGCAAGAGGACTTCAGAGCCCTTGTGCAGAACACCCTAAAGGTTAATTTGTAGGTAGAGTCAGTGGTGAGGAAGGCAAATGCATTGTTAGCATTCATATCAAGAGGTCTAGAATACAAGAGCAGGGATGTGATGCTGAAGATTTATAAGGCAGTGGTGAGGCCTCACCTTGAGTATTGTGAACAGTTTGGGGCTACTCATCTAAGAACAGATGTGCTGGCATTGGAGAGAGTTCAGAGGAGGTTCAGAAGGATGATTCCAGAAATAAAAGGTTTTCATATGAGGAATGTTTAATGGCTCTGGGTCTGTTCTCACTGGAATTTAGAAGGATGAGGGGGGATCTCATTGAAACCTTCCAAATGCTGAAAGGCCTGGACAGAGTAGATGTGGAAAAATTGCTTCCCATGGTGGGCAGTCTAGGACAAGAGGGCACTGCCTTAGAATAGAGGGGTGTCTATTTAAAACAGCGCTACAGAGAAATTTATTTGACCAGAGGGTAGTGAATTTGTGGAATTTGTTGCCACAGGCAGCTGTGGAGGCCAGGTCATTGGGTGTATTTGATAGATTCTTCATTGGACATGGCATCAAAGGTTAGAGGGAGTGGAGCTAAGGAGGGGGAAAAAAGGACCAGTCATGATAGATTGGCGGATCAGACTCAATGAGCCGAATGGCTTAATTCTCCTCCTACGACTTATGAAGTGGTAGCTTTGGAGAAGAAAACGCCTTGTTAATGAGAGAGGTCGAAGAAGTAGGGCAAGACTGGCTCAAGGTGGCAGGAAGGTGACAGTAACCCAAATAACCATGCATTATGCAACAGTGGTGTGCAGACGAGGGTCTCTGAATGTGTAACATGTTGAACCTCGAAGTGGAGCAGAAGGCCACAAATATACACTCAGTGGCCACTTTATCAGATACAGGAGCTACCTAATAATGGCCACTGAGTGTAAGTAAATAAAGCAATACACTTCATTAAGGTCATCCTCAGTGTCCTGTCCTAGACAACCTTTCCGTATAACCTTAGCCCCTGACTCCAGGCAGCAGACTAAAAGCTGTTAAACTCACACACAAATAATGACCAGGTTTGTCCAAAATCTGTCACATGATCTTGGCTGTGACAGAGTGGACAGAAAAGTCATGATCCCATCAAGATCTTAAACTTTGAAACTAGAAGTTGGGCAATATGCAGGAAAAGATAAAAGGTTAAAGATTAGCTTTGTTTGTCATATGTACGTCAAAACATTGAAACATCTAGTGAGATGTGTCAAACAGCTAACGAAGTCCGAGATTGCGCTGGGGGCAGCCCACAATTGATGTCATGCACCAGCACCAATATTGCATGCCCACAACTTACTAACCCTAACAAGTACGTCTTTGGAATGTGGGAGGATGCCCAAGCACAACATGGTCACCGGGACAATGTACAAACTATTTACATACAGAGGTGGGAACTGAACCCTGATCACGAGCATCGTAAAGCGTTATTCCAACTGTTACACTACCATGCTGCCCCATGGAATGAATTGGCTTCCAATCATTTGCTTGGTGGTAATTCTGAGACAATGACTGCTGAACTTAAATGTTGATGTTGCTGAGCCCCTTCCACATGCTCCTCTAGAACTGCATTGTGGGAAGAAAAGTAGTTGTAGTTTAATTGAGGCATGGAACAGATTGCTTATTTAATAAAGACAAACTCCTGATTTCCCATTCTAACTTGGATACATTACAACTTGGTACGGCAACTGCTCTGTCCGTGACCGCAAGAAACTGCAGAGTTTTGGACACAACTCAGCACATCCCCCCCAATCAATTCTTGCTGCCTCGATAAAGCAGGCAACACTGTTAAAGACCCCACCCGCCCTGAACATTCTCTCTCCTCACCCCTCCCGTCAGGCTGAAATTTGAAAGCGTGTTCCACCAGAATCAAGGACAGCTTGTATCTCCCTATTCTAAGACTACTGAACAGTTCCCCAAGTACAATGAAATGGACACGTGACCTCACAGTTGTTCTCGTTATGCTCTTGCACGTTAACGTCTGTTTGCACTGCACTTTGTCTGCGACTGTAACACTTATTTTCTGCATTCTATTATTGTTTTTCTTTTGTGCTACCTCAATGTAATTATATATGCAATGATCTCTCTGAATAGAGCACAAACAAAATCTTTTTGCAATATCTCAGCCCAGAGGAGAAAAAAAATAAACCAATTAGACCATAAGAGTTAGAAGCAGAATTAGGATATTCAGCCCAGTAAGACCACTCTGCCATTTCGTCATGGTCAATTTATTAGCCCCTCAACCCCATTCTCTTGCCTTTTCCTTGTAACCTTTGACGCCTTTCATAATCGAACCCATCAGGCTCTGTATTAAATATACCCAATTTCCCAGCCTCCACAGCTGTCTATGGCAATGAATTCCATAGATTCACCACCATTTGACTGAAGAAATTTCTCCTCATCTCTGTTCTAAAAGGATGTCCTTTTATTCTGACTCTGTGCTGGACTCTCCATAAAACATCTTCATAAAAGCCACTTTATCTAGGCCACAAACAATAGAAAATATGGTGATGCTGGAAATCCAAGCAACACACACAAAGTGCTGGAGGAACTCAGCAGGCCAGGTAGCACCTATGGAAAAAGGTATAGTCGACGTTTAGGGCTAGGCCTTTCAATATTCAATAGGTTTCAATGAAGTTTGCCCTCATTCATTCAAATTCCAGCAAGTACAGGTGTGGAACCATTAAACACTCTTCATACATTAATCTTCTCATTCCTGGGATCATTCTCATGAACTTACTCTTGACCTTCTCCAATGACAGCATATCCTTTCTCAGATAAGTGGCCCAAAATTGCTCACAGTTCTCCAAGTGAGGCTTTCCCAGTGCTTTATAAAGCCTCAGCATTACATGCTTGCTTTGATATTCTAGTCCTCTTAAATTAAATGTATCTCTGCATTTGCCTTCCTTACCACCAACCCAATCTACAAGTTAACCTTTAGGGAATCCCGAACTAGGACTCCCAAGCCCCTTTGTACATCTGATTTTTGAATTTCCTCTCTGTTTAGAAAATAGTCTATGTCATTTCTTCTCCCAAAGTGCATGGCTATTCGCTTCCCTACACTATATTCCATCTGCCACTTCTTTGCCCATTCTCCCAATCTGTCTGTCTGTCTTTCTGTAGCTTTCCTCCTTGCTCAATGCCAGTTGCCTCTCCACCTATCTTTGTATCGTCCATAAACTTGGACAAAAAGCTATCAATTATATCATATAACTTGATAAGAAGCAGCCCCAACACTGACCCCTGCTGAACACCACTAGTCACCAGCAACCAACCAGAAAAGGCCCTATTTATTCCCACTCTTTGCCTCCTGCCAGGCAGCCAATTTTCTATCCATGCTAGTATCTTTCCCGTAATACCATGGGCTGTTTTCTTGTTTAGCAGCCTCGTGTGTGACACCTTAGCAAAGGCAATCTGTAAATAAAAGTAACATCATCCACTAACTCTTTTTTGTCTATCTTACCTGTTATTTCCACAAAGAATTCCAGCAGATTTGTTGGACAAGATTTCCCCTCAAGGAAACAATGCTGACTTTGGCCTATTTTATCACATGCCTCCAAGCACGCTGAAACCTAATCAGTAATAATGGGCTCCAAAATGCTTACTTTTTAAATGTAAAAATCTTTATTCTTCATAAAATATCATTTACAAGAATAAACCACACAGTGCCTTTTCGTACTTATATTCACAGTCAATAGTTAAGTCGTGTCCCATTACATTCCTTAGAACCAATAGGACTGTTGCCACTCATGTGACCCCCTGGGCTGGTACACTACTACTATAATTGAGGGACTTCCTCACCCAGTCTGGCCGTTCCTTAGTCAGTAGCAGAATAACCCTGTAATGTGATCCTTCCCCAATGAACTGGACCAAGGTTCAATGCATGCCTCAATATATACTCCTGCAGTCTGAGCTATGCCAATCGGCAGCATTCCTCCACAGCCATCCCAACGTAATGGAGGACCAACAAGTTTCGGACAGACCAAAGGAGGCTTTCTACCGAGTTTATGATCTGCCAGCAACACTTGATGTCCATTTGTGTGGGTGCCCCTGGGAACAGCCCGTAGATCAGAGAGTCATCTGCCATGCAGTTGCTTGGGATGGACCACACATCTTTCTCCCTATTCCCTTTGCAAACCCACAGACGTTTACTTTGCCAACAGCTTCATGTTCACCAAGCAAGGAGAAGTGGATATGGAGGGTGAGGAGCAAACTTTCAATGTGGGCAGGTGCAAAGACTCATATTGGCCTTCATAATTCATAACTTCATAATTCAAAGTTTTGAGTACTTTGGGATGTTGGGATGTTATGTTGAAGCTTTATAAGATTTGCTGAGGCCTAATCTGGAGATTTGTGTGCAGTTCTGGTCACCTACGTGCAGGAAAGGGTTCTACAAATTGAAAGAGAACAGAGACAACTTACTGGGATTTGATGTTGTTGGAGCATAGAGACTTGACTGAAATATACAGGATTATGAGGATAAATGCAAGCTGGCTTTTCCACTGAGGTTGGGAGAGACTAGAACTAGAGGTCACAGGTTAAGGGTGAAAAGTGAAAATTTAAGGGGAACATGTGGGGAGCTTCTTCACTCAGAGGGTGGTGACAGTGCGGAACGAGCTGCCGATAGAAGTGATGGAAGCAGCTTCACTTTCAGTATTTAACAGAGGTTTAGATAAATACACGGATAGGAGGGATATGGAAAGCTATGGCCGACGGGACCTGCAAAATGATAGTTCAGCATAGATTAAATGGGCTGAAGGGCCTGTTTCAGTGCTCTAGCGCTCTATGACACGGGAGGATCCAGGCCACCACACTGGTTATTTTTCAAAGTATTAAGGAGAAGAGTAAAAACCGCTGACCTCCTGAACAGCAACTGTGCTGGGACTGGTTCGAAGTCTAATCAATTTGTAAGTGTGGCTCGACGATTGATGTGTTGCACCCTTCTCTCTCCCCCTGGTTGCAGGATGCTCTCAGTGTAGTCATTCTTTCCCAGCGTCACCATCCCCCAATTCAACTTCTATCCTCTCCTGTTACTGCTGCCAGAGGGCGGTGCAGATACCTTACATCTTCCTGGGATGTAATCACCGCTAAGCACATTAGAGAGAGCTGCGATACATCTAAATGAGCCTTTCAGGGATACGCTGGGCTTATTCCCACATACAAAAGAGTTTGGTTTATGAGGCAGATGGAAGGAAATCTGTTTTTTTTTCTTTCCCTGCCTCCTGCTCTGTTCAGCCCACAGAGGACCAACGCCTGATACTCTGTCACTAATCACCCTTTGCTTTCTCCCATAGCGGTGACAAAGGACATCAGCTGCTGCATACCGCCCCCATCCTGACCACCACCCTCACCCTTCTGCAGAAACAAAGACAGCAAAACCAAAAGGCTTCACAAGGAAAGGGCAGACAGCAAGGGAAGGGAAGAAGGAAAGGTTTTGGGAGAATGGGGAAGCATTATCACAGCAAGCCACTGAGAGAAGGAAGGGTAATGTGGTATGTAGCTCACTGAAAATTCCTGCAAACTGTTCTGGCATATTCAATGCAGAAAGAGGAATTGTTTGTCCCTCTGTTGTACAGAGTAACTGCATTACATCCAAAACTCAGACAGCAGCAGCAGACAAGGGCAAAAACATGGACAAAGAATGCAAGTATAAATTATGTTACTTTTAATTCACAAGCCTATTATAGATTCTGAAATGACTTGCAGTGTTCTCTCATAATGCGTCATTGCCAGTAAAGCCAATAAACTGATACCTACTCTGGGAAATGCAGTGTTATTTTATACTTTCATGGGATGTGGATGGTGCTGGCAAGACTGGCCATTATGGTTGATTCCTAATAGCCCTCGAGAAGTAGGGGATGAAATGCTCTGCTAGATTAGAGTGTAGGACTGTTACCTTCCTTGCACCTTAACTTTCCTATGCTCACTTGCATTTGTCAGGCCTACACATGCAGGATCCTCCCTACCGCCAGCCAGCTAACAGGAATCACCTGCCGCTAGTTTCCAAATCATCACTTGCAGCTCTCATCCACAATTTTTGCTCCCTCATATGAACCAGTTGCTCCACCCCTTTCTTGATCTTTCTGTCTCTGTCTCTGGAAACAGCTTATCTACTGATGTCTACTATAAGCCTATGGACTCTCACAGCTACCTGGACTATTCCTCTTCTCACCCCGTCTCTTGCAAAAATGCCATTTCCTTCTCACAATTCCTCCATCTACGCCACATCTGCTCTCAGGATGAGGCTTTTCATTCCAGGACAAAGGAGATGTCCTCCCTTTCTTTAAAGAAAGGGGCTTCCCCTCCACCATCAACTCTGTTCTCAAACGTATCTCTCCCATTTCACGCACATCTGCTCTCATCCCATCCTCCCGCCACCCCACTAGGAATAGGGTTCCCCTTGTCCTCACCTACCACCCCACCAGCCTACGGATCCACCATATAATTCTCAGTAACTTCCACCACCTCCAACGAGATCCCACCACTAAGCACATCTTTCCTTCCCCCACTCTCTCTGCTTTCCACAGGGATCGCTCCCTACGTGACTCCCTTGTCCATTCATTCCCCCCATCCCTTCCCACCGATCTAGCCTCCTGGCACTTATCCTTGTAAGCGGAATAAGTGCTACACATGCCCTTACACTTCCTCCCTTACCACCATTCAGGGCCCCAGACAGTCCTTTCAGGTGAGGCGACACTTCACCCGTGAGTCGGCTGGGGTGATATACTGCGTCCGATGCTCCCGATGTGGTCTTCTATATATTGGCGAGACCCGACGCAGGCTGGGAGACCATTTCGCTGAACACCTATTCTCTGTCCGTCAGAGAAAGCAGGATCTCCCAGTGGCCATACATTTTAATTCTACATCCCATTCCCATTCTGATATGTCTATTCACGGCCTCCTCTACTGTCAAGATGAAGCCTCACTCAGGTTGTAGGAACAACACCTTACATTCCGTCTGGGTAGCCTCCAACCTGATGGCATGAACATTGACTTCTCTAACTTCCGCTAATGCCCCACCTCCCCTTCATACCCCATCCGTTATTTATTTATTATTATTATTATTAATTTTTTTTCTCTATTTCTCTCTCCTTTTTCTCCCTCTGTCCTTCTCACTATACTCCTTACCCAACCTCTGGGCTTCCCCCCTCCCCCTTTCTTTCTCCCTAGGCCTCCCGTCCCATGACCCACTTATATCCCTTTTGCCAATCAATTTCCCGGCTCTTAGATCCACCCGTTCCACTCCTATCTTCTCCTATTATTTTGGACCTCCCCTTCCCCCTCTCACTTTCAAATCTCTTACTATCTCTTCTTTCAGTTAGTCCTGACGAAGGGTCTCGGCCCAAAACGTCAACCGTACCTCTTCCTATAGATGCTTCCTGGCCTGCTGCGTTCACCAGCAACCTTTATGTGTGTTGCTTGAAATTCCAGCATCTGCAGATTTCTTCGTGTTTGTTCCTCACTTTCAGTTACCTTGTTACATATGAGTTTAGTATCTGTTCTCTCTAGTTTCGCGGCCGCTCATGGCTTGTTATTTTGCAGTTGATTTCTGTATTAAGTTTATCATTCACTGCTAAATCGTCTCTGTTGCTTTGCTTCTGGGTCAAGCCTCCTCAACACAGCCTGACAGGATGTGTGAACCATTAATTGGCTCAAAAGAGTGCGTTCACCTAAAGGAAGTCATCCGTCGACATGATCACACGATCCAGAAGCAGCAGGAAGCCATTGATCATCTGCTCACCACTCTCTCCCAACTCTTCATCTAGATATAGCAACCATGTGAGAGTCAACCCCCTCCCAATGAACCCCAGACTCTGGTGCCCAAACGCTTCAGTGGATTGGCTACCCAATGCCATAACTTCCTGTCCTTTGCATCCTACACTTCAAGCTCCAACTGTCTCTATATTCTAAGGACCAAGCCAAGTTTGCGTTTGCCATCTCTCTCTCTCTCTCTCTCTCTCTCTCTCTCTTGACTGGGTGAGCTCTGACCTGTGCCACCTCTAATTGGGACAATAAAACTACCATTTGCAATAAATATGAGGAATTTGCCTCTAAGATCCACTGTGTTTTTGACCATCGGAGAAGTAGAAGAGGTGGGGTGGGGAGCAGTAGATCAGATATTTCACCTACATCAAGGCTCACGTTTGGTATTAGATTACACCGTGGAATTCAGGACTGTCATGGCAGAGTGCAGCTGGAATGCGAAAGTGCTGCTGGCCCATTACCACCCTGTCTCTCAGAGCGCTTGAAAGATGAGTTGTCTACCTGGGAAATGCCCACCGACTTTGAATGCCTCTTCACTCTGTCCCTCTGAACTGACAAGCATTTTACGGATTGGCCTTCCAGATCATAAACCAGAATCCCAGTCCTTTTCCCAGAATCATTTCAGGCTGCAGGACTCATCACCAATACCTCACAAACCCATGTAGTTAGGAAGAGCTCCTTAACCCCTCCCTCCCATAAGAATGTGAGCATCAGTGGGGAGACAGCTTGTGTACTTACTGCGCAGCCACCGATCATCCACGCATCAAATACCCACTGCTTCCAGGAAAAAGCACCACCAGGTAGAGATGAGGAGCCTTCTATCTGGCAAATTCCCTGGTCTCTTGCTCCCTACTGAATCTTTCTCTCACCCCTTCTGCATCACAGCCAGTGACGGACATCTCTTGGGATCTGGGATGGTCAGAGTACACACAAGGCTTGTACACGTGGGCATCGAAGAGCACCACACATCCACCCAATTGCTCCTGATTGATTTACCCGACACTCCTCTCATCTTGGTTTATCCCTGGCTCTCCACTCATGATCCCTACTTCACCTGGTCATCCAGTGCACTGCTAGGTTAGGAACCCAGATGGGATCATTTTCCTGCTACCTCAGCTGACCTCACCCCATAAATCCATGAATATGGAGAAAATTCTCATCCTCACCAAACTCCCACAAGAATAGCAGGACTTAGCCATTACTTTCAATAAAAGGGAGGTCAGCACTCTGCTACCTTACAGACTACATGAATGCACAATCGACCTCCCCCTAGGCACTACACCTCCCTGAGGTCATCTGTTCTCCCCCACACCTTCTGAGGCCCAAGCCATGAAACACTACATCACCGAATTGCTACAGCACAGCTTCATTCAACCATTCCAGTTGCCAGCATGATCCTTCTTTGTCAAGAAAGATGAGAGTCTTCGTTCCTGCATTAACTTCCATGGACTCAGCAAAAGCACCAGTAATAATCGTTATCCTCTCCTCTTGGTGGACAGTGCATTTGAAATACTCTGAGGTTCCCAGGTCTTCACCAGACTGGATCGACGGAGTACATACAACCTGATCCGGGATGAGTGGAAGACAGCGTTCATAACACCCTCTGGCCACAACAATTACTTGGTGATGCCTTGCAGACTTTCTAACAGTCTAGCTATTTTCCAAGCCTTAATCAACAAGATCTTCTGTGACATGCCACACAGGTATGAGTTTGTTTATCTTGATGATATCCTCATCTTCTCTAACAACCCCCAAGACCAAGTCCGTCATGTCCGATCAGCCCTTCAACATCTCCTCATGAACCAACTGTACTGCAAATTAGAGAAGTGCTAGTTCCACACTCCAGTTATTTCTTTCCCTGGTTATGTCCTTTCACCCTGATGCAAAACCATGGACCCAGAGAAAGTGCACACCATCGCTGAATGGGCCAATCGCATTGCCTCAAACAGCTACCTCATTTCTTGGAGTTTTCCAACTTTTACTGCTGTTTTATCAGGAACAATAGGCAAAGTTTTGCTCTTCTTAACTCCCTCACCGAGTCACCTGCCTCATGGATAACCTGGGCTGATGCTGCGGACATGCTTTCAGGGAGCTCAAGAGATGCTTCACTAGGGCCGACTGGCGGCTCAGCAACATTGGCGCTGGACCTGGGAGCGGAGGTTCCCAGGTCTGAAACTAGTCGGATCCACTCCCGAGTACGCTTTCCATCCGTGCCAGGTTGAGTGTCAAGATCGCAACTCGACCTCGTAAAAAAATAAAGGGAAAATACTGCGAAAATGTCTGTGTGGGGAGTGGCATGACACACAGTCTCTCTCTCGCTCTGCACCTTGTAAAAGCCATGGAAAAGACATCATCACGGACACACGCATGGACACGCAGACACACACGCACAGACACGTGCGCACACACACACAGACGCACCCGCACAGACTCGCACGCACGCAGGCACACACCAAAAAAAAAAAGATGCTTCACTACTGCTCTCATTCTCTACCATCCAAACCCCTCCAGGCCTTTTGAGGTAAGGTTGACTCATCGACACGGGTGCCAGGGCCATCCTCTCCCTGTGAGGACCAGATGGGCAGACACACTCTCATGTGTTATGGAAATAGGAGACAGGAAGCTACTCACAGTCAAAAGGGCCTTCGAGGATTGGAGGCATTGGCTGATAGGAAACACCAAGCCTTTCTTGATCTGGACTGATCACCAGAACCTGATATCCATACAACAGATCCACTAACTTAACCCAAGTCAAGCCTGCTAGGCCCTCTTCTTCGAACAATTCAACTTCACCATCTCCTACTGACACGGCTCCAAGAACACCTGTTGTGACAGTTCAATCCTGCTGAACTGGAGACCAACCCTCATCCCATCTTTCCATCCTCACAGATCCTCACCCTGATCATCTGAGATCTTGAGATGCATATCTGCCAGGCCCTACAGCACGAGCCTGCTCGGGCCGACACACCTGAAACCGCATGTATATGCTGGTAGACATTCCCTCTGTGGCACTCCAGAGGGCCCAATCCTCACCCTTCTCCAGCTATCCAAGCGCACGATGGACTCTGGATTTTCAGTGATGCCATTTCTGGTGGGCCACCATGATCGCAGATGTTCATCAGTTCGTCACTGCTTGACCTCAATGTGCCCAGCCCGATTCTTCCAGCCAACAGCCCCCTGGGCTCCTGCAGCCCTGGCCAATCCCTCAACATGAATCTTATCATGGGTATGCCACCTTCCAATGGGACCACGGTGATGATGACGGTGGTGGGCCGGTTCCCCGTGGAGAGCCAGGCCTGCCGTCGCAGTGGCCAGAAGAACTCAGCTAACCACACATTACAACAGTGGTGTGCTGAAGAGTATCTCCGAATGTACAACGTGTAGAAGCTTGAAGTGGATGAGTCACAGTAGCAGAAGACCACACTGGGTTCCATCCTATACCTAATAAAATGGCCACTGAGTGTACAGGTAATTGTTCAGTGAAGTAATTACGGTAGAGTTGCTTCTGTATGTTTCCAGAAACTTCATAGTTTTCAATAGCAGGTGGCACTCCACTCGAATCTGGCTATTTGATAGGTTAATTGTTATTACTGGAATTTGTATTATCTCTAGTCTAAGCGTGAAAAACCCCACGACTGCATTTTCCTTTGTACTTGTTCTCTCATTCATTTTCTGCTATTTCAGTACTTAATAAAATGACCACAAACCAAACTTTTTATGCCTCATTCATGACCTATGGAATGCAAAAATATCGGTCTTCAACGCCTCCTTCGGGAAAGGGGTTGGCTAGGCCACTTCAAGTGCCATTCCAGAGCAACAAACAAGGTGCTGGAGGATCTCAGTTGGTCAGGCAGCATCTGTGGAGGGAAGTGAACAGCTGATGTTTCACTCAGAGAACCTTCATCTGTCCACTTCCCTTCACAGATGCTACGCGACCAGTTGAGTTCCCCCAGTGGTTTGTTCGTTGCTCCAGATTCCAGCATCTGCATTCTTGTGTCACTTGTGAGACTGTTCAGACAGGAGTTATTTTTATTTGAAAATAACTCCTTGTGAGATTAACTTGAGGAGCATTAAAATAATGAAGGAATGGAGCAGTATAGTGAAGAGCATAACTCTACTACGCTTTAGAGTGCCAGCGATAGGGTTTCCATTCCCGTAACTGTCCATATGTCCTGCTTGTGACCTCGAAACCTTTCCTATCCTGGTACTTGGCCAAGTGTCACTATAAATATCACTATACCTGCCACAAACACTTCCTCTAGCAGATCATTCCATATACGGGTAACTCTCAGGGTGAAAAAATAACCTCTCAGGTTCCTATTACATCTTTCTTCTCTCACCTTAAACCTTTGATTATAGTTTTTGAGCCCCCACCCCTGGAAAAAAGACTGTGAGCGTTTATCCTATCGATGCCACTTATGATTTTACACCACTCTGTGAGGTCACGCTCATTCTTCTATACACCAATAAAAAAGTCCCAACCTGCTCAGCCTCCCTCCATTATTCAGTCCCTCGAGTATAAGAAAATCCTCGTAAATCTCCTCTGCACTCTTCCCAGCTTAATGGTAACTTGAGGAAGAAATGCTGGTGATGAGATGAAGTAAGTAATTCAATATCAAGGCTCTGTTGACGTCTAAGAAACATTTGATCCTTATCTTTATTGTTTCTGGTGATACTGAATTTTCTCAACTGATATGGAATTTTGTAGCTAATCACTAGCCTTTTGTGGACTTGAACATATATATAAGTACGTGTGCAAAAAAACAAAATGTGTAAAAGATGTGCAAACATATGAACACAAAATATGTACCTGTACACTCAATGCCCACTTTATTAGGTAAACCTGTACATCTGCTTGTTAGTGCAAATATCTGATCAGCCAATCATGTGGCAGCAAGTCAATGCATAAAAGCACGCAGCCATGGTCAAGAGGTTCAATTGGTTTTCAGACCAAACATCAGAATGGGGAAGAAATGTGATCCAAGTGGCTTTGACAGTGGAATGATTGTTGGTTCCAAATGGGTTAGTTTGAGTTTTCAGAAACTGTTGACCTCCTGGGATTTTCATGCACGACAGTCTCTCTAGAGTTCACAGGGAACAGTGCAAAAAAAAACAAAAAAAGCAATCCATTGAGTGGCAGAACTGTGAGTAATGAGATAGTTCAGAGGAGAATGACTGGTTCAAGCTGACAGGAAGGTGACAGTGACTCAAATAACCACACGTTACAACAGTGAGTGTGGTGTGTAAGAGCATTCTTCAATGCACAGCACATCGAACTTTAAAGTGGGTGGACTACAGCAGAAGAAGACCGTGAACATACACTCAGTGGTCACTTTATTAAGTTCAGGAGATACTTAATAAAGCGGTCACAGAGCGTATAAACATGCGCACAGAAAAAAAAACAAGATCTATAAAAGGCATACAAACACATGAACACGAAATATTAGAATAAAATTCATTTATGTAGCACTTGTAACAAAACCATTCGAAGAGCAAAAGACTGGAGACCTGACATAAAAATAGAAAATGGTCGAAATACTCAGCAGGGAGTCAGGAAAGGAGTGGTTCTGATGATAGATTATCACCTTGAAATATTAACTGTGTTTCTCTCTCTCTCAATCTTCTGAGCATTTCCAACAAGGGCTGTCACAATTTAGGTAAACTGTGAGGTGTTTTCCAGATGTACAGTTGGATATAGGCTGACCAGTTGAAAAAGTATTAGTGCTTAGAAATTTGTACTCTGTCGTTTGTGCTAATCCACTGGTCAGTGATATACTTGGACTTTCAGATGGGGTTCTGAAGGATAGGATGTAAAAGATTACTAAATAAAGCTAGAGTTATGGGCCAGATGAGGGATTGCAACCCCAAGTATTAACTGGCTGTCCATTTCCTTCCACAGATGCTGCCTGGCCTGCTGAGTTCCTCCAGCAGATAGCTTGTTGCTCCAGATTCCAATCTGTGAGGTTATGAGGTTTATTGTACACGGGGCCATTTGGGCCTACGTGGGCTGTTGATGTTTCCTTTGGCACGACTGTCAAGAATGGAGGGCAGCAGTCTCAAAATAAAGCAGGCCATTCAGGTTGGAGATGAGGATGGTCATAAATATCAGGAAATCTCGGATCAAGAGGAGCAAGGAGGTGCAGTAGTAGTAAATATTCCAACAGAGACTGATAGATTTTTAGATATTAAGGGAATCAAAGACCATTGGGTGAGTCAGAAAATACCACTGAGGTGATAAAAATCGGTCATGATCTTATTGATGGGCCTTGCCTGAGCCCTTGCTTCTGGTTCATATGTTGTTTCCTGCAGATTTTCCTCCAGCCCCTGGGTGCTCCAGTTTTCTTCCACATCCCAAAGGTGTGTTGCCTGGTTGGTCAATTGGCCACTGTAAATTGACTCAGGCAAGTAGGTGAGGGAGGCAATTAATGGACGGTTGATTGGAAGTCCAGAATTTGAAGCCTTTTAGCCGCAGCCCCAAGTCTGTGAATCTCTGTGAGTCCATTAGTGATGTCAAAGTCCAGCGTCTGTGAATCCATGAGTCTGTTGGATACAGGAGACAGAAGATGGACTCTCCTGTCATTAGAGGACTGCTTATGTGCATGGGTGGGAGGGAGGAGTAGGGCCTGTTTTGTTGTTGGTGTTTCGTTTCTCGCCGTGTTCTCTTCTGTTGCATTCTGTCTTGTCCTGCCAAGCATTATGGGCATGCTAAGCTAGCATTGGAATATGCGGCAAGGTTTGCAGGCTGCCCCCAGCACATCCTGAATCTATTGAGTCATAGCATGGAAATAGACCCTTTCGCTCAACTAGTCCATTCTAATCCATTTGATCTAGTCCCATTTTACCATGGTTGGCCCATATCCAGGTGTCTTTTAAAAGTTGTGTTTTTTACCTACCTGAACCATTTCCTCTGGAAGCTCATTCCATATATTCTCTGTAAGAAGGACCTCTTGGTCTTTTTTAAAACTTTCCCGTCTCACCTTAAATCTATGCTCCCTTGATACAGAAATAGTAAGGAGTCACATAAAGGGGAGGGGTATTCTGGAAAGAGAGATGAGAAACTCAGAAAGGGGCTTGAGCAGTGAGAGATCAGAGATTTTAAAGAGATGACAGAAGAGATAAAGCAGAGGTCTCCCAGAGAAAGACAACAAGCAGAGAGGGAGGGACCAGGGGATGATCTGTCAGACAAGGATGCTGCACTTGTCAACTGAATAATGCACAGATGTTGTGCTTCTGTAACCCAATTACATCAGCAAGCTTCCTCAACACATCTGTCACCAAGCAATTGTGGGCTCAAAATATCAGGGAAATAATAGAGTTTGCAGTGAGTGGCTGGAGAGGGACAGAGAGAGGAAGAAAGGGAGAGTGATGAGGTCCAGATGGCAAAGTTTTCCAATCCAACAATCTAATTACGAGGGGGAAGAGGAAGCTAATTTCAAATCAGACCTCTGTCGATTTCACAAGCTACCATTCAGACATGCAAGGGCACAGGAGAAGACAAGATTCCCTTGAAACAGACATAAGAAATTACCCTCTCTTTAAGGTGAGAGGGAATAATTTCAAAGGGGATATGAGGGGTAATATTTTTTTCCCCACAGAGATTGGTGGGTGCCTGAAATGCAATGCCTGATGTTGTTGCACATTAGGGACTTTTAAGAGATGTGTAGATAGGCACATGAATGTGAGGAAAATGGAAGAAATGGGATATTATGTAAGCAGAAGAGATTCGTTTAGTTGGCCATTTGATTACTAATTTCATTGGTTCCATAAGACCATAAGACAAAGGAGCAGAAGTCGGCCATTCGGCCCATCGAGTCTGCTCCGCGATGTTATCATGAGCTGATCCATTCTCCCACTTAGTCCCACTGCCCCGCCTTCTCACCATAACCTTTGATGCCCTGGCTACTCAGATACCTATCAATCTCTGCCTTAAATACACCCAATGACTTGGCCTCCACTGCCGCCCGTGGCAACAAATTCCATAGATTCACCACCCTCTGGCTAAAAAAATTTCTTCGCATTTCTGTTCTGAATGGGCGCCCTTCAATCCTTAAGTCATGCCCTCTCGTACTAGACTCCCCCATCATGGGAAACAACTTTGCTACATCCACTCTGTCCATGCCTTTCAACATTGTGCTGGTTCAGCACAACATTGTGGGCTGAAGGGCCTGTTCCTGTGCTGTACTCTTGTATGTTTTATGTTCTGTTAACTGAGCCTGCGTGGAACATTTGCAGCTTTGTAGAGCACCTCTACAGTAGTAAAATATCTCAGAATGTTTCAAAGATGAGCCATCAGGCCAAGTCTATCTCCGAGCTACCAATAAGGACAAGAACCAGCATTGGAATCAGGTTTATTATCACAGTATGTGTCATGAAATTTGTTAACTTAGCAGCAGCAATTCAATGTAGTACATAATATAGAAGAAAAAAAGTAAAAATAAATAAATTACATTATATGTTTATTGAATAGATTAAATCGTGCAAAAACAGAAACAACATATATTTTTTAAAAAGTGAGATAGTGTTCATGGGTTCAACATCCATTCAGGATAGCAGAGGGGAAGAAGCTGTTCCTGAAGCACTGAGTTCGTGCCTTCAGGCTTCTGTACCTCCTACCTGATAGTAACAATGAGGAAAGGACATGCCTTGGGTGCTGGGGTATTTAATAAAGGATGCCACCTTTCTGAGACACTGCTCCTTGAAGACGATCTGGGTACTTTGTAAGCTACTATCCATGATGGCACCAACTAAATTTATGACCCTCTGCAGCTTCTTTCGGTCCTGTGCAGTAGCAACCCTCCTCCCCCTCCACACCAGACAGTGATGCAGCCTGTCAGAATGCTCTCCACGGTCAATGGTTATCTAGAGAAGTTTCTGAGTGTATTTGTTGACATGCCAAATCTCTTCAAACTCTGAATGAAGTATAGTCACTGTCTTGCCTTCTTTATAACTGCATCGATATGTTGGGACCAGGTTAGGTCCTCACAGATCTCGACACCCAGGAACTTGAAACTACTCACTCACTTTTGATCCCTTTATGAGGACTGGTGTGTGTTCCTTCATCTTACCCTTTCTGGAGTCCACAATCAGCTCTTTTGTCTTACTGACGTTGAGTGCATTATTGTTGCTGCGGCACCACTCCACTAGTTGGCATATCTCACTCCTGTACGCCCTCTTGTCTCCATCTGAGATCCCGAGAGGCTGGTCAAGCAGGAAGTTTGTAAGGATAGAGAGAGGAGCTGATGGATGACCAGTTCTGTGAGCAGTATTTCACCGTTAAAAAATCATTGTTGGCTTCTGCCTCACATTCCAATGTCTTAAGTTAGTCTCTTTTCCTCCTTCCCATCAGGCAGAAGATATAAAAGCCAGAAAGCACATTAAAATGAGCTCAAGGATAGCTTCTATCCTGCTGTTTTCAGACTCTTGAACAATAAGATAAACTCTTGACCTCACAGTTTACCTTGTTATGATCTTGTATTTTATGATTTGCCTGCACTGCACTTTCTCTGTAGCTGTTACACTTTATTCTGCATCGTTGTTGTTTTACCTTGTTCTATCTCAATGCAATGTGCAATGATCTGAACACTCCGCAAGATAAGTTTTTCATCGTATCCTGCTACGTGACAATAAACCAATACAAATACCAAAGCAAGTACTACCATTCTCAAGGATAAGTTCTGTCCCATTGTTATAAGATTACGGAACACGCCTCTGGTAGAATAAGATAGACTCTTGACCTCACAATCTACCTCATCATGGATTGCCTGCCTTCACTGCAACTGTAGCACTTTATTCTGTGTTCTGTTATTTTTCTCCCTTGTCCTATCGCAATAACTGTTGTAGTGAAACGATTTGGATAGATGGAACAAAAAACAAAGTTTTTCACTGTATCTCAATACACGTGACAATAATAAGCCAATTTACCAATTGGAAATTTCAGAACTTCAGAAGGACAAAACTACTAAGAAATAGGGAATGAAGGTAGGAAATAAATATGAATGATTACTGAATATGCTGGGAAAACTGTACAACTTTAGCAAGGAGCCTGATTTGAACAGGATTAGAGGGAAGAACACAAGTGCCTGACCATGATGAACAAAGCAATTCTAGATTAATAACTTCATAATTACATTTTAATTCTGAATCAAAAAGAGAATATGTTCATTGGACGTTTAATATTTCCCAGTACAACACTCCACCATTTCCTGCATCAATATAGGCACAAGAAAAGCTTAACTGAATCCAACTCAAAAAATTAGCGGCAGTTGTTTAATACCAGGATTTTAATTGTGTCATTCAATGTTTAATTAAAAATCCTAACCTTTAAACTCTAAATAAGCGCTCCACATTTGCCTGTAAGTGAAAAGGTCATATTCTGCCTCAAATTTGAAATTATTTTTATTTTCAAACTCATTGGCTTAAGGCCATCATTTCAGATGCTGTAAGATACATGTTCTCAGTGAGTTCTTAATTTCTAACAAGATCCAAGACATCTAGGAAGAAGTTGGATAAATAAGGAATTTGTAAAAAGAGATTTTCTAGTTAAGACATATGTAGATTATCCTTGGAACTGTCTGTAAATATTCTTGCATCTCAGAGAGCAGTTATTGCAATGCACATGTCTAATATTAGAGGGTGTGCTTATAAAGGTAAGAGGAGGGAAGATTCAAAGAAGTGTGGGGCAATATTTTTTAATTACACAGAGTGTGGTAGGTGCCTGGAATTGTAAGTAGGAGAGGTAGACACAACATAGGTGTTTATACAGAGATTGGACAGATATGGAGACCATGTGCATGCGAAAGGATTAGGTGGCATTAGCTTAATTTGTTCAAGGTAAATTTATTATCAAAATACATACTGCATATGTCACCATATTCTACCCTGAGATTCATTTTAATGTGGGCATTCACAGAAAACAAAGAAACATATTAGAGTCAGTAAAACCACACACTCAACAAACAACCACAAGAAAATTCTCAGATTCTGCTAATTCTTTTCTGACAATTCTGCCTGGCCTGCTGAGTTCTTCCAGCATTCTGTGTGTGTTGCAAAGACAAACAACCAATGTGCAAAAGACAACAATCCGTGCAAATACAATAAAAGAAAATAAAGCGAAATAATAATTGTATAGAAAACAATAAATATTGAGAACATGGGTTGTAGAGCCCTTGAAAATGAGCCCGGAGATTGTGGAATCAGTTCAGAGTTGGGGTGAGTGAAGTTATCCCCTCTGGTTCAGGAGCCTTATGGTTGAGGGGTAATAACCGTTCCTGAACCTGCTGGTGTGACACCTGAGGCTTCCGTCCCTTCTTCCTGATGTCAGCAGTGTGAAGAGAGCATGAGCTGCATGGTAGAGGTCCTTGACAATGGATGCTGCTTTCCTGCGACAACTCTGCTTGTCGATGTGTTCAGTGATGGAGAGGGCTTTACTCATGATACATTGGGCTGTACCCACTACTTTTTGTAGGCTTTTTTCTTTCAAGAGCATTGACCAACTTTCTGCACATCTTTGCATTATGGGCTAGCCTGTTCTCACTACTCTCTGCAATTTCTTGCAGACTAGGGCAGAACAATTTAAAATGGCGCTGGTGATGCCCAGCGACTACTTAGCAGTGGCAAAAAACAAAACCAACAAAATTACTAAATACCTTATTGCTAACACTTTATTAATAATGATCAACGTTAACAGTAGAGAGACAGATGGTGGCAGTGGCGAAAGCAGAGGAGGAGGCACAAGCGGGGAATAGTCGAGGTAAATAGAGGTGAGACATGACGGAGGCAGAGGAGAAGGGAAGGCATGGACAAGGCAAGCAAAAGGTCAAGGCAGAATTATGGTGTCCCCGAGAGTGAGGAAAGTCCTGATGTCTGATTGATTTAAGTGCCAAGCTGAATTGGAAAGGTCGGATATGGGCTGAATCGTGGTGGTGCAGTTCAGGCCCCAGACCAGTCTGAGAGTGAAAAACAGCCTGAGGTTTGGATGATTTAAGCACCAGGCCAGATTGAAAAGGTCAGGGTGTCTGGACTGGAGGTGAGGTCAGGGCTGGTTCCGCTCACTACTCCGTGGCAGTTACTCAGCTCTTGCTGAACTGAAGTCGTGGTCTGCTCCGGCTACAGTGATGCCCAGTTTTGCGTCCGTGGTCTCACAATGTTTAATCGGCTCTGTGATGAACTGAGATTGTGGCCTGCTCTGGCTGCAATGATCCTTGGCTTCATGTCTTTTGTAAAACTTCAGTTCTGAAGCTTTTGCTTACTTTTATTGTCTGCACAATTTGTATTTTTTTTCTCTCTCTCTCTCTCTGGGCATTGAGTGTTTGACAGGTTTTTTTAAAATTGATTCTTTTGAGGTTTCTTTGTTTTGTGGCTCCCTGTAAGGAGATGAATCTCAAGGTTATATAATGTATACATACTTTGATAATAAATGTACTTTGAACTTTGAACAGATAGAACAATCAAACCAGGTTGAAACACAAGCAATGAAACTCTCTCTACCCTGCACCTTGTTAGCAAATGTACTGTCAATGGAGAACAAAACTGAGGACCTAAGGACAAGAATGATGAGCAGAAAATGAGGAACTGCTGTATTCTGTGTTTCATGGAGACATGGCTCACTCCAGACATGCTGGATGCATCAGTAAAACACAAGGACTTCTTGATACACTGGATGGACAGGACTGCTAATTTAGAGAAGGCAAAAGTGGGGGGCTTGAGTTCTGTCTCTTTGTGGTGCTCTGATGCAGTGGTCTAGTCTCCCTCTTGTTCTCTTGACCTGGAACATCTGATGGTCAAGTGCTGACCATTCTACTTACCAAGAGAGCTCTCTGTGATCCTGACTGCAGTT
Source organism: Mobula birostris (assembly GCF_030028105.1). Lineage (NCBI taxonomy): Eukaryota > Metazoa > Chordata > Chondrichthyes > Myliobatiformes > Myliobatidae > Mobula > Mobula birostris. The sequence goes on along the minus strand of NC_092401.1, from coordinate 27,318,480 downwards.
TACGTACAAATCAGATGTTAAACAAGCTCTTGATGTATTGCATGCCACAATTAGCAAACAAGAGACAACCCTCCCTGATGCCTTTCAGATCCTTGTCAGGCACTTCAATCACACTTGTTTGAAGAAAACTCTGTTGGATTATCATCATCCAGTCACCAGCAGCACCAGGGGTCCCAGCACACTCAGCCACGGTTGCACTGATTGAGAATGCCTACCGTTCCATGCTTACACCACAATTCGGGAAATCGGTTCAGTTAGCTGCCCTCCTCCTGCCTGCATACAGGCAGAGGCTAAAGAGCAAGGCTCCAGAGATATCAACAACAGAGAGGCTGAGGAAAACAAACGTTTGAAAATCTGCAGATGCTGCAAATCAAAGTAACACACACAGTGCTGGAGGAATTCAGGAGGCCAGGCAGCGGCTATGGAAAAGAGTAAACAGTTGACGTTAATGGCCGAGACCTTACATCAGGACCTTCAGGAGGGTGGCACTGTGATGAAGTGTTTTGAGAGGTTGGTGCTGAAACATATCAACTCCTGCCCGAGAATTGACTTGTATACTCTCCATTTTGCCTAACACCACAACAGGTCGACGGCAGACGCCATTTCGTTGGCTCTTCACTCAACCCTGGAACATCTGGACGGTGAAGATGTATACATCAGGATGCTCTTCATCAACCACAATTCAGCATTCAGTACTATCAGCCCCTCAAAACTAATCAATAAGCTTCAAGACCTTGGCCTCAATACCTCCTTATGTAATTGGATCCCTAATTTCCTCACTTACAGACCCCAGTCAGTTTGGACTGGCAACAAAATCTCTATCAGTACTGGTGCACTACAAGGCTGTGTGCTTACCCCCCTGCTCTACTCAGTCTATACTTATGACTATGAGGCTAAGCACAGCTCCAAAGCCAAATTTAAGTTTGACAATGATATCACAGTCATATGCTGAATCAAAGGTGGTGATGTATCAGCATATAGAGGGGAGATGGAAAATTTGTCTTTGTGGTGCTGCAACAACAACCTCTCACTCAATGTCAGCAAGGCCAAGGAGATGATTATTAATTTCAGAAGGAAGAAAATGGAGGTCTATAAGCCAGAACACATAGGGAGAGATCAGATGTGGAGAGGGTCAATAACCTTAATTCCTCGGTGTTATCTCTTTAGAGGCTCTGTCCTGGGCCCAGCACGTAAGTGCCGTTATGAAGAAACATGGCAGCAGTTCTACTTTCTTAGAAGTTTTCAAATATTTGGCATGTCATCTAAAACTTTTCAAACTTCTATATGTGTGGTAGAGAGTATCTTGACTCATGGCCTGCTATGGAAACACCAATCTCCTTAAGCAGAAAAGCCTACAAAAGTAGTGGATACAGCCCGTTCCATCATGGCTAAAGCCCTCCTCCCCATTGAGCACATCTACATGGAACATTGTCGTAGGAAAGCAGGATTCGTCAAGGACCCCCCTCCTCCCAATCCCGGCCATAATCTCTTCTTGCTGCTGCCATTACAAAGAGGTACAGGGGCCCAGGATACACACCCCCGATTCAGGAACAATTATTGCCCCTCAACCATCAGCCTTCTGAACCTGAGGGGATAGCTTAACTTTAAGATTTATTCACCCCATCACTGAACTGGACTCATTTCAAGGATACCGCATGTCATGTTCTCAAGATTTATTGCTTATTTATTAGTTATTATTATTTCCTTCTTTTCTCTTTATTTTTATATTTGCATAGTTTTTTTTTGCAGATTTGTTGTTATTCACCCTGTTGGGTGTGGTTTTTCATTCATTCTATGTGTTTCCTGTACTTACTGTGAATGCCTGCAAGAAATGAATACACACACAGGACAGCAAATACTTTTTCAGGTCTTAAATTCCTTTATCTGTTTTAGATGTTTTATTGCAGAAAGAGGGTATCAAAATAAAAACGACAAAAAAAATTCAAAAAAACAGTTCCTGCTATTGCAATCTCTGCTTAAGTTCAGACCACTCCCTTTGTTACGTATGCAGTATGAAAATAAATAAAACAAAATATACAAAACCAATATAATGGCAAATCTGAAAAAAACAATACAAACATTAGAATCCCACCACCCAGTACCTTATACACATCGAAAACAGGAAGAGATATACTCACTAAGAGATATACTCACACTTGGCACACAAGATCTTAACTTCCAAACACATGTTGACTAGACCTTGAAATGAGTTCTCCTCGGTCACACTACGTGAACAGAGATTAAAGCATTCACATTACTCTGTTACATTCATATTCAGTCATGAAACAATAAAGAAAAACAAATAAACTTTTACAATATATTGCCTCGTAGTTGAATTACTAAAAAGACGAACCTAATAGGCCGATTAAGGAAATTCGCAATCACGCTATTCCAGCGTCAATCAATTTTACTTGCGAAAATCTAAACCATCCACATGTAAAGCACGCCAAGTTACTGATATTCCAGATTTATAAACGAATTTACATGGATATTATCAAATATTATTCACCTTTCCTCACCAAACCTAGGAAAAGTATTTGAAAGTTTTCCTTTCTAGAACATGGCACCTCTTCGTTCTACTCCACCCATGCAAAATGACATTAACGTTTTCTCTTAAAGGCACAGGCAGCTATTTTAGCATTAGCAAGATGAATAAATATGCACTTTAATAATCAAAAATTACATTCCAATAACATAGGTTAGGGTTAGTGTGACGACACTTGTAGGCTGCCTCAAGTACATTGACAGACTATGGTGGTCATTGATGCAAACAATGCAAATGAAGCTAATCTTTAAGTCTTTAAATTTTTGATATGATTGGTCAGCTCCTGGCTTTTCTAAGTCCAAATTTGTTACTTGCAGCGAAATAAAAGAAAGAAGAAAAATCAATATTGGCATTAACTTCAGCTTTCATTATATTGTGGGCAAGTTGAATTAGGAAAGTAGAGGGGTCTTGTTTGCAAGCTATGTTTTTGGAATTCTCATTATCCAAACCTGACCCTTATTCCTTGAAATGATACCACAGAAGAATATAAACATGGAAACACTGTATGTGGTGAAGATGATCTTAAAGTACCGTACAAATTTAACATATTGTATTCATTGTGAGGTAAACGAATAAATGAAAGACACGTGGGAGCATGATGATGTCACTGACAAGACCATTATTAACTACCATTTCTCAAGGTCCTTGCAGCTTAGTAGTGAGCTGTCCTCTTAATCTCCTTGCAGTACACGCTGTGAAGAAGAAGATTAGCTTTGTTTGTCACATGTTCATCAATACATTGAAACGTACGGTGAAGTGCATCACTGGCCAACACAGACAGTGAATGTGCTGGGGACAGCCCTCAAGTATCTGCACACTCTGGCACCAATGCCCACAACTTACTAATGCTATGGAGGGTCTCAGCCTGAAATGTAGACTATTTATTTATTTCCATAGATCCTCCACCAGTTTGTGTGTGTTATTCTGTATTTTCAACATCTACCGAATCTCTTGCGTTTATAATCCTGACCTGTACTTCTTTGGAATGTGGAGGGAGCCGGGGCACCTAGAGGAAACCCATGCATTCACGGGGAGAACATACAAACTCCTTATGGACAGTGTGATGGCCGGCTCTGTGAAGTGTTACGTTAACAGCTACTTGCTGCTCCATGTTCTGTGTAAATTGCTTCCACGGTGCTGTTGGGTAGCAAGTTCCAGGATTTAGACAGAACAGCTGTGAAGAACCATAGGCTTATTTATTTAAGTGGAATGTCATAAGATTTGGGGAGAATTCTGCAGGTCTCTTTGTCCTACAACGCTCTTCTATAAAGGACTAAAATTGTTTATGGTCTCAGTAAAAGTAACCAGGAAGTAACTACCAAATAAACTATCTCGTTCACTAAAATTCCATCCTTACCTGGTCTGTGACAGCAGATCTATCAGTATAGTAGACTCTCAACTGTTACCTCAGTTCAGGGCTGACTGTGGATGGACAGTAACTCCTGGCATTGCCAGCAACATTGGCATTCTGTGATAGAAATCATTATTTTAAGATTAGTCCCAGATCATGTAAAATGTGTCACCTTCATGAAGTTATTCTGGCTTGCTTCTGAGAAGCTGCTATTGAGTTCATTCTGCACAGCCTGGTAAAAGGTCATTAAGTGACAGCAGACAATGAAGGAACCCACTGGCTCGTGATAGCTTACTGCGCTGACAAAGGAATCCTTCTTATTTAGTGCCATTATCAATCGCTCCACGGAAAAACATAACTGGAATTTATGAATATGAAAAATTTTCACCCAGTTCACCACAACAGGCAGGGTTCCTGGTAGCCACCCATTTCAATTCCTCTCCACGTTCTCATTGCAACATGACAGTCCATAGCCTCTGTGCCCCTCCTCCTCCCTTTCTCCCATGGTCCTATCAGATTCCTCCTTCTTCAGCTATTTACCTTTTCTACCAATCATCTCCCAGGTTTGCCCTCCCCCACCCACCCACCTGCCCCCCTCGCCTGGTTTTACCTATTAACTGCCAGATTATACTCCTTCCCGTTCCCCACCCTGTTCTTCTGGCTTCTCTCCCCTTCCTTTCCAGTCCAGATGAAGGTCTAAGCCTGAAACATCGACTATTTATTCCACTCAGTAGATGCTGCCTGACCTGCTGAGTTCCTCTAGTGTTTTGTGTGTTTCTAAATACTTTTTCTATTCATTTTCAGATAGCTAGATGTTACTAACAAGGCCAGCATTCATCTTCATGAGCAACACACAAAAATTGGAGGAACCCAGCAGGTCAGACAGCATTTAAAGAGGGAAACAGACCTTTCATCTGGACGGAAAAAAAATAAATGAAGGGTCTTGACACTATACATCAACCCTCTATTTCCCTCCACAGGTGCTGCCTGACCTGCTGAGTTCCTCTAGTGTTTTGTGTGTTGCTCCAGATTCAAGCATTTGCTGTCTCTTGTGTTTATATCTCCATGAGATGCCATCTTAAAGTGCTGCAGTCTTCCGGGTGACCGTACTCCCACAGTTCTGCTGGAGAGGGAGTTCCAGCACATCGACCCAGTGATGATACGACCGTAAGAACATAAGATATAGGAGCAGAATTAGGCCATCAAGTCTACCCCGCCACTCGATCATGCCCATCAGATCTGCTCCACAATTCAATCATCGCTCTCAACCCCAGTTTCCTGCCTTCTCCTTGAGACATTTCAAGAACTACTAATCAAGAACCTATCAACTTCCAGTTCAAATGAATTGGCCTCCACAGCCATCTGTGGCACCAAATCCCACAGATTCACAACCATCTGGCTAAAGAAATTCCTCCTCATCTCTGCTTTAAAGGGGCATTCTTGTATTCTGAGACTGTGCCCTCTGTTCCTAGATTCCCTCCATTAAGGCCTTTCACTATTCAAATAGGTTTCAATAAGTCATCCCCCCACCCCTCTGCCATTTTTCTAATCTCCACTGGGTACGGGCCTATAACCATCATGCACTTCTCATACATTCTCAGGAACATACTCGAGAACCTCCTCTTGACCCTCTCCAATGCCAGCCCATCCTTGGTAACACACACAAAATGCTGGAGGAACTCAGAAGGTCAGGCAGCATCTATGGAAACAAATAAACAGTTGATGTTTCAGGTCAAGCCCATTCTTGAGTCCTGATGAAGAGTCTCTGCCAAAACCTTGACTGTTTACTCTTTTCCATAGATGCTGCCTGACCTGCTGAGTTATTCCAGCTTTTCGTGTGTCTTGCTTTGCACTTCCAGCATCTGCAGACGTTCTCATATTTGTCAGTACATCTTTTGTTAGATAAAACTGCTCACAATAGTACAAATGAAGGGAATGTTTTGCCTTTACAAGGCAAGAGTGATGAAAATTAAATTTTAACTAGAATGTTAAAGAAAGGAAGATTAAAAGTATCTTTAAGCACCCTGTAACTCTGCAGAACAATGGTTTGTTGTCCTACCAAGCTCCTGACCTCCAAGCATTGATTTGATCCTATTCCCTTAAAACCTTTGCATTTACATTATTCTATCAGTAACCTGCCAATGTGTTTCTTTTTTGTATTGAGAATCTTATCTCTGCTCAAGAGACGAGCACTCAAACTGACCGCATTAATTTTTCATGCTTCCAAACTTCCTGACTAGTCACTGAGTGTTTGATGTACTATTGATTTCTCTGCTAAAATTTTCCTCTTAATGGACTGAAAGTCTAAGGCAGCTGTGGAGCAGAGAGATTGTTCATGGCTTTTTATATCTATCGGATGAAACCTACACTCCAGGACCAGATTTAATGCTGAGGAAACTTGCTGAAATGCTTCGTGCTTTCAACTTATATCCCCATCGGATCCACTTACATTCCATTTTGTTTCTGCTGCAGTCAGTTCCAGGAAATTGCAGCCAGTATTAAAGTTGTCATAGGCCTAATTTGGAGTATTATGTGCAGTTCTGGTCTCCTGCTTACAGGAAAAGTATCAAAAAGATTGAAAGAGTAAAGAGAAAATTTACAAGGATGTTGCTGGGACTTGAGGACCTGAGTTATAGGGAAAGGTTGAATAGGTTAGGGCTTTTTTTCCTGGAGCATAGGAGAATTAATGGAGATTTGATCAAGCTATGCAAAATTATGAGGGGTATAGATAGGGTAAATACAAGCAGGTTTTTCCCACTGAGGTTGGATAAGCCTACAACTAGAGGTCATGGGTTAAGGAAGATAGGTGAAATGTTTAAGGGGAACATAAGGGAGAGCTCCACTCAGAGAGCAGTGCCAGTGGAAGTTTTGATGAAGATTTGATTTCAGCATTCAACAGAGCTTGGATAAGTGTATCCAAGGATGGGAGGTGTATAGAGGGCTATGGTCCAGGGGTGGTTTGATGGAATGAGGCAGAATAATAGTTTAGCATAGACTAGATGGACCGAAGGGCCTGTTTCTGTGCTGCAGTACTTTATGATTCCAGGCTTTACATAATGTAGCGGACAGAAAGGGGCTATTTGGCCCCACCGCCAGTCTGTACTATTTTTGGTGTGTTATGCATTCTCTCTGCTTTCACCACTTCCCCGGATTTAGCATCATAGAGAGACACAGCACAGAAACAGGCCATTTGGCCAAATGAATTCATGTTGACCATAGCCCTCCCATTTATACTAACCTTACATTAATCTCTTGCTCTTTATTTTTCCTACATTCTCATCAGCTTTCTCTGATTTCTACCCCTCACCCACACACTAGGGGCAATTAACAGCAGCCTATTAACTTGCAACCCACAAGTCTTTGAGATGCAGGAGAAACCAGAATACCTGGGGGAAACTGGATTAGAGCGCATGTCCGATGAGGGCAGATTGATTGAATCAGAATCAGGCTTTATATCCCTGGCACATGTCACAAAGTTGTTGTTTTGCAGCAGCAGTATAGTGAAATACATAATATAAAACTAAACTTTTATACACACACACACACACACACACACACACACACACACATGATTCCTATTAATTGGGCCTCCGGTTAATTGGGGCAGTTGCTTATTCGAAGCAATCCTTAAAGAACAAAAACAAAAAGACAAACTACTATTTAATTGGGTAAAGTAATATGTATGTAAATGAAATACAGAAAGAAATTAGAACACTATCAATACGAATACAGCACTATAAAACCGTGCATTAGTTCCTAATTGTTATCGACAGAGGAATTCACCCAGTGTACGCTGCCATGCTCTTTTGAGTGACTGCAAAGTCAGCACTGATACCTACTGCAGATAATTGATCCATTATGTGATCCATTGCTTCCTTTGAATCTGATAGGGTTGCATATTTGTAGGCAAGGGAACTGTTTGACATGGCAGAATTGAAAAAAGGCCAGTCTCATCATCGTTGTAGATATCACCTACACAAAATGTTGAAGCAAATTGGGGTGTTTTGTAGATTTCCACGTTTCTGCATTGGAGAAATCTTTCGTGTCATGTGTTTTCTTGAATTTAATGTGGTGCCAGCACCTTCCATCGGGACAGCCAACCATCTGTTGCATTAAAATCTATGTGATCCAGCTTTTCAGTCAACTCCTCTGACTTGTTCTTTTTAACAATGGTCCACTGACATGCACACTTCGTCCAGTTACAACAGAAAACCATTGATTGAAGTCCTATTCAACATCTGTATCCTCACCTACACACCTTCATTTTTGAGAGGTTCCCCCATTGTTCATTCTTCTCCTAGTTTATTTTGCAGATGTATCAAACATGGAATTGTAGATTTCATCACTCCAGCTATCTCTGCCAGCTGATGATGAGTGGTGTTCAGGGTGTGCCTTTTAATTTAGTCCAGTAAGGTAATTTTTTGATTAATGTTGAGTCCTTGTGTGGCATTTCAGCAAGGATCTAATTTTTTTAAGTCAAAAGAAAACAAAATTATCAAATATGACTGCTTTTTGATTTGGTGTCTATTTGGCCCAAGAGGACAGCATGATGTAAACACACTCAGCTGACGCTATTTAAATCTATTCACTCTAAGCACAGTGTAATGTCTAATGGGCATACAAGTGCACACAACTGATGCTACTTAGAAACTGGTAGGCAATAGCGTCCTGCCCTAATTTAGCAGAAACAAAGGGAATCCCGGCTACTTAGTCAATTAGTTTATGTTCATTAAGAATTGTCCCAAATAAGTGGCTTCCTCAATTAATCAATGTCCCAATTAACTGGAATCCACTGTAGATATAACTAAATTAAATAAGTAGTGCAAAAAAAGAGCCAAAAAATAGTGAGATAATGTAAGTTTGGGGGATCGAAAAGACATCATCAGAAAGACAAATAAATAGTAAATAAATGGAACTGACATTAATATTACAACTTTGCCAATAATTTAATGAAGGCAAATCTGTCCTAAGGCCAATTGATGTTACAAAAAGCCTCTTCCACTCCATCTTCTGATTGGCCAGTGTTGCCCACGCAGGCCTGTACACTTTCAATGTGTGGTTAAATGATTTGCTTTGCATCACTAATGATTCTCTGGGCAATGTGACCTGTTGACACCTACCTGTCCAGGTATGGTCAACCACTGGTTCAAATCTTCCCTGAGGTGGGTCTTGTGTTAGTGTTTTTACTGTCTTTACTCAGACCTGCCCAGGTACAAACATGGACATAGACATTGGGCAGGTTGTATGTGTTTATGTGGTATCTGGTATATCAAATCAAGAGAGGTCTGTTCTTACAGAGATCACAGCTTCAGTAACATCCTCCACAGCCGATGACATACAGTAAATCGACATGGCTGCTGTAACACAGGAAATGTTAATTTCGCTGGAGAGCAGAGAAATTATTGATCATTTTACATCAGGCCCACCAGACTGCGTAGATACAGTTCCAGCCAAATGAATTATTCCATTATCTTTGAATTAGTCTTCAATCACTTTTCTTCCTGTCTAACTCTTTATTGCAGTCTTTCTCCCACAGGGTTTTTATTTAACTCTCTACAAATGAAACTTTAATTTTTCAAAAGACTGTCAGAAATTGTACCTCAGTGATTATTGTCTTCCCCCTTTTTAAGTCGGTAACCTCTGCTTGTAGCTTGTACACCCCCTTACGCTAGAAGCGTAAGGACAAGAGATTTTGCAGATTCTGGCAATTCAGAGCAACACGCACAAAATGCTGGAGGAACTCAGCAGGTCAGGCAGCATCTATGGAGAGTAATAAATAGAAAATGTTTTGGGTTGAGACTCTTTATCAGGACCGTGCTCTCCGTGGTTCAGCCAAGGAGTATCAGGATTAGATTGCTACTCTGCTGCAAGGAGATGACAAATATTCTGAATATGGGATATACTTGGATTTAGTTTACTACCTTCGGGAATCTGAAAATATCTGTAAAATATGTGAAGAGGTGTCTGTTTGATAGTGGGAATCAGAAACAGGGAAACATTGATTTATCATTAATTGGGAGAAGGATTAGAGGGAATCTGAGAGAAAAAAAACTTTGGGGGAGTACTGGGGAGTCTGGGGCACACGGACTGAGACTGTGGTATAGACAGAATCCTCTGCAGACTTCAAGATACAGGAGGCTCTGGATACAAGAGATATCTGGACACAAGAGACTCTGTGGAATGTGGAAGTCCAGAGCAACACACACACAAAATATTGGAGGAACTCAGCAGGTCAAGCAGCATCTATGAGGGGGATAAACAATCAACATTTCAGGCTGGGACACTTCATTAGTATTCTGAAGTATCATGTTGATAGGATGGTAAAGGTGGCACATGAAAATGTTTGTTTTTATTAGGAAAGACATTAGGTTCAAGAGTCAGGGAGTTATTTTGCAGTTTTATAAAACTCTAGTTGGGCCGCATCTAAATGATTGCATTCAGTTCTGGTTGCCCCAATATAGGAAGGATATGGAGACTTTGGAGAGGCTGCTGAAGAGGTTTACCGAGATTCTTCCTGAGGGTATATGCAGTAAGGAGAGGCTGGACAAATTTCATTTGTTTTCCATGGAGTAGCAAAGGCTGAGAGGAGACCTGATAGAGGTTTGTAAGATTATGAGAGGCATAGATAGGCAGCCAGTACCTATATCCCAGAGTCAAAATGTCTAATACCAGGTCATGCAATTAAAGAGAGAGGGGTTAAATTCAAAGGAGATGTGTGGGGCAAGATTTTTTTTTACACAGAGTGCCTGGAATGCGATGCCAGGGGTAGTGTTGGGGGCAAATACGATAGAGGTAGACAAGCATATAGATGTGCAGGGAATAGACGGATGTGGACCTAGTGTAGGCAGAAGGGATTAGTTCAGTCAGACATTTAATTACTAGTTTAATTTGTCCGGCACAGCATCATGGGCTGAAAGGCTGTTCCTGTGCTATGTTAAGGAAGCTACTCAAGGTGTAAGAAGGACTCAGTCAGCTCCATTGATAGCCTCTCCACCATCCAGAACATCTTCAAGGTGATGCCTCAAGAAGGTGGCATCTATCGTGAAGGACCCACACCATCCTGGACATGCCTTCTTCTCATTAGTACCATCAGGGAGGAGGTACGGGAGTCTGAAGGCATACAATCAACATTTTAGGAACAGGATCTTTTCCTATGCTATCAGATTTCTGAATGGTCCATGTACCCATGAACACTACCTCACTATTTTGTAAGCTTTTTGCTCTATCTATGTTTTCCATATAATTCTTAATGTAACTTGGTCATAACTTCTTATGTCCTGCACTTTACAGCTGCTGCAGTACAACAAATTTCACAACATATGTCAGTGATATTAAACTGGATTCTTATTCTGAAATGGTTTATTTGCTGTTGTTGTCTTTGGTACTATTCACGTTTAAAATCCTCGTCTCTTTAGTAGACTCTCTCTGTGACCTTACCCCTTCCTATCTCTCCTACCAGCTCCAGCCTTTTTGCCAGTCACCTTCACAAGCAGTTATGCTGGCTGCTGCATTGCCTACACTGCAGTGTCTACGCTTCAGGAAGTGCTGAGTTTGTGAAATGTGCCGTGCAAGTGAAAGCGGATTGCTTTTCCTTTCTAGACAGCATTCTGCCCACCCGGAAAGGCAACGACCTTTCCCCATTGCATCCGCTTCGATCGCTTATTAATTCATCCGCCAATGGATCAGTTATCTGGAACCCTGCCCAAAGGAGCAATCATTCTAATCTATTCCTGTCAAACAGCTCTTTTTCCATTAGAATGCTGAGAGATTGACTCAGTACTTTTTAAATCCAAGCTGCCCATTAACTGCTCCATCTTCATACACATAATGTAACCTCCTGATTAGATTTTTTTTTAAATCGCAACATCAGAGCAGATTAAAAATGCATGGTGTGTTCCAGAAATCAGGTTCTGTCACTGGACCAGATACACACAGAGAAAGTGGACACTTCAGGATGAGACTTATCATCTGGACTCAAGGGTCTGGTTCCAGATGAAGGACCTCAACACAAACCATTAACTGTTTTCCTCCACAGATGCTGCCTGACCAGCTGAGTTCCTCCAATAAATTGTGTGGCTTCAGATTCCAGTCTCTGCAATCTCTTGTGTCTTGAGACTTTATGAAAATCCACTGATAATATTAATCAGCAGAATCAGGTTTATTATCACTGACATATGTTGTGAAATTTGTTGTTTTGCAGCAACAATACAGTGCAAAACATAAAAATTACCATAATTAAAATAAGAATATATCGTAAATAACAAAATAAATAAATAGTTACAAGGAGAGGGCATGTCCTGAGTGGTGAGGTCCTTAATGATGACTGCCACCTTTTTGAGGCATCAACTTTTGATGGCGAGGCTTGTGCCTGTGATGGAGCTGGTTGAGTCTACAGCCCTCTGCAGCTCTTTCTAATTTTGTGCATTGGTGCCTCTATATCAGTCGGTGGTACAAGCAGATAGAATGTTCTCCACGGTACACCTGTAGAAATTTACTGGAGTCTTTGGTGACACGCCAAATCTACGCAAAACCTAATGAATGCCATTGTTGACAAAAACAGTAATTTTTTTCCCTCACGCCTCTCACTTTTTCCATTCCCTGTTCTGGTTACCTCTCGTCTTTTTCTTCTCTTCAGATGCCCATCAGCTCTCCTCCTCTTCCTCTGGTGCCCCTCCTCCTTCCCTTTCTTCCATTATCCATTGTAGCATCCTGTTACATTCGTTCTTTTTCAGACCTTTACCTCTTCCACCGATGACCTCACAAGTTGTTACTTCATCCTGTTCCCCCATCCTCGCCTGGTTTCACCTATCACCTGCTACCTTATAGTCCATTAAAGGAGATTATAGGCCATTTAGCCTAACCTCAGTAGTTGGGAAAGTGTTGGAGTCTATTATTAAGGATGAGGTTTTGTGGTACTTGGAGACTAATGATAAAGTAAGTCAAAGTCAGCATAGTTTCTGTGAAGTGAAAGCTTGTCTGACAAATCTGTAGAGTTCTTCGAGGAAGTAACAAGCAGGGTGGACAAAGGAGAGGCAGTAGATGTTATTTACTTGGATTTTCAGAAGGCATTTGATAAGGTGCCACATAAGGCTGCTTGACAAGATAAAATCTGTGGCGTTACCAGAAACATACTGGCATGGACAGAGGAATGGCTGACAGGAAGGAAGCAGCAAGTGGGAATAAAGGGGGCCTTTGCTAGTTGGCTGCCAGTGACTAGTGGTGTTCCTCAGGGGTCAGTAATGGGACCGCTACTTTTCACATTGTTTGTCAATGACTTGGATAATGGAATTCATGGCCTGGTGGCAAAGTTTGTGGATGCTATGAAGATAAGTAAAGGGGTAGGTAGCACTGAGGAAGCAATGCCATTGCAGCAGAATTTAGACAAATTAGAAGAATGGGCAAAAAAGTGGCAGATGAAATACAGTGTTAGGAAATGTATGATAATGCATTTTGGTAAAAGGATCAATAGTGCAGACTAGTACCTAAATGAGGAAAATGTTCAAACATCAGAGGAGTAGAGGGACTGAAGAATCCTCGTGCAAGACTCCCAGAATTTACAGGTTGGGTCTGTAGTAAAGAAGGCAAATGCAATGTTGACATTTCAAGAGGAATAGAACATAAAAGCAAGAGAGCCTTTATAAGACACTAGTTAGGCCATACTTGGAATATCGTTAACAGTTTTGGACCCCATATCTCGGAAAGGATGAGCTGTCATTGGAGGGATTCCAATGGAGGTTCACGAGGATGATTCTGGGAATGAAGGGTTTAACATATGAGGAGCATTTGGCAGATTTGGGCTTGTACTCATTGGAATTTAGAAGAATTTGGGAGGATCTCATTGAAACCTACCAAATGTTGAAAGGGCTAGATAGGGTGGATGTCAATAGGATGCTTCCTTTGGTGGAGGTAACCAGAACTAGAGGGCACAGCCTTAAAACTGAGGGGTGACCTTTTAGAACAGAGATAAGGAGGATTTTTCTTTTAACCAGAGGGTAGTGAATCTGTCAAATGCTCTGCCACAGACTGTGTTGGAGGCCAACTCCTTGGGTATTTAAGGCGGAAGTCAATTGGTCAGGGTATGATGAGAAGGCAGGTGTACGGGATTGAGTGGGATCCTGCATCAGCCATGAATAGTGGAGCTAGCTCGATGGGCTAAATGGCCTAGTTCTGCTGTTATGTCTCATGGTCTTATGAGGATAGTTTGAATGAGCTAGGGTTTTCTCTTTGGTGTGAAGTGTTCTGTTTTGCACCTCTGAGTTTGAATTTTCTCTCTACTTAGAAAATTGCCTATATCTTTACTCTTTGTACCAAACTGGATGTCCATGTACTTCCCTACACTATAAGCAATCTGCCACTTCTTTGCCCAATTACCAAATCTGCCCCAGTCCTTCTGCAGCCTCCCTGCTTCCTCAACACCACCTGCCCCTCCACCTGCCTTCGTATCATCCATAAAGTCAGCCAGAAAGCCATCAGTTCTGGCAAACAAATCACATATATAATGCAAAAAATAGCGGTCTCAATACCGGCTCTTGCACAACACCCACTAGTCACTGGCAACCAAGCAGAATGTGCCCTCCTTCTTCCCATTCTTTGCTTGCAGCCAGAGAGCCAATCTCTATCCATGCTGGCATCTTTCCTGTAAAATCATAGGCACTTACCTTGTTAAGAAGCCTCATGACTGGCACCTTGTCGAAGGCCACCTGAAAATTCAAGTCAACCCCATCCACTGACTCTCTTTTGTCAGCCCTGCATATTATTTCCTCAAAGAATTCCAACAGATTTTTCAGGCAGGATTTCTCTTTAAGGAAATCTTGCTGATTTTGACATACTTTATCATGTGCCTCCATATACCCCAAAACCTCACCCTTGATAGTGAACTCCAGCGTCTTCCCTACCACTACAGTCAGAATAATTGGCCTATAATTTATTTTCTTTTGCCACCTTCCCTTCATAAAGAGTGGAATGACATTTGTATTTTTCCAGTCTTCCAGAGCCATTCCAAAATCTAGTGATTCTTGAAAGATCATTAATAATGCCTCCACAATCTCTTCAGCCACCTCCTTCAGACCCCTGGGGTACATTCCATTTGGTTCAGGTGATTTATCTACCTTCACGTCTTTCAGCTTCCCAAGCACCTTCTCCTTAGTATTAGCAATGACACTCACTTCTGCCCCTTGACACTCTGGAATTTCTAGAACACTGCTAGTGTCTTCTACAGTGAAGACTGACACAAAATACTTACTAAGTTCATCAGCCATTTCTTTATCTCCCCATTACTCCCTCTCCAGCGTCATTTTCCAGTGATCTGATATCTACTATCACTCTTTATATATCTGAAAAGAACTTTTAATATCCTCTTTTATATTATTGGCTAGCTTACCTTCATATCTCATCTTTTCTCGCCTTATGGCTTCTTCAGTTGCCTTCTGCTGCTTTTTAAAAACTTCTCAACCTTCTAAATTCCCACTAATTTTTGCTCTACCGCATGCCCTCTCTGTTCCTTTTATCTTGTTTTGGCTTCCCTTGTCAGACGCAGCTGCCTCACCCTCCCGTTACAATACTTCTTCATCTTCATATAGTATCTATTCTGCAACTTCTGAATTGCCCCCAGAAATTCCAGACATTGCTGTTCTGCTATCATCCCTGCTAGTATCCCCTTCCAATTAAGAGATAGCCACATACTTTTCCCCTCCAGGGCAGAAAAGGCTAATGCCAGGGAGCATAATTTTAAGGTGATTGGAGGAACATATAGGGTGATGTCAGAGGCACGTTTTTTTATGCACAGTGAGTGGTGCGTGTATGAAATGCCCCGCCAAAGGTGAAGATAGACGTAGATAAATTAGAGACTCTTGGATAGGCACATGGATGATAGGAAAATGGAGGATGATAGAAAAGGAGAGAAGGGTCAGATTGACCTTAGAGTAGGTTAGAGTGCTGGCACAACACCATGGGCCGAAGGGCCTGTACTGCGCTGTAGTGTTCTATGATGGGATTAATCTGACCACTGGCCCTGATTCAATGAGCCAAATGCTCTACTCCTATATCAAAAGAGAATACACGTTAAGAACTATAGCACATACTCAGGCCTCGGGATAATTAGATCTGCAACACAGTCACCAAGCTGCTTCTGTTGATGGGTAAAACATATTGAATTAAGCCTTGTTTCAGTAATGGAAGAGGATTATTTTCAGAGAGTCCACCGGCTGATCTCATCCATCAACAAAATGTC
Source organism: Mobula birostris (assembly GCF_030028105.1). NCBI lineage: Eukaryota > Metazoa > Chordata > Chondrichthyes > Myliobatiformes > Myliobatidae > Mobula > Mobula birostris. The sequence continues at coordinate 27,302,355 of NC_092401.1, read as the reverse complement.
ACTTCCTCACCTATCCGTTTTGAGATTAAGACAGTGAAAAGTGGTGAGCTGTATTGGGAAATGTGATTTTTTACCCCTGTCACCTCCTCTTCAGGGCCCAGCAGTTTTGTCAGACAAATCCAATTGCCTCCTAGCCAAAGGATGCCTCAAAAGGGCGGCATCCATAATTAAGGACCTCCATCACCTCTTCGTAGTACTACCATCTGGGAGGAGGTAGAACAGCCTGAAGGCACACACTCAACATTTTAGGAATAGCTTCTTCCCCTCAATCACCAGATTTCTGAATGGACAATGAACCTATGAACACTACCTCACTATTTTTACCCTCCTTTTGCACTTCTTACACATCTTTATATATATATTTCTTATAGTAATTTGCGGCATTTTTCTTTTGTCTTGCACTGTTCTGCTGCCATAAAACAACAAATTTCATGACATGTCAGTGATATTAAACCCGATTCTGATTCTGAAAATGTTTTTTATCGTTCAGTTTTTTTCATCAGTGCAAGCCAACAAACTAAGATTTCCAAATTTTCTTGCACGGTAGAAGAATCTGTTAAACACAAGGGATGGTGCAGATGCTGGAAAACAAGAATAACACACATTAAATGCACTGGAGGAGCTCAGCAGGTCAGGCAGCATCTATGAAAAGGAATAAGCAGTCGATGTTTCAATCCAAGGCACTTCATCAAGTTGGGGCCTATTAAGTTCATCTGGTTCTTAGAACAATTCTGCTCCTCCACTAATTTATGTCCTGAGCTATCCTCCGCTCCCCAACCATAGAGTCAACCACTCAGGGGCAATTCACAGCAGCCAATTAACTGCTAACTTGAGGAAGCTAAAGCACTGAGGGAAAGCCACGAGGCCACAGGGAGAATGTGCAAACTCCACAGAGCGATAAAGATCGAACCTGGGTTGCTGGAGTTCTTAGGCAGCAGCTTCTCCAACTGCAGTGTGTGGAGTTTGCAGGCTTCTCTTTATGACTATGTGGGTTTCCCCAGGTGCTCTGGTTTCCTCCCACACTCCAAAGACATATGGGTTAGTAAGGGTCAGTAAGTTGCGGGCATGCTATGTCTGCGAATCTGAAGTGGCTGGGGGCCAGTGTCTGCGAATCCACGAGTCCACTGGAGGCTGAAGACTGAAGAAATTGTCCTGTTTAGGGGTTAGGGGACCATGCATGTGCATGGGTAGGAGGGGGAAACGAGGCTTGTTTTGCTGATGTTGCCTTATTGCTTGGTATGTTTGTTGTGGTTCTGCTGAGTATTGTAGGCTTGCTATGCTGGCCTCATTGAAACCTATCAAATACTGAAAAGCTTAGGCAGAATAGACGTGGAGAGGATGTTTCCTTTTATAGGAGAGTCTAGGACCAGAGGGAACAGCCTCAGAACAGAAAGATATCCCTTTAGAACAGAAATGAGGAGGAATATCTTTAGTCAGAGGGAGGTGATTCTGTGGAATTCATTACCACAGACAGCAGTGGAGGCCAAGACATTCGGTTTACTTAAAGCAAAAGTTGTTAGTTTCTTGATTAGAAAGGGCATCAATGGTTACATGGAAAAGGCAAAAGAATACGCTTGAGAGGGATACTAAATCAGCCATGAGCAGACCCATGGGCCAAATGGTCTAATTCTACTCCTACGTCTTATGGTCTTGGTGCTGAAATGGTGGGTATACTCGTGGCCTGCCCCCAGCATATGTTGGTTGTTAATACAAAGGTCACATTCCATTGAATTTTCAATTACATGTGATAAATAGATCTGAATCTGAATCTGAAATCTGAAATAATGGCTGAATGAAGATGTGATTAGTGTATGACTAGAGTACATGGGTGCTTGAAGGGCAGCACCGATTGAGTGGTCTGAAGGGCCTGTTTCTGTACTGAGTGAATCTACACAAACAGTGGGTCAAAAGGGAAGCGTTTGTGTTCTAAGGTAAAACATGACCCTCGTGGCATACGAAGTGTTAACAAAGTGGTGGAGAACTGCACAGGCTCTCCTTGAGAGTAAATGAAAGTTAAAAAAAATTCTAGCTAGCTAGCAGCCATTGGCAATCAATACTTCCTTCAGTGTGAAACAGATAAAAGGCAATGATACCGCATTCAGGTCCATTCCAGAGACAAAGGACTGAAATTGTGTTTTTAAAAAATCAATGCGAAGTGTTAGCGCTCAATAACACAGCCCATCTATCAGAGAAATGCAACCCCCTGCGCTGAGCAGTCAGTGAGGAATATCTGCAAATCCTATCTACTTTCACACTGTCCTTGCTCACGTCTGACTTTCATCGGGAAGTAGCTCACTCTACAACCATCCCTACCCTCCTCCCTTCCCCCCCCCGCTCTCTCTCTCTCTCTCTTTCACATACACACACACTCTCTCTCTCACTCACTCCCTCTTGCCCCATGTCCTCCTCTCTCTCTCCTCTCTCTGTCTTTATCTCTTTTTTCTCCCCACCTCTCTCTCCCCCTTCTCTCTCTCCCTCTCCTCTCTCCCCCTTTTCCCATCTCTCTCTTTCTCTCTCCCCTTATCCTCACCATCGCACTCCCTCTGGTGCGCGCGCGTGCGCGCGCGCACACACACACACACACACGTCCCCTTAATGAAAAGACTCTAAGACCCTCAGGCATATTGCGAAGGACATATCTCATCCGGGCTCAAACAGCAGGACAAGGCAGAGGTAAATCACAGAGCCTGATTGGAATTGGGAAGACACAGTGGTCATTTGCAGGACCACATAGCTCTTTGTCACTTGTAAACAGACCTGCGGAGCTTCAGTGCTTGGAGTGGGGGAGGAGAAGGCTATGCATTGATTTGCATTTTAATTTTATTGACTATTTTATCTGACAAGCCCAGGAGCTACGAGAAAGCAATTTTCAACATAAATGCTTCATTTTAATTTCCAATTTTTATATGTGTGTATTTTCTCAGAGTCATCTGCAGTGGTATTTCCACAGTCCCTTGACAGTGATTGTACACACTAGGAAAGGGAAAATTGTTTCTTTCCTACAAAATCTCAAAGCTACACCATGAGGTAGTGTATACTAGGTTGCAGGGTGGGATTCTGTTGGATATGCAAAGTGTAGAGACATTAGTCTCCTATTCTGGAGGTTCACTGGTTCCACAGGTGACAGGTGAAACCATTCATCTGTAGACCATCTACCTCATCGTGGCCTCGCATCTTATTGTCTGCCTACACTGCACTTTCTCTGTAACTGTAACACTTTATTCTGCACTCTGTTCATCTTTTCCCTTGTACTACCTCAGTGCACTGATGTATGAGATGATCTGTATGGAAGGAAAGCAAAACTATTTTTTATTGTATCTTGCTGCATGTGACAATAATAAACAAATTTACCAATTAGAGAGGGCGCAGAGGAGATTTGCAAGGAGGGCACGTCTTATGAGGGCACGTTGTGCAAGCTAGGGCTTTTGTCTATGAAGAGGAGGATGAGAGGTGACTTGATAGAGATGTAAAACATGATAAAAGGCATGGTGAACAGCTAGAGAACTTTTCCCCGTGGGGAGAATTGCGACTACGAAGGAGCATAATTTTAAGGTGATTGGAGGAAAGTATAGGGAGGATGTCAAAGGTATGTTTTCTTACACAGAGTGTGCATAGAACGGCCACCGGGGCAGTGGTAGTGGCAGATATATTAGGGAGATTCAAGAGAGGCACATGGATGAAAGAAAATGGGGTTTATGTGGGAGGGAATAGTTAGATTAATTTTGGAGTAGATTAAACAGTGGGCACAACACCATGGGCTGAAGGACCAGTACTATACTATACTGTTCTATGTTCTGTGAAATTGCAGAACTTTAAATAGACCAAACTCTTAGGAAATAGGGAACAAAGACAGGAAGTAAATGTGAATGAAAACTGGAAATGCTGGAAGCACTTAGCAGGTCAGGTAGAATCTGTGACCTGAAATGTTAACTGATTCTGTCTCCACAGTTGCTGCCTGACCTGGCAAGTGTTTCCTGCCTTTCCTGGTTTAACTTCAGATTTCCAGCATCTGCAGTTGTATGATCTACATTCACATCAACTAACCATGCTGATAGGTCATGAGTTCACTGGTGGACAGGCAGGATCAAAGGTAGGTGTCTACTTGTCCCAACGTGATAGAGAATAAGATAACAGCGTCTGTCACTGATCAGGACTTTGAGGAGAAAATCTCAACATTTTCAAGATACAAGGGCAAGCAAGAAAGGTTAGTTGGTGTTATAGATAGAAGAGATTTTTAACAGGGTAGACTAAGAACATCAAGAGTGGTGAATCTGTGGAATTCATTGCCACCGGCTGCTGTGGAAGATAAGTCCTTATGCATAGATAAGGCAGAGGTTGACAGATTCTTGATTGATCATGGCACGAAGGGATACGGGCGTGGGGGGTGGGGGAAGGCAGGAGACTGGCTGAGAGGGAAAATGGATCAGCCATGATGAAATGGCAAAGCATAGTTGATGGGCCAAATGGCCTAATTCTGCTCCTGTATCCTATTGTCTTAAGGTCTAAGAGGGCAGACATGTAAAGCATGGTTGGAAGAAACATTTTAAGCATATACGTGGATACAAGATTTTGTACGAGATATTGATTAATTAAGCTCAAGGACAGTTTTTCATGCTCATTATTTATTGCTATTTGCTTTAATCTACATTTGCAGTCATTTGTCCATTGATCCCATTTACAATTAATGTTCGAGAGATTTGCTAAGTATACTCACAGAAAAAGAATCTCAGGGTTGTATATGGTGACATGAATGTACTCTGATAATAAATTTGACTTCGACTTTGACTTTTTATCTCTGTTATAAGTCCCCTAGTAATAAAAGACATCACCCACCCCAGATGTTCTCTATTTCCCCCTCTTTTATTGGGCAGAAGATACAAAAGCCCGAAAGCACGTACGCCAGGCTCAAGGACAGTTTCTACCCCACTGTAATACTTTATACTTTATACTTTATACTTTATCGTCGCCAAACAATTGGTACTAGAACGTACAATCATCACAACGATATTTGACTCTGCGCTTCACACTCCCTGGATAACAAATTCTAAATATTAAAAATATTAAAAATAGTTAAAATTAGTAAATATTAAAATTTTAAATTATAAATCATAAATAGAAAAATGGGAAGTAAGGAAGTGCAAAAAAACCGAGAGGCAGGTCCGGGTATTTGGAGGCTACGGCCCAGATCTGGGTTGAATAGACCTCTTGTGTGATAAGATGGACTCTTGGCCTCACAATCTACCTGGTTATGATTTGGCACTTCATAGTTTACCTGCACCAAACTTTATCAGAAGGTTTTTACACTTCATTCTGCATTGTTAAAGTTTTAACTCCTACTATCACAATGCACTGTGTAACAAATTGATCTGCATGAATAGTATCAAGACAAACTTTTCACTGTATCTTGATAAATGTGACATTAATAAACTGATACCAATACCAATATACTTCTTTAAATTTAGAGATACAGCACAGTAATAGGCACCTCCTGTCCAATGAGCCCACACCATCCAATTAACCTGCTGAGCTGTACATCGTTGCAATGTGAGAGGAAAGTGGAGAACCTAGAGGAAGCCCACAAGGCCACAGGGAGAACGTGCAAGTTCCTTACGATAATAAGCAGAGAGCGACACACACAAAATGCTGGAAGAACTCAGCAGGCAGCCTGCACCTCTGGTGAGGAATAAGCAGTCCATGTTTCGGGTCAGCACCCTCCTTGAGGACAGGAGAGGAAGGGGAAATAAGCCAGGATCAGAAGGTGAGGGGAAGGGAAGGAGTACAAGCCGGCAGGTGATAGGCGAAGCCAGGTTAGGGGTAAGGTGCGGTGGGTGGAGAGTGGAGGCATTTGAAGCAAGAAGCTGGGAGGTGAGAGGTGGAAGAGGTAAAGGGCTGAAGAAGAAGGAGTCTGACAGGAGAAGAGAATGGATCATGAAAGAAAGGGAAGGATGAGAGGTACCAGAGGGAGGTGATAGACCACTCGTGTGATCAATGAACCTGCTAACCTATATATCTATGGAATCGCCTCCATTTCTCCTCCTTCTCTTTCTACATGGCCCATTCTTCTTTCCAATCAGATTCCTTTTTCTACAGCCCTTTACTTCTTCCACCCATCACTTCCTGAGGAAGGGACTTGTCCCAAAATGTCGACTTTTTATTCCCCTCCATAGATTCTGCCCGACCTGCTGAGTTCCTCCAGCATTTTGTGTGGGTGTTCCTCTGGATTTCCAGTATCTGCAGAATCTCTTGCGTTTTTAATAAATAGGTGTCCCTTCCTCCAAAGGTACAGCTCTCCCATATACAGGAAAGATCCTGGCAGGCAACTTGGATATTTCTTGAGTCTAAAATAGATGAGACCGCCTCCTTCAGCTGAAGCATCTGTTCAATATTCAGACCCAACGCCACAAAACAAAACACATGGCGGATCTGAGAAGGCCTTTATTTTAATTCCAGGGGAAGGAACTCTTTCCTCCAACTCTGTGTCCCTAATGAAGAGGCAGATGTGAGACAGAGATTGTAATTACTAACATATGTTCAACCCCAAAATCCTATCGCAGACGGCCGCCCGTGCTCCCTGAGGTCAGTGTTTAAGTGGGACAATGCAAGGGAGAGTGGCCAAGAGGGCTATAATCAGGAGAAGTGACAGGTGAATAGCGCAGAGTCGGATTATAAAGTGCAAACACAAGCAGCTTTACGAGCGGCTACATAGAGAAAGCACCCACCCCTGTTGTGTGTCAATTTAACGGCTGCCTTCCGTCAGCTTTTCTGACCACTCTAACAATACAGGAAAGCTAACAGCAAGCAAGAACAGGCTCAGAGGATGAATTTGTGTGCAAGACATTTAAAGGCAGCTTTTGGATCAAAGCGAGCTACGTAAACAAACAAAAATTGGTTTGGATTCATGGATGTATTTATGCACATTTTATTCCATATCCATACATTTACCTCTAGTCTTGGCAATGTCCTTGTATATCTTCTATTTTTTAGTTTATTTTTAGTTTTATTTTGCTTATTTTTTATATTTTTTTTATCATTGCTGAATGCTGTTGTTTTCTGTTACATGTCGCTCTGACCAACACACCACAATAAATTCCTGATACCTGTAGACGTACACGGCAAATAAAGTTGATCCTTGAAAGAGTATAAGAAAGTCACTGTCACGAGAGGTTCTGCAGGCGCCAGATCTTGAACAACGCACGCAAAATGCTGGAGAAGCTCAGCAGGCCAGGCAGCACCTATGCAGAGGAATAAACAGTCGACATTTCTTTCTTTTTTTTGATTTAGAGATACAGCATGGTAACAGGCCTTTTTGGCCCAACGAGCAAGTGCCCCCCAAATACCCCCGTGTGACCAATTAACTTATTAACCTGTATGTCTCTGGAATGTGGGAGGAAGATGGAACACCCAAGGAAACCCATGCGGTCATGGGGAGAACATACAAACTCCTTATAGACAACGGTGGAGTTGAGCCTGGGTAGCTGGCGATATAATAGTGATGTGCTAACTGCTATGCTGCCATGCCAGGGTTTTCGGGCTGAGAACCTTCATCAAGACTGGAAAGTATGGGTCTTGGCCTGAAACATTAACTGTTTATTCCCCTCCATAGATGTATGCTGCCTGACCCGCTGAGTTCCTCTCGCATTTTGTGTGTGTTATTCAAGAATGCAGAAAAGATGTACACGGCTGTTACCAAGACTACAGGGCCTAAGTTATAGACAGAGGTTGGCCAGTCTTGGTTCCTTCAAGCCAGGAGAATGAGAGGAGACCTTGCAGAAATGTTTAACGTCATGTCAGGCATAGATACGGTGGACAGTGACTGTTTTTTCCCCAGAGCAGGACAGCCCAAAACCAAAAACACAAGAGAACCTGAAGATGCTGGAAATCCTGAGCAAAATGCTGAAGGAACAGAAGGTCAGGCAGAATCTATGGAAGGAAATAAACAGTCACCATTTCAGGCTGAGATAGATCCTTCAACAGAACTGGAAAGGAAGGATGAAGAAGCCAGAATCAGAAGGTGAGGGGTGGGGAGTGACGGGTGAGACCAGGTGAGGGAGAAGGTGGGTGGGGGAGGCGGGTGAGGTGAGAAGCTGAGAGGAGATAGGAGGGAAAGGTAAAGGAGTCTGATAGGTGAGGAATGGATCATAGGAGAAACGGAACGAGGAGGGAAACTAGAGGAAGGTGAGGAGAAGAGAAGGAGTAAGAAGGGAGGCAGAATGTGGAATGGAAAAAGAGAGAAGGGGGGAAAGCAGGAGAAGTTATTAGAAGTTAGAGAAATTGATGTTCATTTCATCAGGTTGGAGGTTACCCAGACAGAATATGAAATGTTGCTCCTCATCAAGTCCGTAGAGGAGGCCGGGGACCAACATGTTGGAGTGGAAATGGGACATGAAATTAAAATGGGTGGCCATCGGGAAATTCCTCTGATTGAGGCGAATGGAGTGAAGGTGCTGTACCTAAATCTATTTTTGGTACTGGCAGTGTCTGTGGTATTTATGTTACCTGCTCTATATGGTGCCAGTTATTGTCTGATCTTCACCTCTCCCCTTCTCCCTCCTGCTTTCCCTTGCTGCCTTGTCAGAGACCTCCCACTCCCCAAGTAGTTTGGTGGCAAAAATACATCTTGCTATGTTAAACCTACTCCGTAAATACAATGTTGTCATAGGCATTTCAGTGATGGGCTGGAGGGGGAGGGGTTTCCATCTGGCCTGCATTGTTCTGACTTCAGCCCTGCAGTTAAATGGAAGCTAATAAATATCAGAGAATTGCTTCAGTAGAAAGGACTTGAGACATAGCCCGACCCACATAAAAACACAAAGGGACCAGCAGGACACAAAAGAGTTGTCCCACTAATTCTTCCCCATAAGATGAGTGGCCCCTGTTTCTGGGGTTAATTAGACTTCCTATTTATCTGTCACTTTGGATAATTACAGCATTGCTCTTCCCAGACCTGGTCCACGATTGCGAGGATATTTATTTCTCCGTCACCCCTGGTTCAAGTCCTACTCCAGTGACTCGTGCACAGCATCTAGGTGACAGTCCTAGTGCAGGTCTGAGCCACTTTCAAGATAGGTAACTTCAAGATTGTTTATTGTCATTTGCAGTGCGCAAGTGTAAAGGAGAACAAAATAATTATGACTCTGGATATGATGCAGCGCGAAAAATTGCAATAAGATAAAGAACATAATGATAAAAAACTAAATTTCAATACATAACTTATATACATTGATTGATTCTATGTACATGAAAGTAATGCTAGGTACAGGAATGTCTTTACATAAGGTGACTCTGACAGGAAATGGTAAAATAGTGGTAGAGGGGTGGGTTAGTGGGTGGAGGTGTTGATCAGCCTCACTGCTTTTGGGAGGTAACTGTTTTTGAGTCTGGTGGTCCTGGCGCGAATGCTACATAGGCTCTTCCCTAATGGGTCTAGGACAAACAGTTCATGAGCAGGAGTGGGGGGTGGGAACCTGTCTGATATTGCTGGTCTTTTTCCTGCACTTTTCTGTACGTATGTCCTTGATGGTGGGTAGGCTGGTACCAGTGATGCAATGGTTGGACTTGACGCCCCTGATGATGCCTTGTGTTGGTGGAAAATGAAAATCTCAAACTCGACACACTAACACAAATGAACTCAGTTTATGGGAATTTGCAATGCCCAAATGCACTGGAGTTTGTCAGCATTGCAAAGTCATGTTCTACCTTGCTCTGTTCCTTGACCATGCAGGCCTTTACCTCATGGTTGTGTCCATGAATTGACGATCCTTGAAGTTCACAATCGTCTACACCAACTAACAATGAACATAGAACAGACCCTTTGGCCTACGACTTCCACGTTGATTATGAAGCCAAGTTCTGCCTGCACGTGATCCATATCCTTCTATTCTCTGTGTATTCATGTATCTAAGGGTCTTTTAAACACTGCTATCATAGATTGTGTATTTCCACCTTGCACCCATTCCAGGCACCCATGACTCTTTGTGCAAAAACTTACCACATGCATTTCCTTTGAATTTATACCCTCTCATCTTAAAAACATGTCTTCTAGAATTAGATATTTTCACCCCAGTAAGAAGCTTCTGCCTGTTTACTCTATCTATGCCTCTCACAATTTTACAAACTTCCATCAGCCTCTGCTGCTCCAGAGAAAACATCCCAAGTTTCTCCAAAGTCTCCATACAGCACACAATCTCTAATCCAGGCAGCATTCTGGTAAACCTCTTCTGCACTTTCTCCAAAGACTCTATCTCCATCCTTCCTGCAACAGAGTGGCAAGAATTGCACACAGTACTCCAAGTGCGGCTTAACCAGAGTGTGATACACCTGCAATATGAAAGATGTGCTGGCTTCGAAGAAGGTCCCGAGCAGGTTCAGGAGCATGGTCCCGGAAATGAAAGGGTTAACATATGAGGAGCGTTTAATGGCTGTAAGCCTGTAGTTGCAGGAGTTTGGAAGAATGAGGGGCAATCTCATTGAACGTTACCGAATATTGAAAGGTCTAGGTAGAGTAGATGTGAAGAAGATTTTTCCAGGTGTGGGAGTCAGAGGGCACAGCCTCAGAATAGGGAGATGTCCACTTAGAACAGAGATGAGGAGGAATTTTATTGGGCAGAGTGTGGTGCAGCTGTGGAATTCGTTGCCACAGATGGCTGTGGAAGCCAAGTTATTGGGTATATTTAAAGTGGACATTCATGGGTTCTTGATTAGTAAGGTGTCAAAGGTTACAGGGAGAAGGCAGGAGAATGGGGTTGAGAGGGATAATAAATCAACAGTGATGGAATGGCGGAGCAGGCAAGGTGTGCTAAATGGCCTAACTTTCTCCTTTGTTGTATGGACTTCCTGGCTTAAAACCCTGATCAACGAGCAGGTAGGGTTAACCATGGGGTTTACTCTTCTCTCAGAATAAGTGCACTGGATATATAGCTTCCCCCTTATTCTAAATTTCCTTTGGTAATTTCTGTGGCCCAGCTACTGAGTTGAGTTTGTATTTTCTGTTTTCATTTCAGGTCTCCACCATCTGCACTACTTTGCTCAATCCCAGTATCAAAATCTTGTACTTACTGTCTTCTTCATAGAATCGTGCAGCACTACAGACCAGAAACAGGTCCATATAGTTCTTGCTGAATATTATTCCTCCTAGTCCCATCGCCCCACACCCGGACCATACCCTCAGACCCCTCCCATCCATGTGTTATCCAAACTTCTCTTAAATGCAGCAATCAAACCTGAATCCATCACCTCCGCTGGTAGCTCGTTCCACACTCTCACTACCTTCTGAGTGAAGAAGATCCTCCTCATATTCCCCTTAAACATTTCCCCTTCCATTCTCAACCCATGATTTCTAGTTATAGTCTCACCCAGCCTTGGTGGGAAAAGCCTGCTTGCATTCACACTACCTATACTCCTCATAATTTTGTATATCTCTGTCAAATTTCCCCTCATTCTCCCATGCTTCAGGGAATAAAATCCAAGCCTATTCAACCTTCCAGTATAACTCAGGTCCTCTAGTTCTGCGCATAGCACATAAACCAAAATGTAACTCAAAATGCATGTAGTGAAGCACCACACAGGTAAGCAGTAAACAGCTCGCTGTCCTAGTGATGAGATCTCGGTGGTGGCAGGGTATTCATTAGCCTCACAGCCTGAGGCAGGAACCTGTTACCCAGTCTGGCAGACCTAGACTTGATGTTCGTGTACCTCCTTCCCGATGGTAGTGGAATGGGTGGTTGGGATCCTCAACAATGTTCTGTGCTCGTCGTCTACAGCGCTCCCAGTAAGTGTCACAACCCGGGGGAGGGTCACCATGATAATCCTTTCTGCAGTTTTTACTGTCTACTGTAGGTCTTGAGGTCCAATGTTCTGCAGCTTCCATACTACACAATGATGTAGCCAAGGAACTTTGTGCTCTTCGTTCTCTCCACGCAGAGCCATTGTGTGCAATGGAGAGTGGTGGAAGTTGTCTTGTCCACACTGAGACTCAGGTTGTTGTTGTCCTGGCACTACTTGATGTGCCAACTCATCGTTGTTTCTGCTGAGGCCAACCACTGGAGTATCGTCAGCAAACTTGATGATGTGATTTGAGCTGAATCTGGCAATGTAGTCGTGAGTCAGCGGTATTTAAATATAAATAAATAAGCCTTAGCAAATTATGCAATGGTTGAAGGCAGATTGAATAGTATTTTTCCAAAGGAAATTAAATAAGGGTAGCACAGCAATGCAGAGATTAAAGTAATATTATTATTATTAAGGTTATTATTTTGGCCAATGTACAAAAAGCTCTGTTTATGACTATTTCTTACCCCTCCACCACTCAGCTTCTGAAATCTTAACACTGAACTGACACCATAACCTACAGACTCAATTTCAATGATTTCACAACTCATTTTCTTAATATTATTTTTTTTATATATATTTGCACAGTGGTTGTTTGTCCATCGTTGTGCATTTTTCATTGATTCCATTGTGTTTCCTCGTATTCACTGTGAATACCCACAAGAAAATGTGGTGACATGTATATACTTTGATAATAAATTTATTTTGAACTTTGAACTGTCTACCTAGGATACCACTTTCAAGGAATTATGGATCTGTATTCCTAAATACCTCTTCTTTATCACTAGAAAAATTGCCCCTTCTGTGTACAAATCCAATCCAGCAAACCATCTGTGTCACTACCTTCAACACAATGCTGGCTGGACCCAACCAACAGGATCCATTTTATTTCCATGGCAGGATGTTAATTCACAGATGTTGTACAGATTCCAAGTGTTCCGAGCATACAGCAGGGATGGTAAGACAGATGTTTGAATGTTCCACAGCAATCTGGCCTGTTTGTAAAAATCAATTCCAGTCTCTCTCCGTTTCCTTTGAAGTGATCCATCTTCCTGACTGCAGAGTGTCACTGCTGTTTTCGATGACTTTCCAGCACTCCGCTTCATATCGGCAATGACTACAGATTCACGATAGCTTTATCTTTATGCACAAGCCAGCCAAAGGTTTGTCGATCTGGTTTAACAACACTGCATCTGTGCTTTTAGGAAAATCTTTGAGCTCAGGCCAGAGTGAAAACGTGTTCTGCTGACTCACTGTAAAAGATGGAGCTTAGTTAAGCTTGTAATAAATTCAGAAAGCACTAAAAATACACAACAGGTTGGACAGGATCTATGGAGGAGAGAACATCACTGATGACATGAAGCACTCCACGACTGAATAATTCTGGAGTTGTGGACACAGCACAGTCTATCACTAAAACCGGCTTCCCTACCATTGACTCTGTCTGCACTTCTCACTGCCTCAGGAATGCAGCCAGTATAATCAATGACTCCACCCCCACCCCCCACCCCAGCCATTGACTCTTCTTCCCCCTTACATGAGGCATTTCTCCAAGCATCATCTTCTTGTCATAGTGGAGAGGCTTGTGAGTTTCTGAAATCCCAGGATTTCAGCTGATGGCAGCTGGAGCTGAGCTCCTGGTAGGGTCACCATGGTGGTAAGGTCAAAGGGTAGATTCCAGTCAAAGAGCAAGACCTCAGTGGTGGAGCTGGCCAAAGAAGATGATGCATCACAAAGGCAACTCTATAAAACCCCTGGTCAGACCACACTTGGAATATTATGTTCAGCACTGTTCTGCTCATTATAGGAAGGATGCGTTGTATTCTATTTCTGAGCAAGAGGTGGCTTTCTGCCAGCATGCCTGGCCAAGTAATGAAAACCTGTGCTGATAAACTGACTGGAGTGTTCACTGAGATCTTTAACCTCTCACTTCAGCAGTCTGACGTATCCACCTACTTTAAGCAGGCTTTAATTATACCAGTGCCTAAGAAGAGCATGGTAACCTGCCTCAATGCCTATCGTCCAGTAGCACTTAGAGCCACAGTGATGAAGTATTTTGAAAAGCTGATGACGAACCATATCAACTCCTGCCTGCGAAGTGACTTGGATCCTCTCCAATTTGCTTCGCAGAGTAACAGGTCCACAGCGGATGTCACTTCATTGGTTCTTCAGTCTACCCTGGAATGACGGACAGCAAAGATGCATACAGTACATCAAGGTGTTCTTTATTGACTGCAGCTCAGCATTCAATGCCATCAGTCCTCACAACTCATCAATAAGGTTCAAACCTTGGCTGCAATACCTCCTTGTGCAATTGGATCATCGATTTCCTCACTTACAGACCCTAGTCAGTTTGTATTTGCAACACCCTCTCCTCCACGATCTCTATCAACACAGGTGTACCACAAGGCTGTGTGTTCAGCTTTCTGTTCTACTGGATTTACACTTATGATTGTGTAGCAAAGCCTAGCTCCAATGTCATATTCAATTTTGCTGATGACACCAGTGTCATAGACCAAATCAAAGTTGGTGATGAATCAGCATTTAGGAGGGAGATTGAAAATCTGGCGGAGTGATGCCACAACAACAACCTCTCACTCAATGTCAGCAAGACCAAGCAGCTGATTATTGACTTCAGGAGGTAAAAACAGAGGTTCATGAGCCTGTTCTCATTGGAGAATCAGAGGTGGCGAGGATCAGCAACTTTAAATTCCTTGGTGTTATTATTTCAGAGGACTTGTCCTGGGCCCAGCACACAAGTGCAATTACGAAGAAAGCATAGCAGTGCCTCTACAACCTTAGGAGTTTGAAAAGATTTGTCATGACATCTAAATTTTTGATAAACATCTAGAGATGTGGAGTGGAGAGCATATTGACTGGCTGCATCACAGCCTGCTGTGGAAACACTAATGCCCTTGAACAGAATAAGTAGTGGATACGGCCCAGACCATCACAGAAAAAGCAGACCCCATCATTGAGCAGATCTACATGAAGCATTGTCGTAGGAAAGCAGCATCCATCATTAGGGACCCCCACCACCCAGGAGATGTTTGCTTCTTGTTGCTACCATCAGGAAACTCAGGACTCACACCACCAGGTTCAGGAAGAGTTACTACCCCCAACCATCAGACTCTTGAAGCAAAGTGGATAACAAAAATTTGCCCAGTTTGTTGTCTTTTGCACACTAGTTGAATGCCCAAATTCATTATTATGATTATTTTATTATGGATTTATTGTATGCCGGCAAGAAAATGAATTTCAGGATGTAATTGATGACATATACGTGCATTGATAATAAATTTATTTTCAGCTTTGATATTTGATGTGGAACTTTTAGAGAGGGTGCAGAGTAGATTTGCCAGGATGCTGCCAAGATTAGAGTGCATGTTTTATGAGGGTAGGTTAAGTGAGATAGGGCTTTGGAGTGAAGGAGGATGAGAGGTGACTTGACAGAGGTGTACAAGGTGATAAAAGACATAGATCGAATGGATAGCTTTTTTCCCAGGGCGGAAATGTCTAATGTAAAAGGGTGTAATTTTAAGGTGATTGGAGGAAAGTATAGGGGGTTGTCAGAGATGAGTTTTTACACAGAGAGTGGTGAGTGCTTGGAACTCCCTGGCAAGGGTGGTGGTAGAGGCAGATACAGTAGGGAGATTGAAGAAATTCTTAGACAGATACATGGATAAAAGAAAAATGGAGGGTTATGTAGGGGGGAAGAGCTAGATTGATCACAGAGTAGATTAAGGGACTGACATAACACCATGGGCTGAATGTTCTATGTTCTAATAATAAACCAATGACAATTTCCTTTTTTTTATGATTCTGGCACACTTCCTCATTCAACTCATCTGTCCCCTGGCCCTAACTTACACCAAATCCCAGTTACCAATAGCCCATGCTCTTAGACCTGCCCTGAGTTCCAACCGAACAAAGCCTCGATTTTCTCATTCTCAAGTTCACCTTCTCTCCCTCCATCATCACCCTGTACTCTTCATAAACCTCCAAAGTCCCCGCATTTCACTAATCATTCCCCACCGTCTGATCACCCCTGACTTTAACCATCTTGTCATCAGTGCCCATTCCATTAGCTTGAATTCCCTCCTCACTCACCCTTCCTCCTTAACACCCACTTTTCCAGCCAAGCCAATAATGTGTGTAGATTATTTTAACAAATTTCTTCTGTGGAGTAACATGGGATGTTTGGCTTTTGTATGCAAGTTACTGCAGTAGGTTCTATGAATAGAGTCAACCACACAGCTTCAAGGAAGCAGATGTATACATAGTCATAGTCATACTTTATTGATCCCAGGGGAAATTGGTTTTCGTTACAGTTACACCATAAATAATAAATAGTAATAGAATTAGTAATAGTAATATTACTATTAGTAAATAGTAAATAGTAATAGTCATGGAAATAATAAATAGTAATAGAATAGTAATAGAAAAATAGTAATAAATAGTTAAATAGTAATATGTAAATTATGCCAGTAAATTATGAAATAAATCCAGGACCAGCCTATCGGCTCAGCGTGTCTGACCCTCCAAGGGAGGAGTTGGAAAGTTTGATGGCCGCAGGCAGGAATACAAGAACAAAAGAACTAGGAGCAGGAGTAGGCGACTTGGCCTGTTAAGCCCATCTCACCATTCAATCAGATTGTGGCTGATCTGACCGTAGATGCAGCTCCAATTACCTGCCTTTTCCCCATAAACCCTAGCTTCCCTGCTATGAAAATATCTATCTCCCTGTGTCTTAAATACACTCACATTGATGAATGGTCTCAGCCAAACATTGCCTATTTTCATTTCCATAGATATTGCCTGATCTGCTGAGTTCCTCTAGCATTTTTCATGTTACTCTGCTCTTCTGCACATCACTTATTACAGGGGGTTATTTGAGTTATTGTTGCCTTCCTGTCAGCTTAAACCAGTCTGGCCTTTCTGCCCTGACCTCTCTTAATAACAAATTGTTTTCACATGCAGATCTGCCGCTCACTGGATATTTTCTTGTTTTTCACACTACTCTCTGTAAACTCTGGAGACTGTTGTGCACAAAAATCCCAGGGG
Source organism: Mobula birostris (assembly GCF_030028105.1). NCBI lineage: Eukaryota > Metazoa > Chordata > Chondrichthyes > Myliobatiformes > Myliobatidae > Mobula > Mobula birostris. Next base: position 27,285,465 of record NC_092401.1, on the reverse strand, counting down.
ATCAGCAGTTTCTGAGATACTCAAATCACCCTGTCTGGCACCAACAAACACACATTTATATCACATTTCTTCCCCATTCTATGTTTGGTCTAAAAACAACAACTGAACATCTTGACTGTGTCTGCATGTTTTTATGCATTGAATTGCTGCCACATGATTGGCTTATTAGATATTTGCATTAATGAGCAGGTATACAGGTGTACCTAATGAAGTGGGTGTAAATTTAATGTGGTAGCCTCTACTACTTCCTTGGGCAAAGAATTCCACTAATCTCTGGTAAACAATTTCTGCTCATCTCTGTTCTAAATCTATTCCCCTGCATCTTGAGGCTATGTCCCACAAAGGTGAGGCACTACATTGTACGTATTGGGAGAGATTCCCACACTGAAGCATGGTCTCTCTCCAGGGAAGGGAATGTTTTGGGAAAGAATGGGAAAGAAAGAATCTCGGCCTGGAGGGCTGCACTCCCCTCAACTTATCCCAGCTTCTGCCTCTTATCTTTCCTGTCCTGATCAGCCAAAAACACTGATTGTTTTTTTTCCATTGATGCTGCCTGACCTGCTAAGCTTCCCCCAGCATTTTGTGCATGTTACTGATGAAGTTTTACCGATGTAGAGACACAACATGGAATAGGCCCTTCTGGCCCTTCGAGCTACAACACCCAACAACCCCCGATTGAGACCCTGCATTGGTCATTGGTCAGGACCAACTATGGATATTGTGTCCTAGCTGTCCACATGATAGGCAAGCCAGAGCATTTTCAATATGAACAGCAGGCTCCCCGCCTCCACACCGCTGATGAATCCAAACGAATGGCAGGGATTGACACAGTTTGACATGAGCTGCATCACAGGCATTGCCTGTTAATGTCAAACTCAACGTAGGACTGTCTCAGGGACTCCAGGTCTGGATTTCTCCCTGGGGTCTACTCCCGAAACCTCTCCTATGAGTGGGTATAGCCACAAGACAGCGGAGGTTTGAGATCAGAGCTTTCCCTGTAGATGAGCTGCTGCCATCCATGGCTGGTGAGCCCTATCTACCTGAAGCAGCTGGGTGTAAGGCACCAGTAACTTGCCTTTGCCCCTTCTCCTGTCAGTAGAAACTGTTCTGCTAGGCTTAGTAGCTAAGCCACACGTTACGTTCAGGAGTTGGACTTAGTTGTCAGAGGCTATTTGAAGCACACACCATTGAGAGCATTGAATAGGTGGTAGGAGCTTATCCCCACTACCTCCCCTGGCTATGAAAACCTTAAGGAACCGATCCCTGATTAACCCAAATCTAACCACAGGACAATTTACAATGACCAATTAACCTGCTAACTGGTATGTCTTTGGACTGTGGAAGGAAAGCTGAGGACCTGGAGAAAACCCACACAACCTGCAGAGAGGACGTACAGACCCCTTACAAAGGGCAATGGGATTGAACTCCAAACTCTGATATCCCAAACTATAATAGCATCATGTTAACCACAACGCTGCCAAGGAGCCCAGGTTAGTTGCAAACCCGGAGTAACAGAGGCCTAGAGGGATTGATATCTGTATAACCTTACCACCGTCAAATTTTAGGCACAGAAGATTCTTTAGATGCTGAAAATCCAGCGTAACATGCGCAAAATGCTGGAGATCCTGATGAAGGGTCTCGCCACGAAACGTCAACACTTTATTCCTTTCCATAGGTGCTGCCTGACCTGCTGAGTTCCTCTAGCATTTTGTGTGTGTTACTATGAAATTATGGGGATTTATTTACCAAGTACAGATTATCGATGTTTTCTTCTGGGTGATTCCTCTTTTACCATCTTCATTCCTTCTGACTGGTGTTACTGAGGTGACACCAGCACTTTCACACATCTGAACTTTTAGTTAAATGTGGTAATGGTGCATTAACACAACATAATTCACTCTGAGAAAGGAAGCTCTAACGAAAGGCTTTTCACAGGTACGAGAGGAGACAATTTAATCCATTTGCAAGCGTTGGAGGCAGATGGAGCTTTGGGTGAATGTAGAGCTAACAGCCATCATTTCAGAACAAACTGTTGAAGACAAGGGGGAGGATGATTCTGTTTAGCCCTAGTGAACTCACCTCAACCTTGCTGAGGCCAGGCAGCACCACTCTGACACCTCCTCTTACTTACCACCTGAAGAGGAGCCCATAGACCATTGTCTCCCTCACTGTCACCAACCCCATCAACTCTGGAGGACTCCCATTCACTGCCACCAAACATATGGTCCCTTTATCCTGCACTGCTCATTTCTACATCTTTCCCTTTCTCCCATGGCCTACCCTCCTCTCCTATCGGATACCTTTGTATTCAGCCCTTTACTTTTTTCACCTATCATTTCCTAACTTCTCATTTCATCCTACTTCCCCTGTCCATCTGCCTGGTATCACCTGCCATCTGGTACTCCTCTCCCTTCCTTCAACTTCATTTTCTAGGCCAATATATTGATGGCAATTACGAAAAAGCACGTCAACGGCTACATTTCGTTAGGGGTTAGCGGAGATTTGATTTATCACTGAAGATGTTGCAACTTCATATAGATGACCCATGGAGACTGGAAAAAGTTGCAGCAGGTTGTAAACTCAGCCAGCTCCATCAAGACCATCCTCCCAACCATCTAACACATCTTCAACAGGCGATGCTTCAAAAAAGCTGCATCCATCATGTAGGACTCCACAGGCCCTTTTCTCATCACCACCATCAAGCAGGAGGTACAGGAGCCTGAAGACACACTCAGTGTTTTAGAAACAGCTTCGTTCCCACCACCATCAGATTTCTGAGCAGTCAATGAATGCATGAACACTACGTCACTACTTTTGCTCTCATTTTGCACTACTTCTTTACTTTAATATATAATTCTAATTTATAGTATATTATACTATTGTAATTTATAGTATATAAAAAGTATAGCTGCCACAAAATATTTCATGAGCTACAGTTGAAGTCAGAAGTTTACATACACCTTAGCCAAATACATTTAAACTCAGTTTTTCACAATTCCTGACATTTAATTCTAGAAAACATTCCCTGTCTTAGGTCAGTTAGGATCACTAATTTATTTTAAGAATGTGAAATGTCAGAAGAATAATAGAGAGAATGATTTATTTCAGCTTTTATTTCTTTCATCACTTTCCCAGTGGGTCAGAAATTGACATACATTTTGTTGATATTTGGTAGCATTGCCTTTAAATTGTTTAACTTGGGTCAAACGTTTTGGGTAGCCTTCCACAAGCCTCTCACAGTAAGTTGCTGGAATTTTGTTCCATTTCTCCAGATAGAACTGGGCCAACTGAGTCAGGTTTGTAGGCCTCCTAGCTCGCACACGCTTTTTCAGTTCTGCCCACAAATTTTCTATCGAATTGAGGTCGGGGCTTTGTGGTGGCCACTCCAATACCTTGACTTTGTTGTCCTTAAGCAATTTTGCCACAACTTTGTAGGTATGCTTGGGGTCATTGTCATTTTGGAAGACCCATTTGCAACTGAACTTTAACTTCCTGGCTGATGTCTTGAGATATTACTTCAATATAGCCACATAATTTTCCTTCCTCATTATGCCATCCATTTTGTGAAATGCACAAGTCCCTCTTGCAGCAAAGCACCCCCACAATATGATGCTGCCACCCCCATGTTTCACGGTTGGGATGGTGTTTTTTGGCTTGCAAGCCTCACCCTTTTTCCTCCAAACATAACAATGGTCATTATGGCCAAACAGTTCAATTTTTGTTTCATCAGACCAGAGGGCATTTCTCCAAAAAGTAAGATCTTTGTCCCCATGTGCACATGCAAACTGAAGTCTGGCTTCTTTATGGCGGTTTTGGAGCAGTGGCTTCTTCCTTGCTGAGCAGCCTTTTAGGTTATGTCGATGTAGGACTCGTTTTACTGTGGATATAGATATTTGTCTACCTGTTTCCTCCAGTATCTTCACAAGGACCTTTGCTATTGTTCTGGGATTGATTTGCACTTCTTGCGCTAAGGTGCATGTAAACTTCTGACTTCAACTGTGTGTCAGTGATAATAAACCTGATTCTGATTCAGATGAAGGGTGTATAATGGCTCAGAAAGGTTCAAAGGTTGAATGAAAATGCATTATCAATGTACATACTTGTCACCATAACCAACCCTGAGATTTGTTTTCTTGCTGGCATACACAGTAAAACCAAGAAGCACAATAGAATCAATGAAAGACCTCACCCAACAGAACTGACAAACAACCAATGTGCAAAAGAAAACAAACTCTGCAAATACAATAAGAAAAAAAATAATAAGTAAATAAATATCAAAAACATGAGATGAGGAGTTCATGAAAGTGAGTCCGTAGGTTGTGGAAACAGCTTAGTGATGGGGTGAGTGAAGTTGAATGAAGTTATCCCTACTGGTTCAAGAGCCAGATGGTTCAGGGGTAACAAATTCCTGAACCTGGTGGTGTGAGTCCTGAGGCCCTGTTCTTTCATCCTGATGGCAGCAGTGAGAAGATAACATGGCCTAGGTGGAGGGAGTCCTTGATGATGGATGCTTCCTTCCTGTGACACAGTGCTCTGTGTAGGTGTGCTCAACGGGCGGGGAGAGCCTTATCTGTGAAGGACAGGCCTGTATCCACTACTTTTCCATTCAAGGGCGTTAGTGTTTCCATACCAGGCCATGAATCAACCAGTCAATATACTCTCTACCGCGTATCTATAGATGTCTGTCAAAGTTTTAGATGTCCTGCCAAATCTTCGCAAGCTCTTAAGGAAGTAGAAGTGCTGCCTTACTTCCTTCATAATGGAACTTACCTGCTGGACCCAGGACAGATCTTTGAAATGATAAAACCAAGGAGTTTAAAGTTGCTCTCTGATCACCCGATGAGGACTGGCACTGGACCTCTGGATTCCTCCTCCTGAAATCAGTAATAGCTCCTCGGTCTTGCTGACAATGTCTTGCTGACATTGACTTGAAAGGTTACTGTTGTAACACCAGGGAAACCAGAAGCAAGGATATCAATGCACATCCAGACTAGTTTAAAAACTTATCAGATAAAAGAACTGCTTTATTTCTAATAGTGTAAGAAAAATGTACACTACTTTATTGGGTACACCTGTACATCAGTTCATTTATAAAAATATCTAATCATCCAATTATGTAGCCGCAACTCAATGCATAAAAGCATGCAGCCATGGTCAAGATGTTTAGCTGTGTTCAAACCAAACATCAAAATGGGGAAGAAATGCGGTAAGACCATAAGACATAGGAGCAGAGTTATGTCATTTGGCCCATTGAGTTCGCTCCACCATTCCATTATGGCTGAATTATCATCTCTCTCAACCCTATTCTCTTCCCTTCCCTTTGACGCCCTGACTAATCAAAAGCTTATCAAACTTTGCTTTAAATATACAGAATAACGTAACTTCCACGGCCATCTGCAGCAATGAATTTCACAAACTCACTACATTCTGGCTAAACAATTACTCCTCATCTCTATTCTAAGTGGAGATCCTTCTATTCTGAGGCTGTGCCCCCTGGTCCTAGACTCTCTCATTATAGGAAACATCCTCTCCACATCTACCCTATCTAGGCCTTCAATATTCAATAGATTTCAATGAGATCCTGCCTTATTCTTCTAAACTCTAATGAGTACAAGGCCAGAGCTATCAAATGTTCCCCATACTTTTAATTAATTCTCATGATCCTCATTTAGGTCCTCTCCAATGCCTGCAAATCTTTTCTTAGATAAGGGGCCCAAAACTGCTCACATTACTCCAAGTGCGGTCTTTAACACTGCCTCATAAATCCTCAGCATTACGTCCTTGCTCTCAAATGAATACTAACATTGCATTTGTCTTCTTTACCACTCATTCAACCTGCAAGCTAACCTTTAGGGAAGCCTACACAAGGGCTTCCAAGTCCCTTTGCACCTCAGATTTTTAATTTTCTCAGCATTCAGAATATAGTCTATGCTTTTTTTCTTTCTACCAAAATTCATGACCATACACTTTCATACACTATATTTCATCCACCACTTCTTTACCCATTCCCCCAATTGGTCTAAGTTCTTTTACAGACACCCTGCTTCCTCAACACTACCTGCCCTCCACCCATCTTCATATTTGTCTGTAAACTTGGCCACAAAGCCATCAATTCCATTATCCAAGCCATTGACATATAATGTGAAAGAAAGTGGTCCCAATACCAATCTCTGCAGAACACCACTAGTCAGGGCAGCCAAGCAGAATAGGCTCCCTTTAATTCTCATTCACTGCCTCCCACAAGTCAGCCAATTTTATATCGCTCTTAATATCTTTCCTGTCCTACCATGGGCTCTTAGCTTGTTAATCAGTCTCATATGTTGCACTTATCAAAATCCAAGTAAGTAGCATCTACTGACTCTTCTTTGTAAATTCTGCCTGTTACTTCATCAAGAAGTTTCCAACAGATTTGTCAGACAGGATTCCCCCTTAAGGAAACCATGCTGACTCTGGCCTATTTTATCATGTGCCTCAAAGTTCTCTGAAATATCATCCTTAATAATGGACTCTAATGTCTTCCCAACAACTGAAGTCAGGCTAACTGGCCTATAATTTCCTTTCGTCTGCCTCTCTTCCTTCTAAAAGATTGGAGAGACATTTCAAATTTTCCAGTCCTTCAGAACCATTCCAGAATTTAGTGATTCTCGAAAGACTTTACTAATACCTCCACAGTCTCTTCAGCTATCAAAACCCTGAGGGCTAAGCAACTTATCTACCTTCATCCTCCCAAGCACCTTCTCCTTAATAATAACAACTACACTCACTTATGCCCCCTGACATGCTCAAATTTCTGGCATATTGCACAGTGGAGACTGACTCAAAATACTCATTCCAAAAGACTTCTTCCATTTCTTTGCCCCCATTACTGTCTCTCCAGCATTATTTTCCAGCAATCCAATATCCTCTCTCATCTTTCTTTGACTCTTTATATCTCTGAAGAATCATTTGGCAATCTTTTATATTATAGGCTAGCTTACCTTCATATTTCATCTTTTCTCTCCTTGTGGCTTTTTTAGTTGCCTTGTGCTGGTTTTTAAAAGCTTCCCAATCTTCTAAATTCCCACTAATTTTTGCTATGTTATATGCCCTCTTGTTTCCTTTTATGCTGTTGTTTGACTTCCCTTGTCAGCCACAGTTGCCTCATCCTCCCTTTAGAATACTTTTTCTTCTTTTGAGCACATCTTCTGTGTCTTCTGAATTCCCTTCAGAAATTCCACCATTGTGGAACTACTGTCATTCCAGCTATTGGCTCTTCCAATCAACGTTGGCAAGCTCCTCTCTCATACCTCTGTAATTCTTATTGTTCTACTGTAATACTGATACATCTGACTTTATCTCAACCTTCTCAAAATGCAGGATGAGTTCTATCACATTATGATCACTGACTCCTAAGCTCCCTAATCAAATCTGGTTCATTAATTAACACCTAATCCGGATTTTTTTTCCTCTAGTGGACTCAACCACAAGCTGCTCCTAAAAGCAATCTTGTAGGCATTCTACAAATTCCCTCTCTTGGGATCTGGCACAAACCAGATTTTCTCAATCTACCTGTATATTGAAATCCCCCATGATATCATAACACTGCCCTTTTTACGAGCCTTGGCAGATGAATGTGTAGCTGAGGAACTGGTGCTGGGAGCAAGGCTTCAGATCTCTGAATCATTGAGGTCTCCTCTGGGGAATGTATGACCTGTACAAAAAGGAAAGGTTAGACCTAAACCCAAAGGAGCCCGGTATCCTTGCCGGCAGGTGGGTTGTGGGCAATTCAGGCTTTGGATCATGAAGGTATCTACGAAGAGAGGTGAAAGCTGTAGGTAGATCTTTTGTTTAATCAATCTTTCTTTCTTTTGTACTATAATTAGAGCAGTGGGATACCAGATTGGATAGTGAAATGCTGTTCTTGTGATATCTGGGAAGGCAGTGAGGTTTCCAGTATTCCTGTTGAGTACACCTGCAAGAAGTGCATTCAGCTGCAGCCTTTTTCAGATCGTGTTAAGGAATTGGAGATGGAGCTGAATGAACTCTAGATCATTTGGATGGCTAAGGAGTTGATCAACAGGTGATACGGGGAGGTAGTAACACCCATATTGCAGGGCACAGGTGACTGTCATGAGAAGGAGAGGGGATAGGCAGCCAGTGCATAGTATCCCTGTGGCCATTCCCCTCAACAACAGGTATGCTGCTTCAGATACTGTTGGAAGGGGAGTGGCCTGGCAGAGCAAAGCCACTACGGTCAGCTCTCTGGCACTGTGGTTCAGAAAGGTGGGGGAGAAGAGGCCTGCTGTAGTAATAGGGATTCATTGGTTAGGTGAACAGACAAGAGGTTCTATGGAGGAGATCAAGGTTCCAAGATGGTATGTTGCCTCCCAGGTGTCAGCCTCAAGGGCATTTTCAATTGTGTTTGTGTGTAATTTTTTATTGATTGTATCGTGATTCTTTATATGTACTGTGGAAGCCTGAGTCTCAGGGTAGTGTATGGTGACATATAAGTACCTTGATAAATTTGCTTCAAACTTTTAGCTTGCATTTTCTCCAATTCATTTTCTGGAGAATAGTGCTCACCATTATTCAGAGCCCCAAGCAGGCAACACAGGATCTCTAATCCTCTCCACCTCCGATTCCCTAATGAGGACCCGCTCACGGACCTCTGGCTTCTTCCTCCTGCAGTCATCAGATGAAAGTGTTGGTGGAGTGGCAGGGGAGGTGGGATTGGTACATAAAATGCATCACTCTGTACTGTGTAGGTGGAAATTGATGAGAGTCCTGGGTGCCTCCATCTCTTCGCACTAAGATATCACACTGAATAAATCTCAGTTCCTAAACGAAAGAATAGTTGGTATGTGCTCTGCCTGTGCAGACCAGTCATCAGTCTCTTGCCTTTAATCAGTATGTTTTCCCATCTTAATTAACACATTGAACTGTCTGCTGCCACTTTCCGTGTTCTGGTAACGATCAGCAGCTTCTTATTTTTGCAGATTACGATAGACTGCTGGAAGAAAAATGAATATTAATCTCTGGGAAGTTATTATATTGTGTGGGAGTTTGCTCCAATCAGGCTGAAATGGTTTGATTGAGGATACCTGCTGGATTTGTTTTACTTTCTTCACCATGCCGTCACATTATTATGTACCTCCTGTACCTAATAAACTGGCCACTGAGTGCAAGTTCGTGGTCTTCTGTTGCTGCAGCCCGTCCAGTTCAAGATTTGATGTGTGGTCAGAGATGCTCTTCTGTACACCACTGTTGTAATGTGTGGTTGTTTGAATTGCTGTCACCTTCCTGTAGCTTGAATCAGTCCAGCCATTTTCCTCCAACCTCTCTCATTAACAAAATGTTTTCGCCCACAGAACTTCCACAGGCTGAAGGATTTTTTTTTGGCACCATCTTCTGTAAGCTCCAGAGACTGTTCCAAGTGAAAACCCCAGGAGATCAGCAGTTTCTGAACACCACCCCAAATGACACCAGCAATTATTCCATGGTGCAAGTCATCTAGATCACTGGAGCTGGATGTACTCAGGACCATGTGACTTTTACTGAGGTGGTCACACTCAGAGTGCAGGTTCAGATATTAGATGGGTGACCAATTGGAGGAAGCAGTTAGTGCAGGGCTCCCCCATAGTCATTCCCCTCAGCAACAAGTGTACCCCTTTGGATACTGCTGGGGGATGGGGGGCAGAGTGGATGAACTACCAGGGCACGGCAGCAGAAACGGGGTCAGTGGCAAAGGGTAAAGTCAGGTAGAACAATAGTGAAAGGAGACTCGATAGTTGGGGGGTACAGACAGGAAGAAAGATGAGCAGCCAGAGGCTGTGACGTACATTGGCACCAATGACATAGGTAGAAAGGGGAAGAAGTCCTCTGCAGTGAGTATAGGGAGTTAGAGAAAAGGCTGAGGAACAGGACCTCTAAGGTAGCAGTCTCTGGATTACTCCCAGTAGACAGGCTAGTCAGGGCAGGAATGGGATGGTGGTACATGAACCCCCCTCACCGGTTCCTTGTCTGCATAAGTCTAAGTAAGGCACTCTACGGTCTCGCCAAACTCGTGAGATTGAGACGGCTCTCCCACACCAAACCCTGGTTTGTGTGACTGCTGTGTAATTTTCTGCCCTGTTACAAATTAGTGCCATGAAATAACAGACACTACACTGCATACGATTAACGGAATTATATTTATGAATCTTAGCTAAGGGGTTAGTAAAGAAAAACAAAAAGAATTTTTAGTTAAACAGTCAAATGTGCACAAGTTGGAGCTCATCTTGCACTTCTCTGTCACTCACGCGCTGGGCCCTTGGTCACCTGTTTAAGAAAGGCTCTAAAAATAACCAGAAAAAGTTTAGGCCAGTAAGCCTGAAATCAGCAGTGAGGAAGTTGTTAGAAGATATTCTAAGGGAACAAATATATGAGTGTTTGGATAGACGTGGATTGATTAAGGATAGTCAGCATGTCTTCATGCATGGTTGGGGCAGGAGGTGTCTGTGTCCAACCAATCTTGTAGAGATTTATGAGGAAGTTACCTGGAAAGTTAATGAAGGTAAGGCAGTGGATATTGTCTACATGGAATTTGGCAATGCAATTGACAAGATCCCGTATGGGAGGTTGGTTAAGAGGGTTCAGTCGCTCGGCATTCACAATGAGGTACTAAATTGGATTAGACATTGGCTCTCACTACCACAGAGTGGTAGTAGATGATTGCTGGAGGACTGTGACTAGTGTAGTGCTGCAGGGACAGGTGCTGGGCACTTTGTTGTGTGTCATCTACTGTACATCAATGATCTGGATGATAGTGTGTTTAAGTGGATGAGTTAATTTGCAGATGACACCAAGCTTGGTGGTGAGGAAGACTATCATGGCTTGCAGCAGGATCTGGATCAACTAGAAAAATGGGCTGAAAATGGCAACACGCACAAAATGCTGAAGGAACTCAGCAGGACAGGCAGCGTCTGTAGATTTTCTTTTGTTTCTGAAAAATGGCAGATGGAATTTAATGCAGACAAGTGTGAGATTTTGCATTTCAGTAGGACCAACCAGGGTAGTTCTTACACAGTGAACAGTAGGGCACTGAGGAGTGTAGTAGAACAAAGGGACCTGGGAATACAGGTCCATAATTCATTGAAAGTGGCGTCACAGGTTGATAGGGTCATAAAGAAGGTTTTTGGTACATTGGCCTTCATAAATCAAAGCATTGAGCACAGAACTTGGGATGTTATGTTGAAGTTGTATAAGACATTGGTGAAGCCTGATTTGGAGTATTGTGTGCATTTTTTGATTTGATTTGAATTGAATTGACTTTATTATTTACATCCTTCATATACCTGAGGAGTAAAAATCTTTACGTTACGTCTCTGTCTAAATGTGCAAAGTGCAATTATAATAATTTATAATAAATACCATGTACAACAGGATAGTCAATATAACATAGAAATACAATTGCATTAGCATGAATTAAGCAGTCTGATGGCCTGGTGGAAGAAGCTGTCCAGGAGCCTGTTGTTCCTGGCTTTTATGCTGTGGTACCATTTCTCGGATGGTAGCAGCTGGAGGTTTGTGGTTGGGGTGACTTTGATCTCCAATGATCCTTTGGACCCTTTTTATACACTTGTCTTTGTAAATGTCCTGAATAGTGGGAAGTTCACATCTACAGATATGCTGGGCAGTATGCACCACTCTCTGCAGAGTCCTGCAATTAAGGGAGGTACAATTCCCATACTAGGCAGTGATGCAGCCAGTCAGGATGCTCTCAATTGTGCCCCTATAGAAAGTTCTTAGTGCTTGGGGGGCCATACCAAACTTCCTCAACCGTCTGAGGTGAAAGAGGCGCTGTTGTGCTTTTTTCACCACATAGCCGGTACGTACAGACCATGTGAGATCCTCGGTGATGTGTATGCCGAGAAATTTAAAGTTGTTCACCCTCTCAGCCCATATCCATTGATGCCTATAGAGGTCAGCCCGTCTTCATTCCTCCTGTAGTCCACAACCAGCTCCTTTGTTTTTGCGAGGCAGAGGTTGTTTTTTTGACACCACTGTGTCAGGGTGATGACTTCTGCTCTGTAGGTTGCCTCATTATTATTTGAGATTAGGCCAATCAGTGCAGTGTCATCAACAAATTTAATTAGCAGATTGCGGCTGTGGGTCTCGACACAGTCATGGGTATACAGAGAGCAAAGGAGGGGGCTTAGTGCACAGCCCTGAGGGGCACCTGTGTTGAGGATCAGAGGGGCAGAGGTGAGGGAGTCCACTCTTACCACCTGCTGGTGATCTGACAGGAAGTCCAGGATCCAGCTACACAATGCAAGGTGAAGGCCGAGGTATCTGAGCTTCTTGTTGAGCCTGGAGGGAACTATGGTGTTGAATGCTGAACTGTAGTCCAATCAGTTGATCGGTTGTGTTGGTAGGCGAATTGTAGGGGGTCAAATGTGGGCAACAACATGCTGCAGATGTAGTCCCCGACCAGCCTCTTGAAGCTTTTGCTTATTGTTGAGGTGATTGCGACAGGACGCCAGTCGTTCAGACATGTTACCTTGGTCTTTTTAGGTACAAGGACAATGGTGGATGTATTGAAGCAAGAGGGCACTCTACACTGGGAAAGGGAAAGATTAAAAATTTCCGTAAAACACACCTGCAAGTTGTGCCACACATATCCTGAGTAATCGCCCTGGGATGCCGTCCGGTCCCGCAGTCATACAACCCATTGGAAACACCTGCATACTTCGGCCTCAGAAATGACCAAGCTGCCGGTCGCATCACCTGCAGGTCTCCTCGGGGGCTCAGTATTGGGGACATTGAATCAAACGTAAAATAGTTTTGGTCACCTCCTACAGGAAAGATGTAAATAAGGTTGAAATAGTACAGAAAAAATTTACAAGGATGTTGCTGGGTCTGGAAGACCTGAGTTATATGTAGATTGAATAGGGTAGAACTTTATTCACTGGAACATAGAAGACAGAGAGGAGATTTGAAACAAAATTATGAGGGGTGTAGACAGAGTAAATGCAAGCAAGCTTTTTTCATTGATGTTGGGTTGGATGATAACCGGAGGTCATGGTTAAGGGTGAAAGGTGAAAGTTTAAGGGGAACATGAGGGAAAACTTCTTCACTCAGAGGGTTGTGAGGGTGTGATGCACGCAAGCACAATTTCAATGTTTGGGTGGGTACACGGATGGTAGGGGCATGGAGGGATAGGGTCCCGGGACAGGTCAATGGGAGTAGGCAGTATTAATGGTTCAGCACAGACTAGTTGGGCCGAAGGGCCATTCCTCTACTGTAATTTTCTATGACTACTCCTGAGGAAGTAATGATCTCCATAAAAAGGATGGGTTACACCTAAGCCAAAGTGGCAGGGGTGGGGGGGTGGGGTATATCTTTACAGGAAGGTTTGCTAGAGCTGTTAGGGAAGGTTTAAACTAATTTGGTAGGCGGATGGGAAGTGAACAGATAGGGCTGAGGATGGTGTAGTGGGTATCCAAGTAGATGCAGTGCATAGTGAGACTGAGGAACGACAAGCAGATGACAGGGCAGAGTGAGCTCTGGACATCATCTATAATCTATACCAGCATGTAGTTAAGTGCACTGATGTACTAATCATACAGCAAAGTTTAACGTATAACAAGACTAAAATGCTGGCAAAATCAGCAAGAAGGTAGCCTCTGTGGAGGGGAATAAACAGAGAGAGGGGGAGAAGGAGACAAGGAGAAATAGAGAGAGTAAGGGAGAGAGACAAAGAGTGAAAAAGGGATGGGGAGAAGGATAGAGGGAGAGAGAGGAAGAGAGACAGAGAGTCAGAGGTGAAGAGTGCGAGTGGGGAGGGATAGAGATAGAAGGAAGAGAAGAGAAGGAGAGGATGGGATAAAAGGTGACAGTGAGAGAGGGAGAGAGGTGGAGGGGAGAGAGGGAGAGGGAAGAGGTGGACGGGGGGATCATGAGAGAAGGAGAGAGGAAGAGTGGTAGTGGAGGAAGGAGAGATTGGGGGAAGCAGGGTGAGTAGGAAAGGGTGATAGGGAGAGGGTGAGGGAGAGAGAGGAAGGGAGAGTGACAGAGTCAGAAAAAGTGAGAGGGGGACTGGGGCAGAGGTAGAAAGGGGGAGAGGAAAGAGGGATGGTGGGGGGAGGGAGGAGAAGGAGAGAGAGCAGGAGGGGGTGGGGGAGTTGGGGATGGGGAGAGAGTGATGAGAGTGTTAGAAAGTCAGGAGGGTGAGAGAGGGAGAGGGAATGGTTAGAGGGGCAGAGCAAAGGAGGAGAGAGTGAGAGGGAAGGAGGTAGGGAGGTAAAAATGGGAGCGAGGAAGAGAGGCAGAGAGGGAGGGTGAGGCAAAGGGGAGCCAGGGAGAAGGGGGAGAGGGACAGAGAGAGAGAGAGAGGAGGGAGAGGGAGAGTGGCTGAGATGAGGGGCAGCGAGGAGGAGCAAGGGGAAGATAAAGAGGGGAGGATCATGGGAGAAGCAGGAGAAAGTGGGACATGGAGTGTGACAGGGAGGGAGGTGTTACGTTACTTCTTTTTAAATGTACCATGGGTGAACAGTAAAGAATTATATTTTGGAAGAATTAGAGAACTTTTATTTACAGTAATAAACAAACACATCTTAACCCAGCCACGTGCTGGAACAATCTAGCAATCTAGCAATCTAGCACATGCTCAGTGCTCTGTCTAATCATGTACTGGCACATCATTGCACACGATATCACCACATCTTCCTTTCCCTAAAAAGAAAAAAACAATTAACAGCTCTAATCAAAACACATCTATATCAGATAACTGGAACTCTGAAGTTGGTGTTTTCTTAAAGCCTTTGCGATTCTTTCTTAACACGGCTCCCTCCTCTGTTTGGACCATGTATGATCTGGTCTGTGTCCATGTGTTCCTTTTATCTTGTATCCTCACTTTGTATCTTTGTCCTTCAGACAAACGTCTCCTTAGATCAGTCGATTCACGTTCCACTTCCATTTGTAATGAAATACGAATCTCCTTTTCTTCATCTAATTCATTCATTAACTGTGTAATCTTTTTTATGCTGAGACTTCATCATTTCAATAATACTTCTCAATTCCTTCACTTGTGCTTTCACTTCTTCCTTATACTGTGCCCACTGTGAGTGTTCTTGCTCTAGACAGTGATGAAACTGAATCTCATATTCTCTCAGTGTCCCTTTCATTATTGCTTGCATTGAAGCAACTTCCTCCTGCCATTGCTTTTTCACATCATCAGTTGCCTCCTGTTTGGTTGTCTCAGACACTACAGCTACTGCTTTTGTATTCTCCATGTCAGCATTTGCCTCCATGAGCTGGACCTGCAGTCGAGTGACATCACCTTCTGCCGACTGTAATTCAACATTCTGTCTCCTCAGCTCTGTGTCACTATCCAAGACAAAAATTCTTTTCACCAAATAAAGTCTTTCACAGGCAGATAAACCCAGAATTGACTGTACATTTTTTGGCATGACCACAAATGAAAGCGTATGCACAATATTTTTGTGTGATATCTTTGCCACGCATGTTCCTTTAACTGGAATGTCTGCACCCAGTCACTTTTATATTTATCTGATGTAACTTCAGTCTTGGCTTTAAAGCATTAAACTCAAATTCTGCAAGAACATTTACTTGCGCTCCAGTATCAAGTTTAAACAGAATATTGTTTTGATTCAGTTGCAGCGAAGTAGTCCAGTCATTCTTACTTTGCTTATTTTCACAAAGCATATCTATATAAAATTCTTCACGTTCATCTTCAAGCACAGCATTTACTTGTTTCATTTTATTTTCCTTCTTTCTACTTTTACAACAGCGTGAAAAATGATTAATCTTACTGCAGCCATTGCAAATTTTGCCATATGTGGGACACTGATTTGAACGATGTTCCCACGCACTGTGATCACATGACTTTTTTCTTTCCAATGCCATCTTGCTGTCTGTTGATTTCGTCGACATATTATTATTTTATTATTACGTATTATTATTGATGTATCCGCACTTTTTTACAGTGTTTACATTGCAGTTTTCAACAAAAAGCTCCTCAGCCTGCAACGTCACAGTCTCAGAAGCTTTGCAAGGTGCCAAAGCTTTTTCAAAATTTAAATCTTGCTCTCTCAAAAGCCTTTCTCTCACAGCATTATCTCGAATGCCACAAACAAGTCTATCTTTAATGAGAGAGTCCTTGAGCAATCCAAACTCACATGTTCTACTATGCTTTCTTGACTCAGTAGCATACTGATCAATTGTTTCAGCAGCTCTCTGCGCACGTATGAAGAATTTATATTGCTCATATGTTAAATTACACTTAGGTATACAAAATACTTCAAATCTGTCCATTATCGACTTTAAATTGAAATTATCTCCATCTTCAAAGACAAAAATATTATATGCCTCTACTGCGTCATTCCTGATTACATGGAGCAAAAGCGCAGATTTGTTTTCTTCCGATTTCTCTTTATAATTGATCGTTGATAAGTACAGTTCAAACTGTTGCTTGAATATCCTCCAATTCTCAGCTACATTGCCAGTCAACTGAAGTTTCGGTAGGGGTTGTAAACCTTCCATTTTACTGTTTACAGTTTGAACTTTTTTCTTCCCTTTATTTTTGATTATCTTAGATTCTCGATTCTTCCAGAACCACTTCTGACACCATAGAACCATAGAACCATAAAATGTTACAGCACAGAAACAGGCCTTTTGGCCCTTCTTGGCTGTGCCGAACCATTTTCTGCCTAGTTCCACTGACCTGAACACGGACCATATCCCTCCATACACCTCTCATCCATGTACCTGTCCAAGTTTTTCTTAAATGTTAAAAGTGAGCCCACACTTACCACTTCATCTGGCAGCTCATTCCACATTCCCACCACTCTCTGTGTGAAGAACACCCCCTATTATTCCCTTTAAACTTTTCTCCCTACACCCTTAACCCGTGTCCTCTGGTTTTTTTCTCCCTTAGCCTCAGTGGAAAAAGCCTGCTTGCATTCACTCTATCTATACCCATCATAATTTTATATACCTCTATCAAATCTCCCCTCATTCTTCCACTCTCCAGAGAATAAAATCCTAACTTATTCAACCCCTCTCTGTAACTCAGTTTCTCAAGTCCCAGCAACACCCTTGTAAACCTTTTCTGCACTCTTTTAACCTTATTAATATCCTTCCTGTAATTTGGTGACCAAAACTGCACACAATACTCCAAATTTGGCCTCACCAATGCCTTATACAACCTCACCATAACATTCCAACTCTTATACTCAATACTTTGATTTATAAAGGGCAATGTACCAAAAGCTCTCTTTGTGGGACCTTATCAAAGACCTTACTGAAGTCCATGTAGACAACATCCACTGCTTTCCCTTCATTCACTTTCCTGGTAACCTCCTCAAAAAACTCTAATAGATTGCTTAAACATGACCTACCACACACAAAGCCATGTTGACTCCCTAATAAGTCTCTGTCTATCAAAATACTTGTAGATCCTATCTCTCAGTACTCTTTCCAATAATTTTCCTACTACTGACGTCAAATTTACCAGCCTATAATTTCCCAGCTTACTTTTAGAGACTTTTTCAAACAACGGAACAACATGAGCTATCCTCCAATCCTCCAGCACCTCACCCGTAGATACTGACATTTTAAATATATCTGCCAGGGCCCCTACAATTTCAACACTAGTCTCCTTCAAGGTCCGAGGGAACACCCTGTCAGGTCCTGGGGATTTATCTACTCTGATTTGCCTCAGGATAATAAGCACCTCCTCCTCCTTAATCTGTATAGGTTCCATGACCTCACTACTTGTTTGCCTTATTTCCATAGACTCCATGCCAGTTTCCTTAGTAAATACAAATGCAAAAAAAAACATTTATGATCTCCCCCATTTCTTTTGGTTCCATACATAGCTGACCACTCTGATCTTCAAGAGGACCAATTTTATCCCTTACTATCCTTTTGCTCTTAATATATCTGTAGAAGCTCTTGGATTATCCTTCACCTTGACTGCCAAAGCAACCTCATGTCTTCTTTTAGCCCTCCTGATTTCTTAAGTTTTTTTTGCACTTTTTATACTCCTCGAGCACCTTATTTGCTCCCTGTTTCCTATACATGTCATATCTCCCTCTCTTCTTCAGTCCTTGGTGAGACCACACCTGGAGTATTGTGTGCAGTTTTGGTCCCCTAATCTGAGGAAAGACATCCTTGCCATAGAGGGAGTACAGAGAAGGTTCACCAGATTGATTCCTGGGATGGCAGGACTTTCATATGAAGAAAGAATGGATGAACTGGGCTTGTACTCGTTGGAATTTAGAAGATTGAGGGGGGATCTGATTGAAACGTATAAGATCCTAAGGGGATTGGACAGGCTAGATGCAGGAAGATTGTTCCCGATGTTGGGGAAGTCCAGAACGAGGGGTCACAGTTTGAGGATAGAGGGGAAGCCTTTTAGGACTGAGATTAGGAAAAACTTCTTCACACAGAGAGTGGTGAATCTGTGGAATTCTCTGCCACAGGAAACAGTTGAGGCCAGTTTATTGGCTATATTTAAGAGGGAGTTAGATATGGCCCTTGTGGCTATGGGAATCAGGGGGTATGGAGGGAAGGCTGGGGCGGGGTTCTGAGTTGGATGATCAGCCATGATCATAATAAATGGCGGTGCAGGCTCGAAGGGCCAAATGGCCTACTCCTGCACCTATTTTCTATGTTTCTATGTTTCTATCAGAGTTCCAATATCCCTTGAGAACCAAGGTTCTTTATTCTTATTCACTTTGCTTTTAATCCTGACAGGAACATACAAACTCTGCACTCTCAAAATTTCTCCTTTGAAGGCCTCCCACTTACCAATCACATCCTTGCCAGAGAACAACCTGTCCCAATCCACGCTTTTGATCCTTTCTCATTTCTTCAAATTTGGCCTTCTTCCAGTTTAGAACCTCAACCCCGAGGACCAGATCTATCTTTATCCATGATCAAGTTGAAACTAGTGGTGTTATGATCACTGGAACCAAAGTGTTTCCCTACACACACTTCCGTCACCTGTCCTGACTCATTTCCTAATAGAAGATCTAATATTGCATCCTCTCCAGTTGGTACCTCTATATATTGATTTAGAAATCTTTCCCAAACACATTTTACAAACTCTAACCCATCTAGACCTTTAACAGTATGTGGAAAATTAAAATTCCCTACTATCACAACTTTGTTTCCTGCAGTTGTCTGCTATCTCTCTGCAGATTTGGTCCTCATGTTATGTTACTTCTGTTTAAACGTACCATGGGTTAGCAGTAAAGAATCATATTCTGGAAGAATTAGAGAACTTTTATAATAAGCAAATATGTCTTAAACCAGCCACGTGCTGGAACATGCTCAGTGTTCTGTTCAATCATGTACTGGCATATCATCGCACTTTATATAACCACAGGAAGGAGTAAGGATAGAGCGAGAGACTCTGTGAGGTCAGGATGGGGGGTGTGAGAGGAAGAAGGAGAGAGAGGTGGAGAGGCAGAGGGTGGCAGAGGACAGAGATAAAAGAGGGGGCTCAGGAGAGGGAGAGTGGGAGATAATGGAGAGAGGGAGGGAGAGTTGGAGCGGAGGAGAATGAGAGAATGTGAGGGAGTAGGTGAGAGGAAGGGAGCAAGAGTGTGAGACACGGAGAGTGGGAAGGAGGGAGAAAGGGAGAGTTGGAGTAGGTGAGGGATGAAGAGAGGGAGTGCGAGAGAGGGGAAGATGCTAAGCGTGGGAGGGTGGGAGAGGGACAGGGTGAGGGAAGAAGTGAGGGTGTCTGGGAGAGGGGATAGAGGGAGATGGAGGGAGGAAGGGGGAGAAATGGGAGGGGAGAGTGGACGACAGAGAAAGGGAGAGATGGAAATGGACAGCAGAGGGAGAGAGGAAAGAGGGAAAGAGGAGAGGAGGCAAGGGGGAAGAGAGAAGGAGAAAGAGGGCGAGAGATATGATGAGAGGGAAAGAGGGAGAGGAGAGGGTGAGAGGGAGAGATGTAGTTACAGGGAGAGGGGAGTGAAGGAGTGAGGGAGAAAGAAAAGGGTAGATGGTGAGAGGGGAGGGGAAGGGGACAGAGTGGGAGAGAGAAAGAGAGGGAGAAAGACAGAGAGAGGGAAAGAGAAGAAGGAAGAGGGAGAGAGAGGGGGAGATCAGAGCATAGGAGGAGAGAGGAAGAGAGGGAGAAAAGGAGAGAAGAAGAGAGGGAGGGAAAGTAGGTGGTAAAGAGAGGGGAGAGAAGTAGCAATAAGGAGAGGGAGGGAGCAAGAAAGGGGAGAGAGGAAAGGAGGGAGAAAGGGAGAGGGTGTGGGTGAATGGGAGAATGAGTGAGGGTGAGAGAGGGAAAGGATAAGAGGATGAGAGGGAGGGAGGGAGTGGGTGGGAGAGAGAGGGAGAAAGGAAATGTTGGAGGCAGAGAGACGCAGAGGAGGAGAGAGAGGGGGAGAGATGAGGGTGAGTGAGGGAGGGGGTTAGAGGGTGAAGGGGAAGAGGAGATGGGGAGAGTGGGAGAGGGGTGACCATGGGAGACAGAGTGAGAGAGGAGGAGAGAGGGTGGGGAGGTGAAAGGGGAAGAGAAGAGGAATAAGGGATTGAGAGAAAGAATAGTATAAGAGAGGGAGGGAGTGGGTACGAGGAGAAGGGGAGATGGAAATAGAGAGGGAGAGAGAGTGGGAGGGAGGGAGGGAGGGAGGGAGAAATGCAATAGAGAGACGGGAAAGTGGAGATGAAGAGAAAGAGCAGGAAGGGGAGAAGGGTTGTGGCTGAGAAGGGGAGGGGGAAGAGCGAAAGAGGGAGAGAGTGTCATGAGCCCCGTGGGCCTGTGCAGTGAGCCGTAGAACATTGGGCTCTGAGCTTTCTAGATAATCTGCATTTGTTCATTGATGTCTAAAGAGAGTCATTAAGGCTTTGTGTTTTCTATTTAATCTTGACAAATTTATTTTGACTGTGCTTGGCTTTTCTGCATACTGTAATTATTTAAAGTGAACTCCTGATTAGTGGTTATCATGGGGTCCTTGGTTTGAGAATGATTTGTCGCATGGTGTCACTCGGTTGAGCCAACAATATTCTATTGGAATTCCAAGGTATAAACTCTTGTTTCCATCTCTACATGGGAGCCTGTCATTCCTCCACTCCTGGTTTTGGTCATTGCCAGCGCACTCCTTGACAATGGGACTCCACAATCAATGGATCCAGTGGAGGTTCAACAGCAACTTGGATATTGGTATGCTGGAGGTGAGGATGCCTTCTTTTCTGAGTTCATGTCCCGAGACTCCATTTCGGGTGTTCTGAGCCTACCTCCAAGTTTCCCAAGTCTAAGTTCCAAGTGTTCTGAGTCGATATTCTGAGTGTATGTTCCAAGCTAATCCACTTTACACTCAAGGCTTCTTCCTAGTTTCCCTGGGTCAACAAGATTCACAAGGTTTCCTGAGTTATATTTAATGTTCTTGAGCTATATACAATGTTCTCAAGTTTACCAGTCCTGTCTTGAGAGCATCAGGTCTGTCTCAAGTATTTATACCCAGGGAGTAGAAGTACATGCAGATGATCAGACTTTCTGAAGCGTGGGCATAAAACGCACTCTTGATCTTAGTGTAACAATGGTCCAGTATGTTGTCTCCTCTGGTACTACAAGTGATTTGTTGACGATAATTGTTTGGTGACTTGTTCAAGCCCTCAAAGTGATGGAGAAGGCATCAGGGTGCGCTGTTTCATGCATGTTGATCACATTGGTCAGATCTTCTAGAGCCTGTTTGATATTGTCCT
This sequence comes from Mobula birostris, assembly GCF_030028105.1. Lineage (NCBI taxonomy): Eukaryota > Metazoa > Chordata > Chondrichthyes > Myliobatiformes > Myliobatidae > Mobula > Mobula birostris. The sequence goes on along the minus strand of NC_092401.1, from coordinate 27,263,754 downwards.
GAGGTGGAATGTGTACCACTATCAAAATGATCACTGAGATCTCCCATGGCAGGTAAAATGGATGGCATTTAATTGCAAGATATTCCAGGTCTGGTGAACAGAATCACTGATGCATTTGAGCTTAAAGAGGAATTGGTCAGGAGGCATACACCTCCACCTCTAACTTTGAGAGACTTGGCTGTCCTATCTTGACGCAGTATAGTGAACCTGTTAATCTGAATCACTGTGTCCGGTATGGAAAGGATTAACCAGGATTTCGTGAAGCATAGGATGCACACTATCCTAATGTCTCTCTAATGCAGCACCCTAGCTCTGAGATCGTTGATTTTATTTACCAGAGTCTGTACATTATTTGCAACCAAGATGGTCAGTAATGGTAATCAAAAACCTTAATTTTTTTAAACCTACTTACATCTCCAAATGACAACCTTGTTCACAATGAGGCGTTGTCCTAGCAAGGATCTTGCAGCCACCGTTGGCATTACTTTGGTTGGTTTTAAGTAGTTTAGATTATTGGGTCACCTTAAAACATCTTAATTAACTGTAAAAACCTTGGATGTATTTGTGATTCTCAGCTGTAGAAGGTTAAAACAGGAATATTTAAGCATATCCATCAATCTTCTCTACTATGAGTTCATCTTTTGAAGGTGCCCTGGAAGGTCTCATTGAAAAAGTTGTCTAAACATTGTCAGTTCAGTGATGGGCTTAATGATGAGAGATTGTTTAGTTTATGGAATCTTACAAGAATGCATTCAAAAACAAATTCTAACCAAAGCACATCTTACATAAAAGAGCGGTTGAAATAGCTGTATCAATGGAAACAGCAGACAGAGACACACTTCAGTTGCAGTCAGGAATGAAAGTGAGCATTAAAAAAAATGCAATATTTACACAGAAACCAGACTGGCCTAACAAATTGAGTTACCAATTTTGCAGGGGCACATACATCAAACTAATGCGATTTAAAGGCAAACTTGCAGAAAATGCAACAACATAGTTCACATACAAAGAGCATTAATGTGTAGACAGAAATAAGTGGACTGCACAGGAAAGAGAAAAAGCTAAAAAGTCAAGTTGCAGTTTCAAAAAGAGCACTAATCTGCATGCCGTTGGTGAAAAATCTGATGATGAGAGTGACCGGGACTGAGTAGCCTTAGGATTTACAATGTGAAAACTAACAATGGACAAGCAATATGGCTTCCACCAGAACTGAACAGCGTAATAACTAAAATAGAATTGGACACTGGTGTGTCTGTTTCAGTCAGTCCACAAACTAAGTTTGGAAGATATTTCAAAGAAACTGAACTGATACCTGCTGATATCGAATTAAGAACTTCCACTGGAGAACAGATAACTCTAGTGGGAAAGGCATTCATAACAGTGAAGTACAAAAACCAACAAGCCAAATTGGGCTTGTATGTGGTAAAAGCAGCATTGTTCGGATGTGATTGGCTGAGACAACTACAACTTGATTGGAGATTCATCTATCGTTTGCATGCCACATCCTTGTAATAGTGTCATCTGAAAGAGAATTAAGAAAGGTACTGGATGATTCACAGCAGTGTTCAAGGAAGGCATTGGAGAAATCAAATATATCAAGGGAAAATTAGTGTTGGGTGAAAACGCCACACACAAGTTTTGCAAAGGCCATTCAGTGCTTAATACCATAAAGTAGCCAATGAGCTAGACGCATAGAGGCTGAAGAAATTCTCTCTAAGTTTGCACGGAGCTCATGGGCAATGCCAGTGGTCCCAGTAGCCAAGAGAAATGGGTCTGTCAGCATCTGTGGTGATCTTAAAGTCCCCATCAATCCAGTACTGAAAATAGGATATCTTTGCAAACCTATTGGAGGGAAACACTTCATCAACGTGGACTCAGCGGGGGCCTACCTACAGATGGAGTTGGGGAAAGAGTCCAAAGAGTTTCATACCGTAAACACTCATAAAGGGCTTTATCTCTATAATAGGTTTACTTTTGAAGTAGCATCTGCACCAGCACTCTGGCAGAAAGCCATGATCAGGTGCTTCAATGCTGCCCAGGCACATAGTGTTAGATGGATGACATCCAAAAGACCATAAGACCGTAAGATATAGGAGCAAAAGTAGGCCATTCAGCCCATCATGTCTGCTCCGCCACTCAATCACAGGCTGATCCAATTCTTCCAGTCATCCCCACTCCCCTGCCTTCTCCCCATACCCCTTGATGCCCTGGCTAATCAAGAACCTATCTATCTCTGCCTTGAATGCACCCAATGATTTGGCCTCCACAGCCGCTCATGGCAATAAATTCCATAGATTTGCCACCCACTGACTAAAGTAATTTCTCCACATTGCTATTCTAAATGAACGTCCTTCAGTCCTGAAGTTGTGCCCTCGTGTCCTGGACTCCCCTACCATGGGAAATAACTTTGCCATATCTGATCTGTTCAGGCCTTTTAACATTCGGAATGTTTCAATGAGAACCCCCCTCCCCCATTCTCCTGACTTCCAGGGAATGCCCAAGAGCTGCCGGACATCCCTCATATGGTAACTTTTTCATTCCTGGAATCATTCTCGTGAATCCTCTCTGAACCCTCTCCAATGTCAGAAAATCCTTTCTAAAATAAGGAGCTCAAAACTGCAAACATTACTCCAAGTGTGATCTCACGAGTGCTTTATAGAGTCTCAACATCACATCCCTGCTCTTATATTCGATATCTCTAGAAATGAATGCCAACATTGCATTTGCCTTCTTCACCACCGACTCAGCCTTGAGGTTAACCTTTAGGGTATCCTGCACAAGGACTCCCAAGTCCCTTTGCATCTCTGCATTTTGAATTCTCTCCCCATCTAAGTAATAGTCTGCCTGTTGATTTCTTCCACCAAAGTGCATGAACATACACCTTCCAACATTGTATTTCATTTCCCACTTCTTTGCCCATTCCCCAAAACTATCTAAGTCGCTCTATAGTCTTTCTGTTTCCTCAAACAACCCGCTCCTCCACCTATCTTTGCATCATCGGCAAATTTAGCCACAATTCCATTAATCCCATAGTCCAAATCATTGACACATATCGTAAAAAGCAGCAGTCACAACACTGACTCCTGTGGAAATCCACTGGTGACCGGCAGCCAGCCAGAGTAGAATCCTTTTAGTCCCACTCTCTGTTTTCTGCTGATCAGCCAATGCTCCACCCGTGCTAGTAACTCCCCTGTAATCTCATGAGATCTTATCTTGCTAAGCAGCCTCATGTGCGGCACCTTGTCCAAGGCCTTCTGAAAATCCAAGTATACCACATCTACTACATCTCCTTTGTCTACCCTGCTTCTAATTTCCTCAAAAAATTGCAGTAGGTTTGTCAGGCAGGATTTTCCTTTCAGGAATCCATGCTGGCTTTGGCCTATCTTGTCATGTGCCTCCAGGTACTTCGTAATCTCATCCCTAACAATCGATTCCAACAACTTCCCAACTAGTGATGTCAGGCTAACAAGTCTATAGATTCCTTTCTGCTGCCTCCCACCCTTCTTAAATAGCACAGTAACACCTGCAATTTTCCAGTCATCTGGTATAATGACAGAATCTACTGATTCTAGAAAGTTAATTGTTAATGCCTCCACAATCTCTCCAGCTACTTCCTTCAGAACCCAAGGATGCATTCCATCAGCTCCAGGAGATTTATCTACCCTCAGGCCATTAAGCTTCCTGAGCATCTTCTCAGTCGTTATTTTCACTGCACAAACTTCACTTCCCTGACACTCTTGAATGTCTGGTATACTGCAGATGTCTTCCATTGTGAAGACCAAAGCAAAATATGCATTCACTTCCTCTACCACCTCTGCGTCTCTCATTACAATATCTCCAGCATCATTTACTATTGGTCCTATATCTACCCTCAACTCTCTTTTACCCTTTATATACTTAAAAAAAAGCTTTTAGTATCTTCTTTGATATTAGTCACCAGCTTCTTTCATAATTCATCTTTTCCTTCCTCATGACCTTCTTAGTTTCCTTCTGCAAGTTTTTAAAAGCTTCCCAACCCTCTATCTTCCCACTAGCTTTGGCTTCCTTGTATGCCCTCTCTTTTGCTTTTACTTTGGCTCTGACTTCACTTGTCAGCCATGGTAGTGTCCTTCTTCCATTTGAAAATTTCTTCTTATTTGGAATATATCTGTTTTGCACTTCCCTCATTTTTCAGAGAAACTCCAGCCATTGCTGCTCTGCTGTCCTTCCTGCTAGTGACTCTTTCCAGTCAACCTTGGCCAGTTCCCCTCTTATTCCACTGAAATACCGATACTTTGGAATTTAGTTTCTCCTCAAATTTCAAAGTGAACTTGATCATATTATGATCACTGTTCCCTAAGGGTTTCTTAACCTTAAACTCTCTTATCACAGCAGGCCAGGCAGCATCTCTAGGAAGAGGAACAGTCGACGTTTGGGGCCGAGATCCTTCGTCTTCCTAGAGATGCTGCCTGGCCTGCTGCATTCACCAGCAATTTTTTTTTATGTGTGTTACTTGAAATTCCAGCATCTGCAGATTTCCTCGTGTTTACTTTCTTATCACCTCTGGATCATTATACTTTACTTTACTTTATTGTCACCAAACAATTGATACTAGAGCACACAATCATCACAGAGATATTTGATTCTGCGCTTTGCGCTCCCTGGAGTACAAATCGATAGTAAATATTAAAAATTTAAACTATAAATCATAATTAGAAAATAGAACAGGGAAAGTAAGGTAGTGCAAAAAAACCGAGAGGCAGGTCCAGATATTTGGAGGGTACGGCCCAGATCCGGGTCAGGATCCGTTCAGCAGTCTTATCACAGTTGGAAAGAAGCTGTTCCCAAATCTGTCCGTACGAGTCTTCAAGCTCCTGAGCCCTCTCCCGGTGGGAAGAGGGACGAAAAGTGTGTTGGCTGGGTGGGTCGTGTCCTTAATTATCCTGGCAGCACTGCTCCGACAGCGTGCGGTGTAAAGTGAGTCCAAGGACGGAAGGTTGATTTGTATGATGTGCTGGGCTGTGTTCACGATCTTCTGCAGTTTCTTCCGGTCTTGGACAGGACAAATTCCATACCAATCCAGCACAACCGATCCAGCATAGCCGATCCCCTAGTGGGCTCAATAACAAGCTGTTCTAAAAAGCCATCCCTTAGACATTCTACAAATTCTCTCTCTTGAGCTCCAGTACTGGCCTGGTTTTCCCAATCCACATTCATATTAAGATCCCCAACGATTATCATGACATTGCCCTTCTGACACACCTTTACTACCTCCCGCTGTAATTTGTAATCCACATCCCGGCTGCTGATTGGAGGCCTGTAGACAACTGCCATTAGGGTCCTTTTCACTTTGTCATTTCTTAACTCAGCTCATAGAGACCCTACACCTTCTGATCCTATGTCATGCCTTTCTAATGACTTAAAGTTATTTCTTATACACAGGGCCACGCCACCCCCTCTGCCTACTAACCTATCTTTCCGAATCACCGTATACCCTTGGACGTTCAGCTCCCAATGGCGGCCACCTTTTAACCAAGTTTCAGAGATGGCCACAACGTCATGCTTGCCAATCTGTAGCTGAAGTTCAAAATCATCCATTTTACCTCTTATGCTCGTGCATTCAAATATAATAGTTTCTGTCCAGTATTTGTTGTTTTAACTGCACTCCACCTCTATTGCCCTGTAACTCATCCCACTGGCTGTGATTATGCCTCATCTCCTGCCTGTTCTTTCTATCATCTCTGTTGCACAGTATCTTTGATTTATTTCTGTTTTCCCCTTCCTCAGCCCTATCACTCTGGTTCCCAACCCCTGCCAAATCAGTTTAAACCCTCCCAAACAGCTCTATTAAACTTGCTTGCTAGGACATTGGACCTCTTTTGGTTTAGGTGTAACCCGTCCTTTTTGTACAGGTCGTACCTCGCCCAGAAGAGGCCCTAATGGTCCCCGAACCCGAAGCCCTGCCCCCTACACCAGTCTCTTAGCCATGCATTAACGTGCTTGATCATGGTGTTCTTGCACTCGTTAGCACGTGGCACAAGCAGCACTCCTGAGGTTACCACCCTGATGGTCCTGCTTTTCAGCTTCCTACCCAACTCCCTGAATCTCTCTTTAGGACCTCCTCCCTTTATCTACCTACATCATTGGTACCAATGTGTACCAAGACTACTGGCTGTTCAACCTCTCCCTTCAGAATATTTTGCACCTGATCCAAGGCACGTCGTACCCTGGCACCTGGGAGGCAATACACCATGTGGGTATCTCTATCAGGCTGACAGAACCTCTGTCAGGTCACCAACAACATCCAAAATGAAATAATGATTACTGAGGCCACAGGGCTGCTCTCTACTATCTGAGTTCTTCCCATCCCTTCCCTGACAGTCACCCACATCTAAACTCCTGCAGCATTGGGATGACTAACTTCCTGTAGCTCCTCGCTACCACCTGCTCACTTTCCCTAATAAGCTGTAGGTCATCAAGCCGCAGCTCCAGATCCCTAACGCGGTCTCTCAGAAGCTGCATCTCGGTGCACCTGGTGCAGATGTGGCCATCTGGGAGACTGGAAGATTCTCAGGATTCCCACATCTGACATCCAGAGCAAAGTACTAACCCTACAGACATGCTCTCCATTCCTCCAAAAAAAATGCAAGGAAAAAAAAAACAAAGTCCACATACCCACTTACCTCGCAAAGCCCGAATGAGCCAAAGCCCTACCACTCTGCCTCTGACCACTCCGTCAATGACCGCTCCTTTGATGTCCGCTCCGCTAGGCATTGTCTCCCTTTTCTGCCTCAACCTTCACTGCTCTCCAACTCAGGACTGGTGCGCTGGTTGTACCGAAGTTTCTTGTTACCAGTGAGGATGACAAGGAATATCTCTAAAATTTCAAGGCAATGTTAGAAAGATTCTAAGATTATGGGCTCAGAGCATGATGCAACAAGTATGAATTCTTTAAACCATGCATCAATTACTGTGGTCACACCATCAATGTACAAGAATTACACAAGTGTGTTGAGAAAATTCAAGAGTGGTGAACGCCCCAAAGGATGTGTCGCAGTTGCAGTCCTTTTTAGGATTTGTTAATCACTATAACAGGTTTCTGCCAAACATGGCTATTGTGCTTCACCCCTTGAAATCATTACTTCAAATTGGGAAGAAATGGCAATGGACAAAGCAGTGTGAAGTGGCTTTCAAAAAGATAAAGAAAATGGTGACATCAGACACTGTACTTACATATTATAATCCACACCATCCCGTGACTCTTCCCGCCATGCCTCGCCTTATGGTATCGGTGCAGTCATGTCAAATGGTGTGTGACGGAATTGAATGCCCCATAGCCTTTACATCACATTCTCTTAATGTTTCTGAAAAATTACACACAGATTGAAAGAGATGCATTGAGTTGGGTTTGTGGTGTGAAGCATTTGATCCAGTATTGGTATGGGAGAGGTATTACCTCATTACTGATCATCAACCACTGGTATCCACTTTCAATCCACAAAAAGGTCTTCCACTAAAAGCAGCAGTATGAATGCAGAGATATGCTCTGTTTTTTCGAGTACACAATTACAAGATTGAATTCAAGAGGACAACTAATCATGGAAATGTTGGTGGATTGTCTCGTTTATCTTTGTAAAAGGAAATAACTGAAAAATTTACAGAAGTCCTTCTTAGGTATTCCCCTGAACACAAATTGGAAGTCTCCCTATCGAGGCAGAGATGATCCAAAAGGAAACCAGACAAGACCCACACTGTCTCAGGTCTACACGGCCATCTAAAATAGCTGGAATGTGAAGTAGAAATCCCAGATCCCCCATTCTTGTCAGTGCCAGGATGAACTTGCCCTTGACAGAGTTTGCTTATGTGGAGATTGAGAGTTTTTGTACCATCCAAGCTGAGATCTAAAGGTTTGGAGGAGATACATGCTGGTCATCTATGCGTGGCCAAAATGAAAGCATTGACACAAAGTTTTGACTGGTGGCCTGGGATAGGTCCACAGTTCAAGCAGCTTGCCACACACTGTTCAGGATTCCAACATATCTCGAAGGTGCCAAGAGCAGAGCCTCTCCATCCCTGGCAATGGCCTGCATTGCCCTGGCAGAAGATTTATGTACATTTGCAGGACCATTCATGGACACAAATTTCTTGGTGGCAGTGGATGCAGAAGTGTTCCTAGAAGAATCTTCTCAAGGACTGGTGTTCCACAACACTTAGTCAGTGACTATGGACCACGGTTTGTTGTGGAACAATTTCAGTCATTCCTGAAAATAAATAGAATAAGACATGTTACATCTGCACTGAACCACCTCAGTGTAAAGGTTTGTCCAGAGTCTAACGAGTGCACTGTGGGCAATGTCAGTAGAACACATGACATTGACACGGAAGAAGCTCGCAAATTTTCTGCTTGCATATTGCAGTGCTGCAGCACACTTCACAAACAACAACTCATCAGCTATGCTGTTCCTGGGTCATTGCTTACACTCACACTTGGAAATCCTCATACCCAATCTGAGAAGGAGTGTGCAGAACAAACAGTTGAGACTAACTGAGGGCTCCTCAAACAAGGAGCTTCCATGCTTTCCTTCTGGACAAACAGCCCTGGCGAGGATCTACAGAGGTGATCAAAGTGGGCATTCAGAAAGATTAAGGACAGAACTGGACCACTCTCCTACACAGTTGAGATTACGTCTGACATTATCTGGAAATGATACTTCAATCAGTGTCAATTCTTAGAGAAGTTTGGTGCCCAAATCTGTCAGAACCACTTCCTGTGATCTCAGAGTCAATGCCTACACCATTACAAAGGAGGCCCCAGAAGCCTGAGAATGTTTCACAGCCGCAAGTCTCATCTGCCGAGCAGAGTGACAACCCTGGCCCCACCCCCACCGCCCTTGTCTGGAAAGACACTACCCCACAAGAGTAAAAACAGTCTCCACAACAATTAATCTTTAGGCTTGAATGGGACAATTTAAAGTTTACTGTGCTGTGAATTTCTAGTTAGTGGTTGTATTATATGATATACTGTGTATGTATGTAGAGATGCATTCTATATTAAATTGGAGTTTGTAGCTAAGCGAGGAGGAGTTTTATGTATATAATATTTCAGTAATATTTGAGTAATATTGCAAATATATTGTTTGAGTAAGCATTCGTGTTTATTTAACTAATTCATTATGGGCATACGGTATGTACAATGTACATGGAAGGCATACATCGTCAGACCACCATGCACGCACCTCGCTGAAGGTAAAGTCAAAACTAATACACATTCTTCTGGGCTCCCGGATTCTTGGTTTCAATTACTTTTATGTTTTGGAGATACAAAACATAACAGGTGGGAAGGAGAGAGGTTGAATGGGGAAATAGGGGGAGGAGGATTGAGGGGGGGACTGAGAGAGAGGAAGAGAGGGGAGAGGGAGAGAGTGAGGAAGAGTGGGTGAGATGGAGGGTGGAGGGAGAGAGGGATGGAGAGGGAGAGAGACAGAGAGGAAGTGTGGGAAGGAGGGAGGGGGAGAGTGGGGAGAGAGAGGGGAAGAGATGGAAGGAAAGGAAAAGAGAGAGAGAAGGAAGAAGGGAAAGAGTGAGTGATGGAGAGAGGGGAAGAGAGGGAGAGAGAGGGAGAGTGGGAGAAAGGGAATTGGGGAAACAGAAGGAGGGAGAAAGAGGGAAGGAGAGTGGTAGAGAAAAAGAAAGAGGGAGAGAGGGGTGTGACTTGGAGGGAGTAGGGGAGTTTGGGAGAGGGAGAGAATGAATGAGGAGAAGAGGGGGAGTGAGGTAGAGAGGGAGAGATGCAGAGAAGGCAGAGGGGAAGGAAGGAGTGAGGGGAAGGGAGGAAGTGACGGGGAGAGGAGAAAAGGGCAGATGCGAGAAGAAGGGGAGAGAGGGAGGGTCAGTGGTTGAGACGTAGAGAGGGATGCAGAGCGTAGAGGGAGTTAAGCGGTGAGGTGGAGAGGGGAGAGATGGAGGGAGGGAGAGAGGGGGCACCGAGGGAAAGAAGGTGAGGGAGTGTGATAGAGAGCAAGTGGACGTTGGGGAGATTGGAAGAGGGAGAAAAGAAGAAAAGGAAAGAGGGAGAAAAGCAATGTGAAAGATGGAGAAAGGGGGAAAGGGTGGGAGGGATAGAAAGAGAAATTGGAAGACAGGGAAAAAGGGAGAGGGAGACAGAGAAAGAGAATGTGAAGGCAGAGAGAGGGAGAGAGTTAGGAGCAGGATAGAATAGGAGAGGGATATAGATGGGGAGGGGGGAGAAAGAGATTTTGAGATGTAGGGTGATATAGGGAAATGGTGAGAGGGCAATTTTGTGAGCGAGGGAGGGAAAAGGAAGGAGAGAGATGGTGTAAGGGAGAGAGGGAGGGAAGGAGGGATTGTGATATGGAAGGTGTGAGGGAGATATGGGAAAGGGGGGGATGGAGAGGGAGACTGGAAATGGGAGAGATGGAAATAGGGAAGAGAAAGAGAGAGGGAGGAAGAGAGAAGGTGAGAGAAAGAGGGATTGAGAGGGATGGAGAGGGATGGGGAGAGGGGGCTAGGTGGAGAGAGGGAGAGGTGGAGAAGGAGGGGAAATGGGAGGGAAGAGAAGGGGTGGCAAAGGTTGGAGAGGACTAGAGAGGAGAGGAAGGGAAGCGAGGATGGGAGGGAGGGAGGTGGGCAGAGGGCAAGAGTGAGTGACGGAGGGGAGAGATGGAGAAAGAAAGAAAGTGGGAGAGAGGGAAAGGGGCAGAATGTGAGAGGGAAATGGTGAAGGAGAGAGAGAGGGAGAGAGGGAGGGAGAGAGGGAAAGGGTGAGAGGGGAGAAGGAGGGTAGGAGGGAGGGAGGGAGGGAGAGAGGGAGAGAGTGGGAAGGAGAGAGCATAGTTGGGAAGGATGAGGGGGTGAGGAAGAGAGGGAGAGTGGGGGAGAGGGAAAGAGATAGAGGGTGAGAGGAGAGAAGTAGAGAGAGAGAATGGGAGTGAGAGAGGGAGAGGAAAGAGAGAGAGTGTGCGTGTGTGTGGAAGACCACTACTCATGCGTATATTCATGAGAAATTATTCAAGTGTTGAGTGCACATTCTTTAGGCATTAGAAATCAGATTGTCATGTCCTTTCAAACCATGGGCTATGGTAACTATAGTGAAGATGCTAAACCAGCATCCTGTGAGCTGGAGTACTGATCCACAGGTTTTGGTCTGAATGGCACCATGGGAAACAGGGAATCTACATCAGAGCTTTTTAATGAACCTGGAACATCACAAAATTCCAACAGGTTCATGGTACAGCATAACCCTCCCCACATCTTCTGAGGCAGAGCCTCAAGAAGTGGAATCCATAACTAAGGACACTCGCCACCCGAGACCAGCCCTTTTCTCATTACTACAATCCGGGAGGAGGGGCAGCAGCCTGAAGACACATACTCAAGGCGTTAGGAAAACTTCCTCCCCTCGGCCATCAGATTTCTGAAGACAACCTCATTATGCACTTTGTATTTATGTATTTATTTTGTTGTTTATTTAATTTTATAACTTTGCATGGTACTGCTGCCACAGAATAACAGATTTCATGTCATCTGATTCAGTGATAATAAATCCAATTTTGATTCTGATTCTGATCTCTCTCAGGAAGGGAGTGTGCTGTCCTTACCCAGTACAATGTATGACTCCATCGTCCACAGCAACACAGCAAAGATGAACGATAAATTGGCTGTGGTGATTCCTGCGCTACTTAGAAGGCTGCACTAAAAACCAAAGCTACCGCACTGGCGATAAATCACTTTGTTCGTTCGGAGGTTATGTAAAGCTAATGATATGCAAGAATGTCTTTCTTTGGAAACTATTGGAATAAGCTACATCATCTGCTTGATATTTCTGTGCTCAGTGAACCCAGGAGATCAAACCTCTTCAGCCGCTGTACAAAAATACTTATTAGGCTGAAATCATGCCAAATATTAAGCTCTATTTTTCTTACCAAAAGACCCTAAGACATAGGAACAGAATTAGGCCATTCAGCCCATTGAGTCTGCTCCACCATTTCATGACGGCTGATCCAAGATCCCATTCAACCCCATATACCTTCCCTCTCATCATATCCCCGGATGCCCAGACCATTCAGGAATCTATTAACTTCTGTTTAAATGTACCCACAGACTTCGCCTCCACCGCAGATTGTGACAGAGCATTCCACAGATTTACCACTCTTTAGCTAAAAAAATTCCTTCTTACTTCTGTTCTAAAAGATCACCCCTCAATTTTTAGACTGTGCCCTCTAGTTCTGGATACCCCCATGAGAGGAAACATCCTCTCCACTTAGACCTTTTCTAGTCCATTCAACATTCAGTAGGTTTCAATCAGAATCCCATGCATTCTTCTAAGCTCCAGTGAGCACAGGCCCAGAGCTGCTGAACGCTCCTCATATGTTAATCACTTCATTCCCAGAATCATTCTCGCAAACCTCCTCTGGATTCTCTCCAATAACAACACATCCTTTCTAAGATAAGCAGCCCAAAACGGTTGACAATACTCCAAGTGCAGTCTAACTAGTGTCTGAAGGCTGATTTATACTTGTGCATATGGGCTACGCCGTAGCCTATGCTGTAGGCCTGATTTATAATTTTGCATAGCCCTACGCCGTAGCGAGCATGTGCAGTTGTGTCTGCATCGCTCTGCAATTCACCGCCAAAACGTTAGTTGGCGGTGGGGTTTCTATGCCACCGTGTTGAGTTTCTTCATGAGAGACATGGACGAGGAAATGCGTTTTAAATATTTTCGGATGTTGGCAGATAGATTTGATGATTTGGTTCATCGTCTCCACCCATTTATTTCACATCAGTGTACAGACATGGCGGAGAAAAGCAACCAGAAATGCAACGCTACCAAACAGACCAATCACAGTTGTTAGGGAGGTGCACGTCACCCTACGGCGTAGTTTATGGCATCGGGTATGCAGTACCTACGGCGTACATTTGACGCAGAAGTATAAACTGGGCTTTATAAAGCGTCAGCATTATCTGCTTGTTTTGACATTCTATTCTCCTTGAAATAAATGCCAACATTGCATTTGCCTTCTTTGTCACAGACTGTGAATTAACTTTCTGGGAGTCTTGCACAAGGACTCCGAAGTCCCTTTACATCTTTTATGTTTGAATTTTCTCCCCATTTAGATAATAGTCTGTACTATTGTTCCTTTTACCAAAATACATTATCATACATTTCCCAGCACTGTATTCCATCAGCTACATTTTTGCCCATTCTTCCAATTTGTCCAAGTCCTTCTGCAATCACACTACCTACCCTCCAACTGTCTTCATATCATTTGCAAACTTTGCCACAAAGCCATCAATTTGACTAACTAAATCATTAACAAACAATGTGAAAAGTAGCAATCACAATACTGACCCCTGAGGAACACCTCTAGTCACTGGCAGCCAACCAGAGAAGGCCCCCTTCATTCCCATTCACTGACTCCTGCCTGTCTGCCATTCCTCTATCCATGCCAGTATCTTTCCTGTAACACCATAGGATTTTATCTTCTTACGCAGCCTCATGTGAAGCACCTTATCAAATGCCTTCTGAAAATCTAAGTAGATGACATCCACTACCCCTCCTTTGTCCACCCTGCTTGTTATTTCTTCAAAGAATTCCAATAGATTTGTTAGGTAAAATTTCCCTTGACAGAAACCATGCTGACTTTGATTTATTTTATCATTACTCTCCAAGTACCCAGAAACCTCTCCCTTAATAATGGACTCCAATACTTTCCAAACCAGTGAGGTTAGGATAACTGGCCTATAATCCCTTCTTAAAGAGTGGAGTAACGTTTGCAGTTTTTCAGTCCTCTAGGACCATGCCAGAATCAAGTGATTCTTAAAAGATAATGACCAATGCATATGTCTCAGCAACCTCTTTCAGGACTCCAGGATGTATTCCATCTGGTCCAGGTGACTTATCCACGTTAAGGTCTTTCAGTTTGCCTAGCACTTTTTCCTTTGTAATAGCAATGACACTCACTTCTGCTCCCTGACACTCACAGACCTTTGGCAGACTACTAGTTTCTTCCACAGTAAAGACTGAAGTAAAGTATTTATTAAGTTCTTTGTCCCCCATTACTACCTCAACATAATGTTCTGGTGGTCCAATATCAATTCTCACCCCCATTTTATTCTTTACATAACTGAATAAATGTTTAGTGTCCTGTTTTACATTATCGGCAAGATTGCACCTCGTATTTCATCTTTTCCCTTCTTAGAGCTTTTATCATTTCCTTTTGTTGGATTTTAAAAGCTTCCCCATCATCCAACTTCCCATTCACTTTTGGTATCTTATCCTTGGCTTTTATACGGTCCCTAACTCCCCTTGTCAGCCATGGTTGCCTACCTTGCCATTTAAGAACAACTTCTTCTTTGGGACATATCTATCCTATGCCTTGTGAACTATTCCCAGAAACTTCAGCCATTTTGTTCTGCCTTCATCCTCACCAGTATACTCCTCCAATCCACCTGGGAAAGTTCCTCTCTTTATTTCATTGTGATACTGATACATGTGACTTCTGCTTCTCCCTCTAATATTGCAGTATAAGTTAAATCATATTATGATCACTGCCTCCTAAAGGTTCTTTACGTTAAGCTCCCTAATAAGAGCTGGGATATTACACAACACTCAGTCTAAGATAGCCTTTCCCCCAAGTCGGCTCAAGTACAAGCTGCTCTAAAAAGCCATCTTGTAGGCATTCAACAAACTCCCCCTCTTGCGATCTGACACCATCTTGATTTTCTCAATCCCCTTGCAATATTGAAGTTGCCCACTACAATGATGACATTACCCTTATTATATGCCTTTTCCAGCTCCTTTTGCAATCTCAACCCCACACCTTGGCTACTATTTGGAGGCCTATAGATGACTCCCATAATGTTTTTTTTCCTTTACCGTTTCTTAACTCCACCCACAAAGATCCAACATTCTCTGACCCTGTGTCACCTCTTTCTAAAGATGTAATTCCATCTCTTACCAATACAGACACACTGCCGGCTATGGCTTCCTGCCTGTCCTTTTAATACAAAGTATATGCTTTGGTGTTAAACGCCCAACTATGACCTTCTTTCAGCCACAACTCTGTGATGCCCACAATGTCAAACTGACTAATCTCTAATTGTGCTACGAGTTTGTCCACCTTATTCTGAATGATACATGCATTTAAATACAGCATCTTCTGTTCTGCATTCTTTGCCCTTATGAATTTTGCCTCTGTGGTACAGCTTAACTCTTTGCACTGTCTGCTTTTGTACCCAATCATTGGCTTGTCCTTCCTTATATTCATACTACATTTTACATCATCTACTTGTAAACCTGCTGGCTCACCCTTCACTCTATCATACTGGTTCCTTGTTTGTCACTTTTCCCCTCTTCATTTGAAGCCCTTGTTCAGTGTGTGGGGATATGCCCATTAACTGTGACATTATTCATCTTTTTATCAAACCTACAAATTTCAAAAAAATATATCTTTTCTTCAAATCCTGCTTTTCTTAATTCAGACTGCTCATGTGGACATCATTTTAATACCTAAATTTATTCTAATGTAAGGACAGTGTATATTGTTCATCAATAAAGTCCTATAGATTGAATCATCTCCCAGGGTAAAAATATCAAATATTAGAGAGTAAACGAAAGAGATTTTGCAGATGCTGGAAATCCACAGCAATACACGCAAAATACTGGCGGAACTCAGCAGGTCAGGCAGCATCTAAATAAGGGAATAAACAGTTCATTTTTCAGGCCAGGATTCTTCATCAGGACAGCACCACTGTCAGCATTGACATGTTCTATGTTCATTTTGGTGTGTCAGGGGAAACGATACTGAACCTCCTTTTCTAAAGTACTTTAGTTAAACAGATGAGATTTTACTCAACAATAAGATGCTTTGGCAAAGAAACTGCTTATGTTCCTAAAGTCCAAATTAATTTGATTCCTTGAATTTAAATTTCACCAGCTATGTGGGATTCAAAGTCACATCTTTGGATCCTCTGAGTATTAGTTCCGTGACACGAGCTATTGAAAGGTGCACCATCCACTCCAGTTCTGAGCACCTTAAGCGTGAATCAGACAGCACTCCCACATTTCCAGAGCGCTGTCAAAATTCTGAAATTGTAGCAGGAGCTGATGCAATATTGGACTCCTACTGGCACAGAGAGACAGATAATTCAGCATGAACATGAAGTAGGTGGACACCCAGACACTTTCTCCC
Source organism: Mobula birostris (assembly GCF_030028105.1). Lineage (NCBI taxonomy): Eukaryota > Metazoa > Chordata > Chondrichthyes > Myliobatiformes > Myliobatidae > Mobula > Mobula birostris. Next base: position 27,247,567 of record NC_092401.1, on the reverse strand, counting down.
AGGGCAGAAAAATCGCTATTATGAGGAGGCATAACTTTAAGGTGATTGGAAGGAAGTATAGGGGTGTTTGCCAGAGACAAGTTTTTAACACAAAGAGTGGTGGGTGGGTGGAATGAGCTGAAAGGTGGTGATGGAGGCAGATACATTAAGGACATTTAAGAGACTCTTAGATAGGTGCATGGATGATAGAAAAAGGGAGGGCTGTGTAAGAGGAAGGATTAGATTGATTTTAGAGTGGGTTGAAAGGTCGGCACAACTTTGTGAGCTGAAGCAACTGTACTCTACTGCAATGTTCTCTATGTTCTAAGAGGTACCAGATAAATAGAGGATGGCAGATGTAGTGTCTTTATCCAAGAAAATGATCAGTAATACCTTCAGGGTGGTGTGTCTAGCATCAGTGGCAAGGAAATTATTGGAAGAAATGCAAGGGATAGGATTAAACTATGCCTTAGTTAGGGCAACACCTTGTCTGTCTAGCTCCTTTGAATTTTTTAAAGACGTGCTGATGAGGATAACATGGTTGGTGTAATTTTCATCGATATAAATAACACCTTTGACAATACAGTATCCAATATGAAATACTGGTCAAAATGGTAAAGGCCCATGAAATCCAGAGTGGCTTGGCAAACTAAATCATACAGTAGTTTGGTGATAGGTACAGGTTGTCTTTACAATAGGAAGCCTGTGGTCAGTGGAGACACACTGGAGATGCTGATGCAGTGTTTCAACCTGAGACACTGATAGTTCCTTTCCTCCCAGGGATGCTGCTTGACCTGCTGAGTTGTTAAGCCTGTGATCACTGATGTATCAGGGTGACTGGTGCTGGGATCTTTGCCGTTTGTTAAGTACATTGTGAGTGTGGTATTAGTAAGTGTAATATTAGTAAATTTGAAAAGATTTAATGATTGGTTGCATTGCTGATAGTGAGAAAGATGATGCTCATTGCAAAATGATACTGATTACTCAGTAAGATAATCAGAGTGATGACAGATGAAATTAATTCTTTAGAATTTGAGGTGATTTATTTTGAGAGGACTAAAATGGTGAGGATATAGATACAACTAGGATCCTGTGAATTGCCGAGGAAAAGGGAGGCCTTGGTGTACATGAGCAAGGACCCCTGAAGGAATAAGGGAGATGGGAAGCTATATAGGATACATATATTCATTAGCTGTGGCATCCAACTTAAAAGCAGGGAATTCACAGTGCTCAACATGACAGCAACAAGCTACAATAGGAGTACCTGCTACAATTGTGGTCACACTATAGAAGGATGTGACTGCACTGGAGGACCAGAACTTTATTGCTGTTGTTGCTTTGTGGCTTGTATGTGCTGCAGAGCATGGTGGGCATGTTACATTGGTGCCCGAGTGTGTTTCGACATTCGTGGGCTGCCCCCAGCACATCCTTGGGTGTGTTGGTTGTTGAGGGCGTATGACGCATTTCACTATATGTTTCGTTGTGCATCTGATAAATAAATCTGAACACGATATCAGGAAATCTAAATCAATACCCCACCCTCCGTTACAAAAAAAAACTGGTTCCACCAGCTGAGATCACATTAGCGGGAGATGCCTCTTTAAGGCTTGCCCCTGAAGTACAGTATTAATGCGGAAGAAGGGCGGAGATGTTGCTGCTAACTGATACCTTTGGCGACAATTTCTGTGGTTTGGGGGCAGTTTTGCGCCACGGATTAATTTACAAGGATCGATGTCAACTGGAGCTGTCCGCGGTGCTGAAATGCCCTGCAGTCCAGTGCAATTTTCATTTCCCTCGCAATTTCTGCAGAGTGCCTGTAGCTTTTCATAGTATTTTAATGGCAATTACCATCTCAACATGTACTGGGCTTTGTGGAAAAAAACGCCCACAACATCCCGTTGAGTGTGTGCTAGCCTTAAAAACACTTGTGTCCCGTTTTACCTCTATGCAGTGGGTCCCATCAATGAAGCACTTTGTAACAATTAAGCACTTTTAATTGACTATGCAAACAAAATATTCAGTGTAATATTACATGGCCGATGCCTCCTTACCTAGGATGTCAAGTGTTTATGTACTGCCTCCTACTTTATTGTATTGCTTGTTTGGAAGTAGGAACAAGTGCACCAGCCTTGAGGCATTAGTTATGGCAGCATAGCGGGTAACACTTTACAGCAACCAATAGTTCTGGTTCAGTTTCCACCTCTTTCTGTAAGGAGTTTATGCATTCATCTGTGACTGCGAGGATTTTCTCCTGGTGTTCCAGTCCTCCCCCCCAACATATTAAAGACATTCGCGTTGGTAAGTTAAGTGGTCACACAGATGTAATTGGGTACCGAGAGCTCGTTGGGCCAGAAGGGCCTGTTATCATGCTATACCTCTAAATTAAATTAAATAAAATAAAATAGTACAGCCACGTGCAAAATCCGTCGGTCTGGCAACATCTATAGAGGGAAATTGACAGTCGACGTTTCAGATCCAGTCCATTCATCAGGCCAGACGTGCATTTTTTTGTGTTTCCATAAAACCACACCCCTTCTGTGCTGAATCTGATGCCATATCCAAACTTTTCTGACTGTACTTGATCGATATTGCACCATTCACTGCATATTCACGTAATATAAAGCCTGTTAAATAGGACTGCTGTACCTGCTTCCACCACGACTCCTAGCAGCATATTCTAGGCACCTAACACTCTCTGAATAAGAAGGAAATGTAACCCCCCCCCCCCCCCAAGCTTAAGTGCATGCCCTCTAGTATTTGGTACTTCTATACAGTGAAAAAGATTCTATCTACTCTGTCTATGCCTCTCATTATTTTATAAACGTCTATCAGGTGACCATTTAGCCTCTGACACTACAGAGAAAACAACCCAATTGTCTAGCTTCTCCTTATAGCTCCTCTAATCAAGGGAGCATTGAGGTAAATCTCTTCTGAACCCTATTCAAAATCTCCACATCCTTCCCTCTAATTGTGTGAGCAGAATTGCACTCTCCAAATGCAGCTGAACTGAAGATTTATACAGCTGAAGCATGGTTTCCTGACTTATACTCAATACTCCAACCTATGGAGGCAAGCACCCAATAATTGTGAGCTGGGGGGGGGGGGCATGCTTGTCATGGTGGGAAACCAAGCATATATTTTTACCCAATTTTAAGTATAGATTTGTATTTTGTATTTCCATGCCAGCGCTTACCGCTATATAGCCAAAATGACTTTTGAGATGTGTTAACTGCTGGGAAATGTAAGTTAATTTGGCATAGGGCAAGATCTCGTACATGACAGTTTTTTTAAACACAAGAGATTTACATTACAAGATATATCATCCTGAAATTTTGTCTTTCAATATTTTGAATTGGACTTAAATCCATGAGTTAGTCACCAAGAGGCAAGATCACAGAGAACTGGAGCTGGGGTGATGATAGAACAGAGAACATAGAACATTATGGCACAGTACAGGCCTTTTGGGTCATGATGCAAACCCTTTACCCTACTCCAAGATCAATCTAATCCTTACTTCCCAAATAACCTTGTATTTTTCTTCCATCATTGCATTAATCTAAGTCCCTAATTAATTAAGTCCTTAATTATCCCTAATGTATCTGCCTCGACCACCAACCCTAGCAGCACATTCCATACAGAAAGTTGCAAATTCATCCAGCTCTGTGTAAAAAACTACCTCTGACACCCCCACCCCGATACTATCATCTAATCAACTTAAATAATACCCCCTTGTACTACCCATTTCCACCCTGAGAAAAAAGCTCTGGCTGTCCATTCCATCCATGCCTCTTATCATCTTGAGCACTTTTATCAAGTCACCTCTCATCCTCCTTCTTTCCAATGATATAAATCCACCCTTGCAGATCAGGAAGGTAGGATTTGCAAAGGTTAATTCAGCAAGAGCTATGAGGACAATTATATAGTTTATTCATAATATATACAATTAGAACATGTCATTCTTTACATTCATTCTAAATTCAGGTTAATACATTTCCTCACAATGCATCAACAACACTAACATTTCCACTTTAATATATCCATAATGTGTTTGGGAGGCTGTAATGGTGTTACCTTGACATGGCAAATGGCACTTTCAACTCTGAGTCAGCTTACTAACCCACTCCATGCCACACTTTGGTGTGATACTGAAGGGCTACAGCCCTGCCGGAGAAGAGCAACATAAAAAACCAGGAACACAAGATTCTGTAGATGCCGGAAATGGACCTCAGCTCACTTGGAATTGAACTTCAATTCATGATTCCTGACATTGTAAGGTATTGTGATAACTGCTACACTACTGTGTCTCTAGTCAACCTCAACCACATCCTATAGGAGCTGTTCTTCCCTTCCCTGGGTAATGAAGATTATTTTATTTCCTGGGTTCTCTTTTGGATTTCTCGTTAACTGTCTTTTTTTAGGCAGTCTGTGGTTCTGTTCTTCCCAAGAATTTCTCACTGATCCACTTTAAGAAAGCTCTTTGTCATTTCAAAGACCTCAGTTAAGTCACCCCTCAGCTGCCTTCTTATTTTAAGTGAAGATAAACATAATCTGTTCATCCTTTGCTGCTATATACACTCTCCAATTCTTTAGATCACTCTCGTAAATCTTCCCTGTGCTCTCTGCAGTTCCTCTATATCATAGAACATAGAATAGTACAGCATAGTACAGCCCCTTCAGTCCACAATGTTGTGCCTGCTACAAGATCAATCTAACCCATCCCTTCTTTACTATCATCCATATGCCTATCTAAGAGTCTTTTCAGTGCTCTTAATATATCTCTAGCACCACTCTGAGGAGTATATTCTACACACCCTCCACACTCTGTGTAAGGAGGTCCTACCCCTGACATACCCCCTTCGCTTTCCTCCAAATATCTTAAAATTATGCCCTTGCATAATTGCCATTTTCAACCTGGGATAAAGTCCCTGGCTGTCTGCTCTATGCTTCTTATCACCTTATACACCTCTATACTTTGGATGAATCTCTTGGCTGTTAATAAAAGAGAGTTTACAAGAAAAGGATCAGTAAAAGCTGCAGAAAGTTGCAAACTCATCCAGCTCCATAATGAGTACTAATGCCCCTCCACCTCCCCAACCCCCAGCATCAAGAATATCTTCAGAGAAGGCGATGCCTCAAAAAGCCAAAACCATCATAAGGACCCCCATCATGCCCTCTTCTCATTGCGACCATCAAGGAGGAGGTACAGCAGCCTGAAGACACACTCTCCACATTTCAAGAACTACCCCCCCGCCATGAGATTTCTAAATAGACAATAAACCTATGAACACTACCACACTACTTTTGTTTGATCTCCTTTCTCTCTACTTATTTAATTATATATTTAGTAATTTATAGTTTATTATTATTATGTATTGCAATGCACTTGTGTGCTGCAAAACAACAAATTTCATGGCACAGGCCAGTGATATTAAACCTGATTCTGACTCTGGAACTGTGTGGAATACTTTCTGCGTAATCTAATCAAGGTTTGGCACAGGTTTAGCATAATTTTGTTCTATTCCCCTCGAATGGTTGATTCTTTTTTCTTATAATGGCCTTGCTAACCAGTGTGAAGTAACTAAACTAACTTTTAGTGGTTCAGATACTTAAGAGAGGAACCTTTTGTTCCTCTCCCCTATCTACACTTACCCATATTAAGAAAGAATTGATCTTGTTCCATCTCTGACAGATGACAACCTGTGCATATACTTGCAGTTATTTCACAACTCATTCCAAATAATGGCTTGCCTTTAGTGGTTGGCTTGGGATAGTTCACCAGACCTCAGCTGTGCCGAAAGCGGGATGTGGGGGTGGAAGTTAATTTAATTGGCAATTTGATCTTCTGTGAGCTAAACTATAATTGATGAGTGCATAATGCATAGCTTTGCTGCTCTTGGGGTTTGAATCAATACTTATCTAAATAAAATCCTTATATTTATCCTCAAGCAAGTGCACATCTTGCGGTCACTTGGAAATATGGGGGAGGGAATGGGTTCTGTGTTCAATACAAGGCCCCTATAGAATTAACAGCATTTACCTATATAGCATTCCTTTAACCTTTTGGAACCTCTCAAGGATATTTTGAGGAAGAATTTAAATCAAGAAACATGAGCAGACACAAGAGAAGTGACAAGAGGCTTGAACAAATGACTAAAGTTCAGAGAGTGGTAGGTGCCTGAAACATACTGTCAGGCATGGTGTTGGAAACAGATATGTTAGTGGCTTTTAGCAGGATTTTAGATAGTCATACTCAAATACAGAGTATGGATAGATATGGACCGTGTGTAGACAAGAGGGATTAATTTAATTTGGTATTGTATTCAACTCAGCCAGTTCTATCACGGGCACAAACTCAAGAGAAGATGCCTCAAGCAGGCAGCATGCATCACGAAGGACCCTCGCTACCTAGCACATGCCACTTCTCTGTACTACCATCATGGTGGAGATCCAAAGCCTGAAGACTCATACCCAATGGTTTGGGAATACTTTCTTCCTCTCTGCCAACAGATTTCTGTTTCGTCCATACACCGTACATGATTATTCCTTCTCTTGTGCTCTGTTTATTTACGTTATAGTTGATGGTAATCTTTATTGTTTTGCACTCTACTGCTTCCCCAGAACAACATATTTCACAGGCAATATGGTTAGTCATTGACACAAGTAAGACCTTAAGACTATAAGTCTATAAGACATAAGAGCAGAATTAGGGTATTTGCCATTCAATCATGGCTGATCCAATCATCGCTCCCTATGCAATTCTCTTGTCCAGTCATTCTTAACCACTGACATCCCTCCTGGCACTTATCCTTGCAAGTTTAACAAGTGCTATACCTTTCCCTACACCTCCCCCCTCACTACCATTCAGGACCCCAAACAATCCTTCCAGGTGAGGCGACACTTCACCTGTGAGTCTGTTGGGGTCATAATCTGTGTCCGGTGCTCCCAGTGTGTCCTCCTCTATATCGGTGAGACCCGGCGTAGATTTGGAGACCATTTCATCATGCTCCTATGTTCCATCTGCCAGAAGAAGCAGGATCTCCCTGTGGCCACCCACTTAATTCCACTTCCCATTGCCGTTCTGATATGTCCATCCATGGCCTCTACTGTTGAGATGCGGCCATACTCAGGTTGGAGGAACAACACTTTATATTCCATCTGGGTAGTCTCCAACCTGATGGGATGAATATCAACTTCTCAAACTTCTGGTAATGCACCTCAACACCCTCTCCTTCACCATTCCCCACCCCCTTTACCCCCTCTCACCTATCTCCTTGCTTGCCCATCACCTCCCTCTGCTACTCCTCCCACCTTCTCTTTCTTCCATGGCCTTCTGTCCTCTCCTAGCAGACTCCCTCTTCTCCAGTCCTGTATTTCTTTCTCCAATCAACTTCCCAGCTCTTCATTTCATCCCTCCCCCTCCTGGTTTCACCTATCACCTTGTGTTTCTCTCTCTCTCTCTCCACTTTTTTAAATCTACTCCTTATCTTTTTTTCTCCGAAGGATCTCAGCCCAAAATGTCGGCTGTACTTATTTCAATAGATGCTGTCTGACCTGCTGAGTTCCCCCAGCATTTTGTGTGTGTTGCTTGGATTTCCAGCATCTGCAGATTCTCTCTTATCTGTACAGTCTATTTGGTGTACTACAGAGAAATGAACAATTTCTTGAAAATATTGGCTGCTTTTCTACTTGTCTTGCTCACTGACTTGCAACACCTCTGCATCAACAGTCACCAGGTAATGGGTGGGTTGCTGGATAAAGTGTGCTTACATATGCATTTCATCAGTGTTAATAGTTATAGAGTTAGCAGCAATAAAGAATGGGGAGGTGATAGAGCAGTTAGTATTATTGACTCACAGCTTCAAGTGTCCAGGAATGATTTCCTATATTGGTTGCTATCTGTGGAGTCAAAGAATACAACAGCAGATAACCAGGCCCTTCAGCTCATCTGGTCTGTGTCAAACTCTTATTCTGTCTATTCCCATTGACCTGCACCCAGTCCATAGCCCACCATTCGTCTCCCATCCATGCGAACTTCTCTTAGATGCTGAAAATGAACCTACATCCATTATTTCCATTGGCAGCTTGTTTCACACTCTCACCACCCTCTGAATGAAGAAGTTCCAGCTCATGTTTCCCTTAGACACTTTGCGTTTCACCTTTAACCCATGACCTCTAGTTCTAGTGTCATCCAACCTCAGTGGAAAAAGCCTGATTGCATTTTCCCTATCCATACCCCACCTATTTCTGTATACCTCCATCAAACCACCTCTCATTTTCATACGCTCCAGGGAATAAACTCCTAACCTATTTAACCTTTCCCAGTAACTCAGGTCCCCAAGTCCCAGCAACATCCTGGTGAATTACTTTGCACTCTTTCTATCTTTCGGGTAACCTTCCTATAGGAAGGATACTCCAAATTCAGCCTCAGCAACATCTTATACACTTCAACATAACATCACAACTCCCATGCTCAATACTTTGATTTATGAAGGTTGATGTATCAAAAGCTCTCTTTATGGCCCTATCTATCTTTGACAACATGGGTTCTTCTGGGTGCTTCAATTTCCTCCCTTATCCCAAGGCATGTAGTTGATTAATTGATCGCTGTAAATTACCTTCTGGTGTAGGTGGGTGGCAGACAAATCATCTGAGTGAGTATAAAGTAGCAGAACTTGGATTTAATGCCGGCTCCTGTGCAACAAGAAGAATTTAAGCAATTCCCTGGGTGGTCAGAGTTAGAGAGAAGGTTTGCAAAATTCTGAAAACTTATTGATCTACAAATGCCTAATGCCAATTTGCTGTACACTTACAGTACATATCCTATCTCCAGTCAGATACCAAAGAGAAACTTGAACTGACTCAGAGAAATTCAGGGAAACGGAGCGGGAGAGAGAAGGAGAGGGAGTGGGACAGGGAAGGAGAGGGAGTGGGGGATAGGGAGGGGAGAAGGAGGAGAGCGGGATGGAGTGGAGGGATCCCGTGTGCGATCTGCCCCTTTCCGACAGAGCTTTCTGTCATGAGCAGAACTCTGAGCCCTTCAATTACAGAAATGTCATCCAGAGTAAACAGAACCAGGCCTGTGCTATCAGGGACTCAGCCAGAGGGTAGGAACCCGATTAAAGGACCGAGGCAACGTTATGAACCACAGGAGAATTGCTGACTGCAATGCCATTCAGATCTGAATATCAAAATGTCAAGACCAAAAACAGCTCCAAGCCCTGGGCCACGTCAATCATTTTCCTTTGCAGTTTCTTTTGCTGCAGCCCACCAGGTGTACATATGAGATGTTCTGAGTGAGAATGAAACTGAACGAGGCTGGCTGTCTGATGCTGTATTGAATGAGTACCACGCTCTCACAGGCTCGTCTTTCCAAAGACACAACAATGTACGCAACTCTGTGCTTCCTTTCATAACAATGCACTAATATGGACTTTGTTCTAATTGTGCTTTTATTTAAAAATTGTACTTTTATATTTAACTTCAGATTTTTTTTCTCTAATGAATGCTGCTTATATGCAGTTGTCTCCACATTAAGGACGAAAGGTGAAAAGTTTAAGGGGAACATGAGGGGGAATTTCTTCACTCAGAGGGTGGTAAAGTGCGGAATAAGCTACTAGTGGAAGAGATGGATGCAGGTTCGATTTCAGCATCAAGAAAAATTTGGAAAGTACACGAATGGGAGGGGGTGGTGGTATGGAGGCCTCTGGTCCAGGTGCACGTCAATGGGACTAGGCAGATTAATGGTTCAACATGGATTAGATGGGCCAAAGGGCCTGTTACTGTCCTATTGTGCTCTATCACTCTATGGCAGGAGCCTCTCTCCCTTCTCCTCCTCTCTCTCACTTGCACTCTTTACAGTCCTGCTTAAAAGCTACTTCCCCAAGCCCTGGGCAACCTTTATAGAACTCTACAAACTCCATAGAGATATGGCCCCAGACTGGTCACAACCTCTGCTCATGAGGCAAACCGGCATCTCCGGAACCAGTCCAATGACTCTTCACTGCATTCCTTGAATATCAAATATCTTCTTCTGGAGCAAGAGTGGGTTCAGGGGAGACAGTGAGGGAGAGAAAGAAAGAAAAAGGGAGCAAAAGGGAGGGAGAGAGTGAAAGGGAGTGAGAAAGAGAAGAATGGAGGGAGAGAGAGAGTGTGAGAGAGAGAGAGAAGAGGGGGAGGGGGTGGAGAGGAAAAGTGTGGGAGAGGGGTGAGGGGAGAGGGAGGGAGTGATGGAGGGAGAGAGAAAGAGAAGAAAGAGGAAGGTAAAGAGAGAAGAGAGGGGAGGGGGTGGAGAGGAAAAGTGTGGAAGGGGGTGAGGGGAGAGGGAGCTGAGAGGGGGGATGGAGAAGGGGAGAGGAGGTGAGTGAGTAGGTGTGATTGAGGGGGAAGAGGGGGAGGGGAGGAGGAGGGAAAGGGGTAGAGGAAGGAGGTGGAGAGAGGTGTGGAAATGGAGGAAGTGCGTGTGGGAGGGGACGGAGGGGAATGAGTGACAAGAAAGGGGAAAGGGGGAGAGAGGGGAAGGGAAAAGAAGGGGATGGTGTGGAAGAGAGAAGAGAGGGGATGGGGAAGAGAAGGGAGGGGAGGAGGTGGGGTGGGAAAGGGAAGCTGGTGGACAGAGGGGAGGCAGTGAGAGACAGGGAGGGGAGGGAGGGAAGGTTTTGGATGAGAACGAGAGGAGTGGAAGGGAAAGCATGCAACATGGGGAGTGAGAGAGGGAGGGGGAAGCTGGTAGGGACAGGGAGAGGGACAATTCGAGTGAAAGGGAAAAGGAGGGGGTGTTTCTTACACCAGAGGCCCTTGCTCTAGCATTGTGTGAGATGAACCTGAAGATGTTAGGAGCAAAAAGCCCGCCTGCTGCCCGCCCAATGAGCAGTTTCTGGCTGCCGAGCCCCACACAGATGGAGTCGGCCGTGAAGAAACTGGCTGCTGCCAAGACTTCCCCGAGATCAGGGGAAGATTTAAAAGCCTCCTGTGAAAGGTTGGGCGCCTGCTGCCTTCACTAACACCCCCTCCGATTTCACATTCAGATGGTCTGTTATCTCCGGCTGTCTAGACGGGGGCAGGGGTGGGGGTGGGGGTGGGGGAGGGGCCGAGACTATTGTGTCCCAAACTGTCCGGCAGCCACACACAGGCTGGGGGACAAACAACAGGAGGAGAGTGCTCAGTATTCAGGAACAGTCGCGCTGTCTGTACGGAGGGCCAAGTCTCACTTCAGGCAACGGGTGGCGGGGGTGGGGGGTTGTCGAATCTTTGTGTGGTTGGTGCATTGGAGACCTCTTGATATGTACGCGCACCTGACCAGACACAAAAACCGCTGCCATCCCGCCGCACGCACGGCGCAGACCCTGGCAACCGGCAGGCAGCACGGCCATACACGCTCACCTAATGGATAAGCCGCTAAGCCACAAATTCACTGCAGTCATCAATAAAGCAGCAGCGAGGAAGGGCTGGCTTTATCGCACACTGCCGCCAGACAGGCAAGGTTCAGCCCCTGGGTTCCTGACAGAACATAAATCTGAGCTAGAACATTGGAACACACGCCTTGTGTTTCCAGTCTCCTTGAAAACACGGTCGGATAAGCAAAGTCCACACGCGCTGCTTAACATATAGCAGTGAGATAAATCAGCACCGACTGCCCCGGCAGCTCTAGCCTCCTCGCCGTTTGAAACAGCCAACACTCTATGATTACAAGAAGCATAGATAGGGTGGACACATGCGGGCTGCCCCCAGCTCATGCTTGGCTGTATTGGCTGTTAACACAAATGAGGCATTTCACAGTGTCTTTCGGTGTCGGGATGATAAATAAATCCGAATCTGAATTGGTGATGTGAGCAGAACAAAATGGGATTAGTGTAGGATTACTGAAAATGGGAGGACTTGGTGGGAAGAAGGTCCTTATGGTAGGGGTTCCCAAACTTCTTTATGCCAAGGACCAACAAGGGGTCTGTGTAACCCAGGTTGGGAACCCCTGTTGTCTCTACAGCTGAGACCTTCCCCACAAACATTCCTGCTGGTATAGGGATTAAAATTCACTAAAGACACACTGATTAGGATTTGTTAGTTGTGGGCATGCTATATTGGCATCAGAAGTGTGGTGGTACTTGCTGGGTGTCCCCAGCACATGCACGGACTATGTTGGTCATTGACGCAGATGACACTGATGAAGGATCTGGGCCCAAAGCATCAGCTCTTTAATTCCTTTCCATAGATACTGCCTGACTTGCTGAGTTCTACCAGCATTTCGTGTGTGTGTGTGTGTGTGTGTGTGTGTGTGTGTGTGTGTGTGTGTGTGTGTTACTCTAGATTTCCAGCATCTGCAGATTCTCACTGTGTTTACGATGCATTTCACTGTATGTTTCGATGTTTCAATGTACATGTGACAAATAAAGAAATCTATCTATTCTCTCATTAAGCATTTGGCAGAATAGGCACCATGAATTCAGATCCATTCATTCCAGTAGCATCAAATAAGCAGTTTAAAATCTATCTAATTTATTAAACTAATCTGGATTTTAAAGGAGCTTTTCTCAGTAATAGGATGTCTGTTAGGGGAAGAAGACTACCACTTTTAACTAGATCATGAATCTTGATCTCGAGATTATGAATTTAGAATCAGAATCAGAATCAGGCTTAATGTCGCTGGCATATGTCATGAAATTTATTGGTTTGCGGCAGCAGAACATTGCAATACATAATAATATAAACGGTAAGTCACAGTAAATATATATAAAGCTAAATTAAATAAGTGGTGTAAAAAGAGTAAAAAAAAAGTAGTGAGAAAGTGTTCATGGGTTCAATGTCCATTCAGAAATTGAATGGCAGATGGGGAAAGGCAGTTCCTGAGTCACTGAGTGTGTGCCTTCAGGCTCCTGTACCTCCTCCCCGATGAGAAGAGGGCATGTCATAAACACGAGAAAGTCTGCAGATGCTGGAAATCCAAAGCAACACATACAAAATTATGGGGAAACTCAGGAGGTCAGGCAGCAAATATGAAAGTGAATTAACAGTTGACGTTTCTGGCCAAAACACTTCTTCAGGCAGAAGACATACCCTGAGTGATGGGAGTCCTTAATAATAGATGCTACCTTTTCGAGGCATCAGTCAATGAAGATGTCCTGGATGCTGGGGAGGCAGTGCGCATGATGGAGTTGACTGAGTTACATAGAAACTTAGAAACATAGAAAGCCTACAGCACAATACAGGCCCTGCAGCCCACAAAGCTGTGCCAAGCATGTCCTTACCTTAGAAATCATCTAGGGTTACCCAGCGGCCTCTATTTTTCTGAGCTCCATGTACCCGTCCAGGAGTCTCTTAAAAGACCCTATCGTACCAGCCTCCACCACCATTGCCTACAGCCCATTCCACTCACTCACCACTCTCGGTGTAAAAAACTTACCCCTGACATCTCCTCTGTACCTACTTCCAAGAGCCTTAAAACTGTGCCCTCTCATGCTAGCCATTTCAGCCCTGGGAAAAAGCCTCTGACTATCCACATGATCAATACCTCTCATCATCTTATACACCTGTATCAGGTCACCTCTCCATCACCCCAAGCAGAAAAGCCCGAGTTCACTCAACCTATCCTCATAAGGCATGCTCCCCAATCCAGGCGACATCCTTGTAAATCTCCTCTGCACCCCTTCTATGATTTCCACATCCTTCCTTTAGTGAGGTGGCCAGAACTGAACACAGTACTCCAAGTGGGGTCTGACCAGGGTCCTATATAGCTGCAACATTACCTCTTCGCTCCTAAACTCAATCCCATGATGTCATGGTCCAGATCGTGTTCCCTTTAAATTTCCTTTGTGTTACAATTGGGACCATTGACTCATTGTTTCCCTTTAATTCCCTGTTTTCCCATGTCCCTCGGGCTTAGTGATTAAAGGCAATTTATTCTCAACTGAACCGGCAGTTTATAAGTCTCCGGCTTTCAGTTGTTCGGCGTGAGAGCGTTACCGAAGTCACCGAAGCTAGTGCAAGCCAAAGTCACCTTGCTGGAGCAAGCCAAGTCTGCTCCCGAAGCAAGTGCCAGTAAGCCGCCTTCCCTTGCCAGAGCGGGTCCGTCAAAGTTAACCCGCCGGAGTGAGTCAAGAGCTCACTGCGGCTTGGAGCAAACTTGTAACCAGATAAAGAACCGTCTATCGTTGTGATGGGAACCGTCTCGTCAGGTTCAGCATTCTGTGTATGAGTCCCAGCCCTACGTCCTGTTCCCAAGGAGGGGTCCCGGCTCTGTGTTCTGTGTATGAGTCCTGGCCCTATGTCCTGTTCCCAAGGAGGGGTCCCGGCTCTGTGTTCCATGTTCCTGTTTCTCAAGTCCAAGCTTCGAGGTTCAAGTATCAAGTCCATGTCTGGGTCCCGAGATCCATGTTCCAGTTCCAAGTCCAAGTCCAAGTCAAAGCTTTGCGTTCTCGTCCTGTGCAGGAGTTCCACGTCCAATCCTGTAGCCTAGCCACTTCTGCTCCTGTTGCCATGTCTTGTCTTCACCTAGATCCGGGGTCCGAGCCCAAGTCAAGACCCAGGTTCTGGGTGCCTGTCCAGTCCCTGGCCCGGAGTCCTTGTCCAGGTTCCAAGTTTCTTGTTCCTAGTCCAGGTCCCGCTTTCTTAGTCTAGTCCTAGCCCAGATCCTGAGTCCCAGCATAAGTCCAGGGCCTGAGTCCTAATCCATTACGCTTATTCCTGCTTCCGCTTTGCTCTCTCCTTGATTTCTCTCTGTTCTATCCTTGCGTCATGGCTTTCCTTGTAATTATTAATAAACTCTATTTAGTTAAACCTACAAAACGTGTTTGTGTCCACCCTTGCTCCGCACTTGTGACATACAATTGATGAAGGCTAATGCACCTATGCTTTCTTAACCACAGAGTCAACCTGCGCAGCAACTTTGAGTGTCCTATGGACTCGGACCCCAAGATCCCGCTGATCCTCCACACTGCCAAGAGTCTTACCATTGATACTATATTCTGCCATCATATTTGACCTACCAAAATGAACCACCTCACACGTATCTGGGTTGAACTCCATCTGCCCACTTCTCAGCCCAGTTTTGCATCCTATCAATGTCGCGCTGTAAACCCTGACAGCCCTCCACACTATCCACAACACCCCAATCTTTGTGTTATCAGCAAATTTACTAACCCATCCCTCCACTTCCTCAACCAGGTCATTTATAAAAATCATGAAGAGAAGGGGTCCCAGAACAGACCCCTAAGGCACACCACTGGTGACTGACCTCCATGCAGAATATGACCTGTCTACAATCACTCTTTGCCCTCTGTGGGCAAGCCAGTTCTGGATCCACAAAGCAACATCCCCTTGGATTCCATGCCTCCTTACTTTCTCAATAAGCCTTGCATAGCGTAACTTGTCAAATGCCTTGCTGAATCCATATACACTACATCTACTACTCTACCTTCATCAATGTTCACAACTTTCTGCAGCTTATTTCAATCCTGTGCAATGTCTCCTCCCCCCTACCCCATAACAGACAATGATGCAGTCATTTAGAACGCTCTCTACAATACATCTGTAGAAATTTGTGTGTGCCTTTGGTGACATACCAAATTACCTCAAACATAGAATGTAATATAGCCACTGTGGTGTCTTCTTTGTAACTGCATATATATTAGGCTCAGGTTAGATTTTCAGAGATGGTAACACCCAGGAACTTGAAATTGCTCACCCTTTCCACTTCCTGTCTCTCGATGAGACCTGGTGTGTGTTCCCTCATCTTACCCTTTCTGAAGTCCACAATCAATTCTTTGGTCTTACTGATGTTGAGTGTGAACTTGTTGCTGCAACACCACTCAACAAGCTGATCTGTCTCGGTGCTATATGTCTTCTCATTGCCATCTGAAGTTCTGCTAACAATCACTGTGTCATCAGCAAATTTATAGACAGCATTTGAGCTGTGCCGAGCCATACAGTCAGGGGTGTACAGAGAGTAGAGAAGTGGGCTAAGCACAAATCCTTGAGGTACACCACTGTTAATCATTAGTGAGGTGAAAACATTATTTCCGATCTGTACAGACCGAAGTCTTCCAGTGAGGAAGTCAAGGATCCAGTTGCAGAGGGAGGTACAGAGGTCCAGATTTTAGAGGTTTTTGACCAGACCTGTAGGAATGATTGTGTTAAATGCTGAGCTGTAGTCAATAAACAGCAGCTTGACATAAGTGTCAGTATTGTCCAGGTGATCCAAAGCCGCAATAAATAAGATTCTATACACGGTTGACCTATCATTCCAATAGGCCAATCGCAAGTGGGTTAGGGCCTTACTGAGATTGGAGTTAATTCTAGCCATAGCCAGCCTCACAAAGCAGTTCATCACTGTCAATATGAGTGCTACTGGATGGTAGTAATTAAGGCAGCTCACCCTGCTCTTCTTGGACACTGGTATGATTGTTGCCCTCCTGAGACAGGTGGGAACTTCCGACCATAGCAATGAGAGATTGAAAATGCCTTTGAACGCACCTGCCTGTTGATTAGCACAAGTTTTCAGAGCCCTACCAAGTACACTGTCACCGTGCGAGGGTTTACCATCTTGAAAGACTTCTGACATTGGTCTCTAAGATAGAGATCTCAGGGTCACCAGATGCTGCAGGTATCCTCATAGCGGTAGTAATATTCCCTCTTTCAAAGAATAAAGACGTTGAGCTCATCTGGGAGTGAACCATTACTGACATTCATGATGTTAGGTTTTGTTTTGTAGGAAGTAATGGCCTGCAAACCCAGGCACAGTTGACGTGCATTCGATTCCACCTCTCACCTCAATAGGAATTGTTCTTTTGCTCTTGATGTGTTAATTTTGTAACACACCTACTATACTTATTAAAGGACAACAACCTCTCATTCAATGTCAGTAAAACCAAAGGGCTGATTATTGACTACACGAGGAAGAACCCAGGGGTCCATGAGCCAGACCTCATTAGGAGATCAGAGATGGAGAAAGTCAGTAGTATTAAGTTCCTTGATGTTCTCATGTCAAAGAAGCTGCCCTCTGGCCAGCATGTGAGAGCCATCACAAATAAGGCTTAAGCATGCTTCTACTTTCTTAGAAATGTGCATAGATTTGGTATGTCATCTAAACTTTGACAAACAGAAATAGATGCATGGTGCAGAGTATCCTAACTGGTTGCATCACGGTATATAAGCACCATTGCCCAAGATGGCAAAGTCTACAGAAAGTGATAGATACAGCCCAGTCCATCACAGAGAAACCTTCCCCATCATTGAGCACATCAACAAGGAGCACGGCATCAAAAAAAAACAGCACCCATCACCAAGGAACCCCACATCCAGGTCATGCTCTCTTCTCACAACTAGCATTAGGCAGGATATGCAGGAGCCTTAGGTCCACTGACCATCAGGCTCTTGAACCAAAGTGGATAATTTCACTCATCTCAATGCTTAACTGACTCCACAACCTATAGACTCACTTTCAAGGACTCTACAACTCATGTCCTTGGTTCTTAAATTCAATCCCATGATTCATGAAGGACAATACACCGCACGCCTTCTTAATTACAGTCAACCTACATAGTAGCTTTGACTGTCCTATGGACTCGGATCCCAAGATTCCTCTGATCCTCTACACTGCCAAGAGTCTTACCATTAATACAATATTCTGCCATCATATTTGACCTACCAAAATGAACCACCTCACACTTAACTGGGTTGAACTCCATCTGCCACTTCTCAGCCTAGTTTTGGATCCTATCAATGTCCCATTGTAACCTCTGACAGCCCTCCACCCTATCCACAACACACCCAACCTTTGTGTCATCAGCAAATTTACTAACCCATCCCTCCACTTCCTCATCCAGGTCATTTATAAAAATCACAAACAGAAGGGGTCCCAGAACAGACCCCTGAGGCACACCACTCATCACCGGCCTCCATGCAGAATATGACGCGTCTACAACCACGCTTTGCTGTCTGTGAGCAAGTCAGTTCTGGATCCGCAAAGCAAAATCCCCTTGGATCCCATGCCCCCTTACTTTCTGAATAAGCCTTGCATGAGGTACCTTATCAAATGCCTTGCTAAAATCCATATACACTACATCTACAGCTCTACCTTCATCAATGGGCTTAGTCACATCCTCAAAAAATTCAATCAGGCTCATAAGGCATGACCTGACTTTGACAAAGCCATGCTGACTATTCCTAATCATATCATGCCTCTCCAAATGTTCATAAATCCGGCCTCTCAGGATCTTCTCCATCAATTTACCAATCACTGAAGTAAGACTCACTGGCCTATAATTTCCTGGGCTCTCCCTACTCCCTTTCTTGAATAAGGGAACAGCATCCACAACCCTCAAATCCTCCAGAACCTTTCTCGTCCATTGATGATGTAAAGATCGTTGCCAGAGGCTCAGCAATCTCCTCCCTCGCTTCCCACAGTAGCTTTGGTACATCCTGTCCGGTCCTGGTAACTTATCCAACTTGATGCTTTCCAAAAGCTCCAGCACATCCTGTTTCTTAATATCTACATTCTCAAGCTTTTTAGTCCACTGCAAGTCATCCCTACAATCGCCAAGATCCTTTTCCATAGTGAATACTGAAGAAAAGTATTCATTAAGTACCTCTGCTATTTCCTCCGGTTCCATACACACTTTTCCACTGTCACACTTGATTGGTCCTATTCTCTCACATCTTATCCTCTTGCTCTTCACATATTTGTAGAATGCCTTAGGATTTTCCTCAATCCTATCTGCCAAGGCCTTCTCATGGCCCCTTCTGGCTCTCCTAATTTCATTCTTAAGCTCCTTCCTGTTAGCCTTATAATCTTCTAGATTTATATCATTACCTAGTTTTTTGAAGCTTTCGTAAGCTCTTCTTTTCTTCTTGACTAGATTTACAACAGCCTTTGTACACCACAGATCTTGTACCCTACCATCCTTTCCCTGTCTCATTGGAACATGCCTACTCAGAACCCCATGCAAATATCCCCTGAACATTTGCCACATTTCTTCTGCACATTTCCCTGAGAACATCTGTTTCCAATTTATACTTCCAAGTTCCTGCCTGATAGCTTCATAGTTCCCCTTACTCCAATTAAACGTTTCCCTAACTTGTCTGTTCCTATCCCTCTCCAATGCTATGGTAAAAGAGGTAGAATTTTGATCACTATCTCCAAAATGCTCTCCCAATGAGAGACCTGACACCTGACCAGGTTCATTTCCCAATACCAGATCAAGTACAGCTTCTCTTCTTGTAGACTTATCTACATATTGTGTTAAGAAACATTCCTGAACACACCTAACAAACTCTACCCCATCTACACCCCTCAGTCTAGGGAGATGCCAATCAGGATTAGGGAAATCAAAATCTCCCACCACAACAACCCTGTTATTATTACTCCTTTCCAGAATCTGTGTCCCTATCTGCTCCTTGATGTCCCTGTTACTATTCGGTGGTCAATAAAAAACACCCAGAATAGTTATTGACCCCTTCCTATTCCTAACTTTCACTCACAGAGACTCCGTAGACAACCCCTCCATGATTTCCTCCTTTTCTGCAGCCGTGACACTATTTTTGATCAATAGTGCCACGCCCCCACCTCGTTTGCCTTCCTCTCTGTCCTTTCTAAAACATCTAAAGTCTGGCACTTGAAGTAGCCATTCATGCCCCTGCACCATCCAAGTCTCTGTAATGGCCACAGCATCATACCTCCAAGTACTGATCCACGCTCTAAGCTCATCCGCTTTATTCATGATACACCTCGCATTAAAATAGACATATCTCAAACTATCAGACTGAGCACGCCCCTTCTCTATCACCCACCTATCATCCCTTTCGCACTGTCTCCAAACTTTCTTTATTTGTGAGCCAACCTCCCTTTCCTCCGTCACTTCAGTTCGGTTCCCAATCTCCAGCAATTCTAGTTTAAACTCTTCGCAATAGCCTCAGCAAACTTTCCCACCAGGATATTGGTCCCCCTCGGAATCAAGTGCAACCTGTCTTTTTTGTACAGGTCACACCTGCCCCAAAATTCTATTGTATTTCTTTATTTTCCTGTAAATGCCTGCATGAAAATTGACTTCAAGGTAGTATATGGTGATATATATGTATTTTGAAAATAAATTTAGTTTTGAAAATGATAGTGAACTGTGAAGCTGTTCTGTTTTCATTCCCATCCCTAGCAGTTGTGAGTATCAAGCACTTTCTGGCATTAGCACTGCCGTTCCTCAACGAGGTAGAAGATTTAAAGTGGCATGCACCTTTAGAATACACCTTTTGACACCCCTGGTCAAAATTTCTGTTACTGTGAATAGTTAAGTGAGTAGAAAATGAACTGATCTCCAAAAGTCATAAAGTTAAAGATGAAACACTCTTTTCAACATTTTAAGCAAGATCAGTGTATTACTTTTGTTTTGTACAATTTTACAGTGAAAAAAAGGAAAGGAGCACTAAGTTTGGGCACCCCAAGAGATTTGAGCTCTCAGGTAATTTTTACCAAGGTCTCAGACCTTAATTAGTTTGTTAGGGCTATGGCTTGTTTGCAATCATTGATAGGAAAGGCCAGGTGATGCAAATTTAGATTTTTTTTAAAATTATGAAGACACACAGCCCTCTTTTATTGTCATTTAGTAATGCATGCATTAAGAAATGATACAATATTTCCTCCGGTATGATATCACAAAACACAGGACAGACCAAGACTGAAAAAACTAACAAAACCACATAATTATAACATATAGTTACAACAGTGCAACAATACCATGACTTGACGAAGAAGTCCATGAGCACAGTAAAAAGTTCAAGGTCTCTCAAATGTCCCACATCTCATGCAGACGAGAGAAGGAAGAAAAACTCTCCTTGCCATACCCAACCACAATCTGACTCTGAGTCATCCAAAAACTTCGGGCCTCGGATCAACTCTCCGACACCGAGTACTGAGTGCCATCTCTGTCCGAATGATTCAACCTCAATCTCGGTCGCCAACAGCAGGCAAAGACGGGGATTTTGAGGCCTTCCCTCTGGAAGATTCCCGACCGCGCAGTAACAACAGCAGCGAACTTGCGTTTCAGAAATTCCTCCAGATGTTCCTCTGTGCTTTCACGTCTATCTCCATCAAATCATAATTGTCCACGGCCCCTATTTAAAGGATACGATATCATTTTTCACCAGAGGGTTGCGCACGCGCAACACGCTGCTCTCTCCCCTCCCGCCGAATATTTCAAAGCTTTCTAAATACCCTAACTCCTCAAACCTTGTCCCAACAATCAGCAGCCTTGGGCCTAGCACTTCTGAAAATTAAAATATATGATGCCCACAAAGCAGGAGGAGGCTATAAGAAGATAGCAAAGCGTTTTCAGGTAGCCATTTCCTCAGTTCGTAATGTAATTAAGAAATGGCAGTTAACAGGAATGGTGGAGGTCAAGTTGAGGTCTGGAAGGCCAAGAAAACTTTCCGAGAGAACTGCTCATAGGATTGCTAGAAAGGCAAATCAAAACTCCCGTTTGACTGCAAAAGACCTTCAGGAAGATTTAGCAGACTCTGGAGTGGTGGTGCACTGTTCTATTGTGCAGCAACACCTGCATAAATATGACCTTTATGGAATAGTCATCAGAAGAAAACCTTTCCTGTGTCCTCACCACAAAATTCAACATCAGAAATTTGCAAAGGAACATCTAAACGAGCCTGATGCATTTGGAAACAAGTCCTGTGTACTGATGAGTTAAAATAGAACTTTTTGGCCGCAATAAGCAGAGGTATGTTTGGAGAAAAAAGGGTGCAGAATTTCATGAAAAGAACACCTCTCCAACTGTTAAGCACGGGGGTGGATCGATCATGCTTTTGGCTTCTGTTGCAGCCAGTGGCACGGGGAACATTTCACTGGTAGAGGGAAGAATGAATTCAATTAAATACCAGCAAATTCTGAAAGCAAACAACACACCGTCTGTAAAAAAGCTGAAGATGAAAAGAGGATGGCTTCTACAACAGGATAATGATCCTAAACACACCTCAAAATCTACAATGGACTGCCTGAAGAGGCGCAAGCTGAAGGTTTTGCCATGGCCCTCACAGTCCCCTGACCTAAACATCATCGAAAATCTGTGGGTAGACCTCAAAAGAGCAGTGCGTGCAAGATGGCACAAGAATCTCACAGAACTAGAAGCCTTTTGCAAGGAAGAATGGGCGAAAATTCCCCAAACAAGAATTGAAGGACTCTTTGCTGGCTACAGAAAGCATTTACAAGCTGTGATACTTGCCAAAGGGGGTGTTACTAAGTACTGCCATGCAGGGTACCCAAAGTTTTGCTTCGGTCCCTTTTCCTTTTTTATTATTTTGAAACTGTAAAACATGGAAATAAAAAAGTAATCCTGCTTAAAATATTGAAGAAATGTGTCATATTTTAACTTTATGCCTTTTGGAAATCAGGTCATCTTTTACTCGCTTAGCTATTCACAGTAACAGAAATTTTGACCAGGGGTGCCCAAACTTTTGCATGCCACTGTATAATGCATATTGGTCCACATGTAACTCTCCACCAACAGCAAACATAGCTGAGTCTTTCCTCGAGCAACACAAACAAAAACACTGGAGGAAGAAAAATCGCACTAGTGACTTTTGACTTTGAAGGGGAAATAAACAGTTTGTTATGTTTGTTCTTTAACAAAGACGAACTTTGAATGGGTTTTTAAATACTAGAATTAGTTTATGTACAGAATACTACAGTCGTGGCTTCAACACAACCACATCTTACTTGGGACCTCCAGCCCACCAACAGCATGTGTGCCCTGTTCACCAACCTCACTTCCTGTTCCAGGGAAACCACCTGCATTACCCACTGGGAACTGAAATTCTTTATAATGTACACACATAATAACACATCTTCCCCCGTTAAAGAAAGCAAACACAATAGTATGTCCTCATAAACCTGCAAAACACAATAACGCTTTCCAGCAACGATATTTACATGAACTTCATTGTAATAAGCTTTCAGACACAGATGTTTACATTAACTTCAATTGTAATGAGCAAAAACAGTCTGTTCATCATTCAATAACTTTCAATCAGTCTCTGAGGTGGTTTAATGATCCTTTTTGGTCTGCTGTATGTTTCCAAAGGTGTATTGCTTTTATTTATAATAGGCATCTATTAGTCTTATGAGACCATGGATTTGCGCCTTGGAAGGTTTCCAGGGCGCAGGTGTGGGCAAGGTTGTATGGAAGACCGGCAGTTGCCCACACCACCGATGTTGTCCAAGGGAAGGGCACTAGGGCTGATACAGCTTGGCACCGGTGTCGTCACAGAGCATTGTGTGGTTAAGTGCCTTGCTCAAGGACACAACACGCTGCCTCAGCCGAGGCTCGAACTAGCGACCTTCAGCTCACCAGACAGACGCCTTAACCACTTGGCCATGTGCCAACACACTAATGCTTTTATTTGGTACATTAATGTTTGTGTCTTTCTGGGAGCTCTGGTCAACAAGTTTATTTTTCACATCTGCTGGTGCCTTTGGTGTACTAACAAGTGATGTGTCACAGCAATGGGTTGTAGCTTATGGTCATAGCTTGACACGGTTCCTTTTCAGAGGCGTTCGTCACTCCATCTGGATCTGGTAGACATGTGGAGCAGCTTCCTCTTGCATGAACCATGTGGTAGAATCATGATCTCAGATTCATACTTAAGTTCCAGGCTTCAGGACCCTTAGGCTTTTCGTAGTCTTGTCATAGTACCGTTTCTGTCTCTCCTTCCCTTTTATTTTTGCCAATTTGACCTTGTGTGCTTCTTTAGGTGTCAACAGGTTTTCATGCGCTGGAAAGTTTGTGCAGATGCATCAACTCATCAGCATTTGGGCTAATAAAAGGCCATTCTGCAGTGGTGCACTTCTGTAAATTAGATTAGATTAGATTCAACTTTATTGTCATTGTGCCGAGGACAGATACAAAGCCAGTGAAATGCATTTAGCATCTGACCAGAAATGCAAAGAAAAGTGTTATTTACAAAATAACTGTGAATAAAAAGTAAGTGCTACAGTACACAAATATAAAAGTACTGAGACAGTCCAATATGGATGCAATACTGCTTAGCGCTGTGATGAGAGGTTCAGCAGTGTCACAGCCTCAGGGAAGAAGCTCTTCCTGTGCCAGCTGGTGCAGGAGTGGAGGCTCCTGTAGTGCCTACCAGATGGGAGGAGAGTAAAAAGTTCATGGTTAGGGTGAGATGCATCCTTGATAATGCTTTTCGCCCTGCCCAGGCAGCGTTTATGGTAGATGTTCTCAATGGTGGGCAATTGGATGCCGATAATCCGCTGGGCAGTTTTAACAACACGCTGGAGTGCTTTGCGGTCCGATACGGGACAATTGCCATACCACACTGAGATGCAGTTGGTGAGTATGCTCTCAGTGGTACAGTGGTAAAAGTCCGTCAGTATCCTGGGACAGAGGTGAGCTTTCTTCATGCTCTGCAGGAAATAAAGGCGCTGTTGCGCCTTTTTGATCAGGATGGAGGAGTTCAGGGACCAGGTGAGATCCTCGGAAATGCGGACACCAAGGAATTTGAAGCTTGATACACGCTCCACTACAGTTCCATTGATGTAGATGGGGACGTGAGTGTGACTCCTGGCATGCCTGAAGTCCACAATGATCTCCTTGGTCTCCTGGGTCTTAAGGGCCAGGTTGTTGTCGGCACACCAGGCAGCCAGGTGCTGGAGCTCATCAGACATTTGTGGAAGCCCTCTCATCCACCTTGAGCCTTCTTCATGAGGCCTCTCACTACCTTGACTGAACTCTGCTAGGCTATTAGATTTTGGGTGATGTGGGTGTGAAGCTGTATGGTGAAAACCCCAATCATTGGCAACGGACTCAAATTCACAGCTTGTAAATTGTGGAAGGGGATGACCGCTTTGCTGGATGTTGATTGTAGTGCTGCAACCTCTGGGTAATTAGAAAAGTAGTCTGTTACCACGGTTGGCCAGAAGAAACTGCAGTCTGATCAAGGACAGGGGAAGCAGACTAGCCAGTTGTCTTTGTTTCCTCCATTTTGTTGTCTCTGATCTGATTCTTGCTCTTGGATAATCTAATCAGAGCAACTGAACGTGGACACAGGAAGCTTCAGGTAATGATCTGCTAAACCTCTCAAACAAGTAGCCATTTTTAATGGAAAGGGCATGGACTCTGAATTGATTCTTGACTCCGGGACAATCTAATCAGAGCAAACACAAGGAATTCTGCAGATGCTGGAAATTCAAGCAGCACACATCAAAGTTGCTGGTGAACGCAGCAAGTCAGGCAGCATCTCTAGGAAGAGGTATAGTCGACGTTTCAGGCCAAGACCCTTCGTGAGTCGAAACAAAGGGTCTCGGCCTGAAACGTCGACTGTACCTCTTCCTAGAGATGCTGCCTGACCTGCTGCGTTCACCAGCAACTTTGATGTGTGCTGCTAATCAGAGCAATAGACCTGAGACCATTCTCAGAGTCGCTACTTGTTATGTAAGATGCCAGACCTGCAATCAGTAATCTCATTAGACTCTGTCTGGGTTGCCTCATTTAACTGGTTTGGACCAGTCAGAGTGTAAAGACACAAATACACAAGGCTGGGGTGGGCAGAGCCATGGAACAATGTTGGTTGTAGCCCTGTACAATCACCAGTAAGAAGGTGACCCAGGTAGGTCAGGTGACCTTGAGCCACTGGGGTGGAGAGCCAATGGTTCAATCGATGAGGAACAGTGTAAGACTCAGGAGCTCTAAATCCATAGAGGTGATAACTCTCCAGCAGGCAGAGGCCAACCATCGCGGATAAGGAGGACCCCACGGACACATGGAGACCGGGACCACGAGGAACGCTGGCCAGCCTAGACTCCTTTCCCGGGTAATATCCTTTTCTCTTCATTGACTGCTCATGGAGGGTCAGGGATCGTAGTAGGGTGCACATGGAGACAGTTTGTGAATCCACGTGCTTTTAGTTGTAACAATAAAAGTTACTTGTCGGTAAATACAGGTTCTCTGTGCCTCACTGATCATTATTACAAGGGGAGATTCTTGTAACACCACAATATGACTCTCCCTATTACATTCAAAGAAATCCACTCCAACTTTGAAGTACTGCCTGTCTGGTACAGAGTGTGATATAAGTGCTTCTGCTTTGGTCTGTAGGCAAGACTCATCTCACAAGAAGCAGTGGTCTAGCTGATGTCTTGGTTCATTCTTGGCCAGTACGTCACTTTACCAGCTCTTTGTTTACAGTTCTTCTCACCAAGATGCCCTTCATGTATCTTCTGGAGTATTTCCTTGCTTAGCAACACTGGAATCATAAATCTGTTCCCTTTGAAGACCATACCTTTCACTACTGACAGTTCAGCTCTGCATGCCCAATAATTCCAAATGCATATTGAACACTTGTTTTTAGTTGCTGGCCATCCTTTCTGTATCATCTGTTTGAGTACTTTCTTTGTTTCATCTGTCTCTGCTGCTGTCCTAGTCTCTGTTCTATCAGGAGATACTGGAATGGAGGTGATAATCCTGTTAACATCGGCCCCTATATGAGTGTTAATCACTTGGTGACTGCTTGAGACAATGCAGCAGTGGCAAACATATATTTTCCCGGCGTGTAGATCATCTTCACATCATATTTCTGCAGCCTTATCCACATGTGGTCTATCCTCATGGGACAGTCTTTCAGTGGTTTGGACGTAATTGAGACAGTGGTTTATGGTCGATCTCTACTTCAAAAGCCTGTCCGTTGATATTCTGATGAAACCTATCACATTCATAAGCGCCGGCAAGAAGCTCCTTCTCTATCTCAGCAAAGTTGGCTTCCACATCTGTTAAAGCCCTTGATGCACAGGTCACAGGTTACCACGGGTCATCGTGCTGCTGCGGTAGTACTGCTCCAAGGCCACGCTGGGACACATCAGCCAAGATCCTCACACACCTTTACGGATCATTAAACTTCAGCACAGGCTCTTCAGTTAGGATTCTTTTCAGCCTCTGCGGACTCTCTTCCTGCTCACGAGACCAAACCCTCTCATTTTGCTGCTCAAGTGACCTGAGTGACAACAGACAATAGACAATAGGTGCAGGAGTAGGCCATTCGGCCCTTCGAGCCAGCACCGCCTTTCGCTGTGATCATGGCTGATCAACCACAATCAGTATCCAGTTCCTGCCTTATCCCCATAACCTTTGATTCCGCTATCTTTAAGAGCTCTATCCATCTCTTTCTTGAAAGCATCCAGAGACTTGGCCTCCACAGCCTTCTGGGGCACAGCATTCCATATATCCACCACTCTCTGGGTGAAAAAGATTTTCCTCAACTCCGTTCTAAATGGCCTACCCCTTATTCTTAAACTGTGGCCTCTGGTTCTGGACTCACCCATCAGCGGGAACATGCTTCCTGCCTCCAGAGTGTCCAATCCCTTAATAATCTTATATGTTTCAATAAGATCTCCTCTCAGCCTTCTAAATTCCAGAGTATACAAGCCCAGTTGATCCAAATTGTTCAACATATGACAGTCCAGCTATCCCGGGAATTAACCTTGTGAACCTACGCTGCATTCCCTCAATAGCAAGAATGCTGACACAGTAGGTAGTCGAGGGATTATTTAGCCGGATATGTCACCATCTCCAGAAAACATCACCGCTCCTCTTTGTTTTGGGGCCTCTCCATATTAACAATGGCTGACGTCTTTCTTGGGTCAGGTTTTACTTCCAATACGACAACTCTTCTGAAAGTCAGTGTCTTAACACCAAACTCACAATTCTCTTTACTTAATTTCAAATTGGCATTCCATGTCATGTCAAGCATTTGTCTCAGTCATGTATCATGTTCATCCTTGGTGGACCCCCAAATGAAGATGTCATCCATCATGGTCTCAACACCAGGTTTGCCCTCAAATATCAGGTGGATGATTTTATGGTAGATGTCTAGTGCAGACGGGATCCCATACGGTAACTGAAGAAAGTGATATATTCCCTTTGGTGTGTTAAAGTACACAGTCTCGAACTTCATCTGCCAAATCCCAGATAACACGTTGAGTTTGCAAAACCACTTGGCACCTGCAAACTGGAACATGATCTCCTCCTGTGCTGGGAATTTAAAATACTCTTGAGTCTAGACATATCCGCAATGCTCCATTTTCCTTTCATAAAATGACCCAGTGAACTCACTCAGTCTTCAATTTTCTGCATGATGTTTATCATTCCATGTGTGCTAGTTCTTGTTTGAGTTGGTCTTCAAGTGCAAACAGAACTTGCCTGCATGCATGGACAACAAGAGCAACTGAACTCATCTACATGAATTTTGTGTATACCAAGTAAGCATCTGAGCCCCTCAAAGACAGCTGCACTCTCTTCCATGAGTGAAGTGTGGTTTTCTTCAGTCTGTGAATCCGCTACAAAATTCTTTTCAACAAGCTGAGCTTTTCACATGCTCTCAGCCCTAATATTGACTTAATAAGGACAGCATGATAGTGCAGTGGTTAGCACAACACTATACAGTTGCAGGTGACCTGGGTTCAATTTGCACTGCTGCCTGTAAGGAGTTTGTATGTTCTTCCCATGAGTTTCCTCTGGGTACTCCGGTTTCCTCCCACCGTCCAAAGACATACTGGTTGGTAGGCTAGTTGGTCATTGTAAATTGCCTTGTGATTAGGCTCAGGTTAAATCAAGGGTTGCTGGGCAGAGCAGCTCAACGGGCTGGAAGCCCTGTGCAGCTCTTTAGCTTGTGCTCATGTGGTCTCTGCTGCCCTAACAGACTTTTCCAGTGTGAAATCTTTCCTCAGACAAGCTTTCTCGAAGCCCATTATCTGGGATTCCACAGACTATTCTATCTTTAACTAGTGAGCCTCTCAAATTTCCAAACTCACAGGAGTTCATCAGTGTGCAAGCTCAGCTAAGTATTGATTAAAGCTAACACCTTGTTTCAGTCCACAGGAAAATAATTTATATTTTTTCAAACGTGCTGTTTTTACTTGAGACGAAATACTCCTCAAATTTTGTCATCAGAGTGTCCAATCTAAAGTATGTCTCATCAATTTGAAAGCTGTTGTAAATGTCCAAAGCAATTTAACCAATTGCGTGTAGAAAGATAGACGCTTTCAATTTTTCCTCAGCCCCACCGGTTCTAGTCACCAATAAATATATATTGTATCGCTGTTTGAAGCGTTTCCAGTTATCAGTTAAATTCTCATAAACTGGATAGCTACCAGAGGACTTAGCTTATCTATTGAGGGGAATTGTAGGCTCTCGCCTCAATGTCTCGGTGAGCTTCGAGACAGCATGCTGTCCTCTCGGCAGCTTCTCTCCATCGGAACCAGCGCCTCTTTCTTAATTGCTCACCGCATTCCGTTATGCTTCACCTCACACCGACTTCTGACACTACGTATGTTTTATTTGTTCTTTAACAAAAGCAAATGTTGTGTGGGTTTTCAAAGGCTAAAGCTATTTTATTTACTGAATACTACAGTCTTGGTGTTACAACAGGTACCCAACCGCCCTATTCTGGGGTTTAGACTATCTAACTCTCGGGAATATGGATAGCTGGCAAATCCCTTTCAGGACCATCACGTTAATTGACAATAATGTTTTAGGCGCCAAGGACTGAGTATTGAAGAGCACCTGAATGGATTCTCTGTTCTCAATCATAATCCCAACCAGAGACATCATCTAGCATTTTGTTTTGTGCTCAGTTCTCAATCCAACTTTATTCCATGTCTCGATTCTGGCCTTGGATACTCCAGTATATGGGTCCAAACCATCCTTGTCAAGTACTCTCATCACACATGGCTTTATTTTAGTCGAGACCTTCGGCCCGCCAACAGCATGTGCGCCCCATCACCAACGTCACTTCCGTTTCCGGGCGAAACACCTTCATTGCCCACTGGAAACTGTAGTTCTTTATTCTGTACAGACATATATAACACATAACACACAGTTGATGTTTCAGGCCAAAACACTTTACTAGTCCCAATGAAGGGTTTCAGCCCAAATTGACTGAAGTTCATTTCCCTCCAATGATGATGCTGAGTTCTTCCAGCATTTTGTATGTGTTACTCTGCTCAACTGCACATGTTGTATCTCAGTATTTGAGTTACTGTCGCCTTCCTGTCAGTTTAAACCAGTCTGGCCATTCTCCTCTGACCACTCTCATTAACAAAGCATTTTCACCCATGGATCAGAATTTACTTTTTGTTTCTTTTTACACCATTCTCTGTAAACTCTAGAGACCGATGTGCATGAAAATCCCTGGAGATCTGCAGTTTCTAAGATACTCAGACCACTCTGTCCGGCACCAACAATCATTCCGCTGTCAAAGACGCTTAAGTTGCATTTCTTTCCCATTCTAGTGTTTGGTCTGAACAACAACCGAACCTTTTGATCATGCTTTAATGCACTGAATTATTGCCACATAATTAGCTGATTAGATTTGTACATTAACAAGCAGGCGTAAGGTATACCTAATAAAGTGGCCACTAAGTGTATATTTAACGAAAGTAGCCTCTTCTGCTTCCCTGGGTAGAGAATTCCATCAATTCACTAC
Organism: Mobula birostris; assembly: GCF_030028105.1. Classification (NCBI taxonomy): domain Eukaryota; kingdom Metazoa; phylum Chordata; class Chondrichthyes; order Myliobatiformes; family Myliobatidae; genus Mobula; species Mobula birostris. Next base: position 27,217,111 of record NC_092401.1, on the reverse strand, counting down.
TCCCTCCAAAAAGCAGTTTCTCCTAATCTCTGCCTTGAATCCACTCCACCAATCTTGAGGCTATGTCCCATAGTTTTAGTCTCACGTACCAGTGGAAACAGCATCCCTGCGTATATCTTTTGTGCTTGTTGCATCAGATATCCACCGCCTGCAGTCTCAGCCTCTCTTGTGTCTCCACTGGTTCTTCATGGCTCAGCAATTGTGGCAACCCACCACAAGAAAGAAAAATGACAAGCTTCACTGCGCAGACAACAACTCACTAGCAACTGACCTTCACAAGGGGATAAAAGGAGCATCCAGGGGATTAATACATAAAAAATAGGAGCAGGGCCCCTTCATAAATCAGATTACTACATACAGGTGCTGGGATGTTATGTTGAAGTTGTATAAAATGTTGGCGAGGCCTTATTTGGAGTATTGTGTGCAATTCTGGTCACCTCCCTACTGGAAAGTAATCAATAAGTTTGAACAAGTACAAAGAAAATTTACCATATTGTTGCCGGGGCTTGAGGACTTGAGTTTTAGGGAAAGGTTGAATACAGTAGTTTACGACTTTTTTCCATGGAGTGCAGGAGAACGGGGGGGAGGGTTGATTAAAATATACAAAATTATGAGGGTTATAGATAGGGTAAATGCAAGCAAGTTTTTTCCACTGAGGTTGGGTGAGAAAAGAACTAGAAGCCATAGGTTAAGGGGGAAAAGTAAAATATTTAAGGGGAACCTGAGGGAACACTTCTTCAATTAGAGGCTGGTGTGGCTGTGCAATGAACTGCCAGAGGAAGTGTTGGATGCGTTTTCAATTGCAACATTGAAGAGAAATTCGGATAAGTATATGGATGGGAGAGTATGGAGGACTATCATCCAGGTGCAGGTCAATGGGACCAGGCAGCAGTTTGACATGAACTAGATGGGCTGAAGGGCCCATTTCATTACTGTAAAGCTCTCTGATCCCACTTGGCCCCATGACCTTCCATTTGTGAACAAGATTATGGCTGATCTTTTGCCTCAGTATCTTTTCCACAAAAAAAAACTCAGATCCCTGGATTCCAGTAACATCTGGGAATCTATCAGCTTTGGTTCTGAATGATCTTCCCCTGTCCTCTGGACTACAGAACTCTAAGCATTCACCAGCATCTGCATGAAGATCTTCCTCCATCTTCTGGTACATATTACAGATTCATAGAAAATAGAAAATTACAGCATTGTAAATGCCCACAAAACTAGAAAGGTAAATAGAAAGGTACATAGAAAGATTTATCACATGTACATCGAAACATCAAAACATATGGTGAAATGCAACTTTGCATCAATGACCAACACAGTTCAGATATGAACAGGAGGCAGCCCACAAATGTCACCAGGCTTCCAGCGCCAGGCTTCCAATGCACAACTCACTAACCCTAACCCATGCACTTGTGGAATGTGGGAGGAAACTGGAGCACCCAGAAGATGCCTATATGGTCATGGGGAAAAATGTACAAGCTCCTTACAGACAGCAGTGGGATGATTCCTACAGTCGGTGAGTCTAGGACCATAGAGCACAGCCTCAGAATAGTGGAATGTCCATTTAGAACAGAGATGCAGAGGTAGTGAATCTGTGGAGTTCATTGCCACATGTAGCTATGCAGGCCAAATCATTGTGTATATTTAAAATGGAGGTTGATAGGACCTTGATTAATAAGGCTGTTAAAGGTTATGGGGAGAAGGCAGGAGAATGGGGTTGAAAGGGATAATAAATCAGCCATGATGGAATGGTGGAGCAGACTCAATTAGCCAAATGTCCCAATTCTGTTCCTATGTCTTATGGTCTTATATAATTAAGAAAAGCTGGTATAATCCTGGAGAAACATCCTTGCCTCATGAGAGAAATGAGTATAATTATTCAGTTAGGGCTCTCTTTAGAATTTTCAAGGACTCACATTAAAAGGAGATACAAATGATACATTTATATAATTCCTTGTCACTGTGAATATCTCAAAGTGCTTACACAATAAATTACTTTTGGATTATCACCTTGGCGACAATTCAGTATTAACAAGACCAACAAACACAATGAGATGAAGGATAATTTAATCAACTCCTTCTGAGGACATTGGAGGAAGAAACACTTTCTAGAATACAGCAGAATGGCCAACTCTGCTTCGAAGAACTTCAAGGAAATTGCATTCGGAAAGGCCAACGTACAGAGAGACCCAGGTCTCCATGTTCACCATTCCCTGAAAGAGGTAACAAGACAGTAAACAATGCAATACTTGTCTTCATAGGTTTGTGCACAGAATATAAGAGTTGGGACATTATTTAAAATATTACAAAAAAACTGGTTAGAAAACGCTTGGGGTATTGTATACCGTTCTGATCACCACTCTATAGGAAAGATGGAGAAAGTACAGAGGAGATTAACCAGCATTTTGGCTGGATTGGAAGACTTCAGGTATGGGGAGAGACGGCATAGGCCGAACTTCTTTTTCCTGGAGCAAAGGAGGCTGAGGTGATTTCTTTGTATAGTATCTGCAACACGATATTCTGAATTCTGTTTCCTTCTTTACTACCTGTATGTAAATGCAAAGATAAAGATTAAAATTAGCTTTATTTTTCGCATGTGCTTCGAAACATACAGTGAAATGTGTTGCTTGCATCAAATCAAATCAGTGATTATGTGCTCGGGGCAAGCTGCAAATGTCACCATGCTTCCAACGTCAACATAGCATGCCCATAACCCTTAAATGTTTCAGAATGTAGGAGGAAACCAGAGCACCCGTGTAGTAATGGGAAGAATGTACGGACCTCTTACGGACAGCAGAGGGAATTGAACCCCTGATCGCTGGCACTGTAAAGCATTACACTAACTGCTACATCACCATGCATCATACTGTGTATGTGACCTGTCTGGATGGCCAGTGAAACAAGTGTGTTTTACTGTATCGCAGTACGTATGACAATAATAAACCAATCTTAATATGAAGAGATAGGGATCATGTGCGGGCAGAAGGGATTAGTTTAATTTGCCATCACAAGGAAGGTGAGCCAAGGTCTTTACTTCTTTAGAGGTTTGGTATGTCACCGAACACTCTAACAAACTTTTGGAGATGCACTGTTGAAATCCTTGCTAGCGGAATGAGAGGCACATCGCCCCTCCTCATTCACCCACCTTCCCCTCACCTGACTTAACTTATCACCTTCTACCTTGTACTCTCTCTTCTCCCTCACTTTCTTATTCTGGCTTCTCCTCACCCCCCCCGCCACCTTCCTTTCCAGTTCTGATGAAGAGTCTTGGCCCAAAACGTTGACCCACTTATTCCCCTCCATAGATGCTGCCTGACCTCCTAAGTTCCTCCAACTCTTTGAGTGTGTTCCCATAGATTGAAATGTTTGTCCGAATCTTCTCCCCGCACCCCCCTCACCACCTCCCACAGTACTCATCACAAACAAGAAGACATGGGTTTTAGGTGAGAGGAAGGAGTTTTAAAGGGGATCAATTTTCTTCTTGTACACAGAAAATGGTTGAAATCTGGACTGAGGTGGTGGAATCAGATACAATTATAATGTCTCGTAGGCGTTTAGACAGACACAAAAATAGGAAAAGTGTAGAAGGTATGGTCCGAATGCACACAAATGGGGTTAGTGGAGATGGGCAAAAGAATGGCAATGATTTTTTTGGGGTAAAAGATCCACCTCTGTGCAGTATGACTCTATAACCGGACTCAGGTTGTTAGGATTCATTGGGTCTACAGCAGAACCTCTCCAGCTGCCAGCAGCAGTGAATTCTCGATTCATGGACCAACATGTCAGAATGGGAATGGGAAGTCAAACTGAAATGTGTAGCTACTGAGAAATCCTGCCCTTCGTGGAGTTCAGAGCGAAGGTAGTCAACAAAACGAACCTCTAGTCTGTGTCAGGTCTCCTCCACGTACAGGAGGCCTCCCCATGAGTTTGTAAGCCAAACAAATCACGCGTTAGAACCAAGTTCCAACTGGCAGAAAATTCCCGCAGTCTCATACGTAGCAGCTGGCAAATGCATCTTGCAAGTTGCCCCAACACTCACTCCTACGTACAAGCTATATGCACGTTGGGCATTTCTAAGCTTAGCAGGACATTTATTACAATGTACACCTAATGCAGGAAGAGTAATCACTATGTGTATATAACCTTTCCTCATATTAGAATCTGGAATTCAATATAAAATTCACAAAACCAGGGGTAATATTCTCAAATTTTTAGAGACTCTAGATCACATAAAAGGAATTCCCTGCTGGTTTGACCCTTCTCTCCTTTGTCTGAAAATCACAGTAACATTTACAATCCCAGTATCTACAATACCATTCCTCTACATTGCTAATGATAAACCATTCCCACACACAAAAATGTCATCTCCTTGGAGGAATCAGAATGAGACATCTCAGGTGTGCAATGTGACTCTAAATGCACATCTTTTAAAACTATTGGAGGCCAAGTTTCTGTTTGCAAGCTTACAATAAAATTTAAATGAGGTCATCTGAAGCCTTCTGGTGGTTGTTGTTCCATATTTAATCTCTCATTTTACATTTATGCCTCTTGCAAGTTGCTTCGTTTATCGTGATTCATCCTTTTGTTTGAAGACAGTGATTCACAATATAAAGAGACACCAAGCTACAAGTATAGCTTTCTGCAGTTATTCTGCCCACTCCCTCTCTGACTGTGTGGTCAGAAAAAGAGAGTCGGGGATTTCTGCAGAGAGCAGGGAGTGCTTAGAAACAGATTGAGGGTGGAAACTGATGGAAGGGAGCAGTGTAAAAAATGAAGGGAGCTCATTAGCGCATTTCCTAACAATTTCACAATAGGCTTTTGCAAGCTTAGTCACTGGTAAGGCTGGTGGTACCGGAAGGCAAAAAATAATTGGCAAAACATAAATCACAGGTTCGCCTACCATTTGAATATTCTGCAGAACCTGATCTCCATGGTTTAGGAAAGATGTCCGTTTAAGAAGCTGCAGAAAAGATGACCCATGAATAAGAAGTCTGCATCAGCACGACGGAATTAGGAGGTTGCCTGGATTAGAGGGTATGAGAGGTTGGGATAAACTTGTGTTATTTTCTCCAGAAGGTGGGAGGGTTAGGGGAGACTTGATCAAAGTATATAATATTATGAGAGGGACATAGACAGTCAGAGAACACTGAATACAGAACAGGAGAAGGTCCCTCGACCTATTGTGCCCATGCAGATCATGATACCAATCCATACCTGTCCCATCTGCCTGCACATGGTTCACATCCCTCCACTCCCTACCTGTCCACGTGTCTGTCTAGATGCCTCTTAAATGTTTTTGTTGCATCTGCTCCCACCACTTCCCTTGGCAACATGTTCTAGGTACCTACTGTTCTGTATAAAGAAAACTTGCCCTGTAAATCTCCTTAGGGCTTTCCCCCTCTGTCACCTTGAAGCCAAGCCTTGGGAACAAGGCAGAGAGCACCTAAGGCCAGGATTGAACCTGTCTCGCTGGAAAAGTCAGTCAGCGGATTTACTGACTGTACTTCTGTGCCATTCCTGCTCTTGTGAGCCAGATTTACCAGGACAATGTCTGACATGGTCAGATAGCTGCCAGTGTTGGACTCATATAGCATGGGGTTGGATTGGAGTATAGAATTGTTAATTTTATTGCAATTAACTTTCTTATGCTTGTTTGTATTTTTACATAATCACCTGTGTACATGCAATTATACAGTGAGTTTTCCTGCGGTTATAGTTGTCTCTATATTTTTATAGAAACCTTTTGGTTAATTTGGCGGTCTCATATTTCTTGAATCTGACTAATTTGTTGGTTAGCTGTGATCAGTGGAATTTTCTGTTATGAGTAGTCTGGTATGAGAAGACCACAAATACTTCTGTCATGGTCTGGACCGGGGTCCCTTTAAATTTACCTTGTTTATGTTACGATCTGGACCATTGATTCCCTGTTTTCCGGTGTCCCTCGGCTTTGGTGATTAGAGGCAATTAACGCTCGGCTGAACCGGTAGTTTATAGTCTCCGGCTTTCAGCTGTTCAGTGCAGGAGCGTCTGCAAAGTCACCAAGGTACAGCGTGCCAGTGTCATCTGGCCGGAGCAAGCCTAGTCTCCGCCAGAAGCGAGTGCCGGTAATTCGCCTTTCCTCACCAGAGCAACCCTGTCAAGTTACCTCGCCAAAGCGAGCCTGCAAAGTTTCCTCACCGAGGTGGGTCCGTCAGTTAACCCGCCGGAGGGAATTAAGAACCGCTGTCTACTGTTCCCGGGCCAAGTCGAGAGCTCGCCACTACCCGGAGGCTCCACGTCAAGTCCTGGCCCTGGTGGCATCCGAGTACTAAGTCAAGTCCTGGCCCTGGCGGCATCCAAGTACCTAGTCAAGTCTTGGCCCTGGCGGTCTGTGATTCCTGTCCTACTCCCCGTCTGAATCCCTTCTCTGTCCCTCTCGCCTCTAGCCCTCGTCTGTGGCCCTCACCTGCACCTCGGTCTAGTTCTATCGCTGGAGCTAGATAGGAACTGTGTTGTTCTTTGGTGTTTGTCTTGTCTTGGCCTCGCTTCCGTGGGGTAAGTCAAGCCGTCTTGCCATTGCCCCGCGGGGAGTCATGTCTTGTCGTGTCTTGTCCTCGCCTCCGTGGGGTAAGTCAGGCCATCTTGCCGTTGCCCCACGGGGAGTCATATCTTGTCTTGCCTTGTCTTTGCCTCCCTGGAGTAAGTCAGGCCGTCTCGCCGTTGCCCTGCGGGGGGTCATGAGTCCCGGCCCTATGTCTTGTACGCAAGGAGGGGTCCCGGCTCTCTGTTCTGTGTGTGAGTCCCGGCCCTATGTCCTGTACCCAAGGAGGGGTCCCGACTCTGTGTTCTGTGTATGTGTCCATGGTTCCATGTACCTGCTCTCCCGAGACTGAGGCTCTGTTTTCCATGTTCCTCCTCTCCCTAGCCCATGTCATGTCCATGCCTGGTTCTGGGGTCCGAGCACGAGGCAAGACCCAGGTACTGGGTCCTTGCCCAGTCTCGGGCTCGGAGTCCATACTCTAGCCTCTTCATGTCTCCTCTAGTTCTGGGAGCCGATTCCGAGTCCTAGCCCAGACCATTGGTCTCAGCCTAGTCATAGTCCTGAGTCCTTGTCCAGTTCGCTATTCCTGCTCCTGCCTAGCTCTCCTGGTTTCGAACAATAAACTAAATTTAATTAACCTCACAAGATGTGTCTTGCATTTGGGTCCACCCTTGCTCCCAGTGCCCCACCATTGTGACAATTTCAAATATTTTCTCTTTCCTTTCTCTTGACTTGCTTCCGCGTCCTCTTCCTCTTTGTTCTTGTCCATGGGTTTGATATCACTGGCATGTGTCACGAAATATGTTGCTTTTCAGCATCAGTATATTACAATAATAATTAAAAACTAAATCACAGTAAGAAATATATATTAAAAATTAAATGAGTGGTGCAAAAATAGTTTAAAAAAATAGCGAGGTAGTATACACGGTCCATTGTCCTTCAGAAATCTGATGCTGTTTGTCTCTCATCCTCTAAATCTTTCCTATCCATGTACCTGTCCAGGTACTTTTTAAATGTTGTTACTGTACCCACCCCTACCACTTCATCTGCAGCTCATTCCAGATACTGACCACGCTCTTGGGTGAAGAAGTTGCACACCAGATTCCCATTATATCTCTCCCCTCTCACTTTAACCCTGTTCCCTCTAGTTCTTGATCGCTATTCCTGAGAGAAAGATTGCGTGCATTCGCCTGGTCCATTCTTCTTATGATCTTGTAAGATCACCTGTTGCATATAACACATAGGGGCAGAATTAGGCCATTTGGTTCATTGAGTCCGTTCCATCTTTCCATCGTGGTTGGTTGATTATCCCCTGAGCCTTATTTTCCTGCCTTCTCCCTGTAAACACAAAATAATCTGCAGATTCTGGGGTCAAAGCAACACTCACAACAAAGGAAGACATGAGGCTTTTCATTCTAGGACAAGGGAGATGTCTTCCTTTTTTAAAGAAGGGGGCTTCCCTTCCTCCACTATCAACTCTGCTCTTAAACGCATCTCCCCCATTTCATGTACATCTGCTCTCACTCCATCCTCCCGCCACCCCACTAGGAATATGGTTCCCCTGGTCCTCACCTACCACCCCACCAGCCTCCGGGTCCAACATATTATTCTCCGTAACTTCCGCCACCTCCAACGGGATCCCACCACTAAGCACATCTTTCCCTCCCCTCCTCCCTCTGCATTCCGCAGGGATCGCTCCCTACACAACTCCCTTGTCCATTCGTCCCCCCCACCGATCTCCCTCCTGGCACTTACCCATGTAAACAGAACAAGTGCTACACATGCCCTTACACTTCCTCCCTTACCACCATTCAGGGTCCCAAACAGTCCTTCCAGGTGAGGCAACACTTCACCTGTGAGTCGACTGGGGTGATATACTGCGTCTGGTGCTCCCGATGTGGCCCTTTATATATTGGCGAGACCCGACGCAGACTGGGAGACCACTTTGCTGAACATCTACGCTCTGTCCGCCAGAGAAAGCAGGGTCTCCCAGTGGCCACATATTTTAATTCCACATCCCATTCCCATTCTGACATGTCTATCCACGGCCTCCTCTACTGTAAAGATGAAGCCACACTCAGGTTGGAGGAACAACACCTTATATTCCGTCTGGGTAGCCTCCAACCTGATGGCATGAACATCAACTTCTCTAACTTCCGCTAAGGCCCCACCTCCCCCTCGTACCCCATCTGTTACTCATTTTTATGCACACATTCTTTCTCTCACTCTCCTTTTTCTCCCTCTGTTCCTCTGAATATACCTCTTGCCCATCCTCTGGGTCGCCCCCCCCCCCGTCTTTCTTCCCAGACCTCCTGTCCCATGATCCTCTCATATCCCCTTTGCCAATCACCTGTCCAGCTCTTGGCTCCATCCCTCCCCCTCCTGTCTTCTCCTATCATTTTGGATCTCCCCCTCCCCCTCCAACTTTCAAATCCCTTACCCACTCTTCCTTCAGTTAGTCCTGACGAAGGGTATCGGCCTGAAACGTCGACTGCACCTCTTCCTAGAGATGCTGCCTGGCCTGCTGCGTTCACCAGCAACTTTGATGTGTGTTGGTTGTATTGTACTGTACTGTTCTGCAAGAGCATTGTATCTGAGGCAGAACAATAATTTGGCACAGGCTAGAAGAGTCTGTTTCTATAGTGCAGTGCTCTAAGACTCTATGACTCTACAAATAGCAACCAAGGTGCGCTATAACTCTGTAAAATTACCATGGAATGCAAGAGAACTTTTTAGAAGATTATCACCAATTTACATGCTTTCAAGAGGGTTTGCCATCCCTGTATTAGAAGCTTGGGAAAATGGCTGATCAATTTCAACCTTCAATGATTTCAAACTCCTCCTTGCATAGGCAAATCATATTTGGATGCTGTTATTTAGATCTCTCTTCAAAGAGAATATGTCAAAATAACATAATCATTTTTACTGCGTGAGACAGTCGAAACTTTAAAAATTACATAAGAATTGTCTTCCATCCTCTTCAGTTAAAAACAACAATTTCCATATTTTTATTAAATTCTAGAGTGGGATAGCACAGAGTGAAACCATTTAGCCCATTATGTACGTACTAGCTCTTGGGTTAACCTAGATTAAAAAGGTTAGCCTTCTTTGTCACATGTACATTGTAACATCGTGAATTACATCATTTACGTCAATGACCAACACAGTCTGAGGACGTGTAGAGGGCAGCTTGTGAGTGTCACCGTGTTCTGGAGCCAACATAGCAGGTTCGTAACCTGAACCGTACATCTTTGGAATGTTGGAGGAGACTGGAGCATGGGATCACGGGTAGAATGTACAAACTCCTTGCAGACAGCAGTGTGAATTGAACCCAATCATATGGTTACTGGTGCTGGTATAGCGTTACGTTAACAGCTACACTACTGTGCCGTGGAATTGCAAAACCAATAATAAATGAATCTGCCTCTTCTAATCTCCCTGGCATCCTAGATCCCAACTATTTACCGTGTGCTAACATGGCTTTCTTGGGTCCGGATTCAAGATTCAAGATTGTTATCATTCTTCAGTACACAAGTGTAAAGGAAAATGAAATGATTGTTACTCCGCATCCAGTGCAGTAAAAAGAAAAGCAGTAAGATAGTGTAGAGGATTGTCAAAGATTGCAGAGAGACATTGATAGGATGCAGAAGTGGGCTGAGAAGTGGCAGATGGAGTTCAACCTCGAGTCTCCCTAATTACTTGTTGTATCTGTGGTTATTGGTGAACTCACAGTCCCCTGGGAAGACAACATCGATGAAGCCCATGAGTGCAAGTTAACCAAGTATGCAGAATTAAGATCAGAGTGCAGAGACAGAGGGCAGAAGGTCTCATGCTATCCATTCGAAGGAGGCTGCCGTCGGTTTATTGCGTTCACTTTCCAGAAGTGGCTGCGTGACCTTGGCTTCACTAGAAGAGAGATCAAGTCAACCAGCAGGGCTGTAGCTGAGGCAGCAGAGAAAGGATCAGCATGAGTGTGGACCAAGTATGTCCAGAGGGGCAGACAGTCAGACAGTGACTAGTGGTGTCCCACAAGGATCTGTTCTGGGACCTCTACTTTTCGTGATTTTTATTAATGAACTGGATGTGGGGGTTGAAGGGTGGGTTGGCAAGTTTGCAGACAACACAAAGGTTGGTGGTGTTGTAGATAGTGTAGAGGATTGTCAAAGATTGCAGAGAGACATTGATAGGATGCAGAAGTGGGCTGAGAAGTGGCAGATGGAGTTCAACCTGGAGAAGTGTGAGGTGGTACACTTTGGAAGGACAAACTCCAAGGCAGAGTACAAAGTAAATGGCAGGATACTTGGTAGTGTGGAGGAGCACAGGGATCTGGGGGTACATGTCCACAGATCTTTGAAAGTTGCCTCACAGGTGGATAGGGTAGTTAAGAAAGCTTATGGGGTGTTAGCTTTCATAAATCGAGGGATAAAGTTTAAAAGTCGCAATGTAATGATGCAGCTCTATAAAACTCTGGTTAGGCCACACTTGGAGTACTGTGTCCAGTTCTGGTCGCCTCACTATAGGAAGGAAGTGGAAGCATTGGAAAGGGTACAGAGGAGATTTACCAGGATGCTGCCTGGTTTAGAGAGTATGCATTATGATCAGAGATTAAGGGAGCTAGGGCTTTACTGTTTGGAGAGAAGGAGGATGAGAGGAGACATGATAGAGGTGTACAAGATAATAAGAGGAATAGATAGAGTGGATAGCCAGCGCCTCTTCCCTAGGGCACCACTGCTCAATACAAGAGGACATGGCTTTAAGGTAAGGGGTGGGAAGTTCAAGGGGGATATTAGAGGAAGGTTTTTTACTCAGAGAGTGGTTGGTGCATAGAATGCACTGCCTGAGTCAGTGGTGGAGGCAGATACACTGGCGAAGTTTAAGAGACTACTAGACAGGTATATGGGGGAATCTAAGGTGGGGGCTTATATGGGAGGCAGGGTTTGAGGGTCAGCACAACATTGTGGGCTGAAGGGCCTGTACTGTGCTGTACTATTCTCTGTTCTATGTTAAAGAACACTATGACAAAACAAAAAAACCACAATGAATATAAATATAAATGCAGTCCATGTAACTCAATGTACTGAGCAAGCATGTAGATGAAATGACACTAACTGATGGGCATGTCAACGTGATGGGAAGTGGTGGGCTGGGTTAATCAGTGGGAGTGTTGATCAGCCTGACAGCCTGGGGGAAGTAACTGCTTTTGAGTCTAGTGGTCCCGAAGGGTGTGAGACAAAAAGAACATATGCAAGGTGGATTACAGTTGAGTCCTTTGCCAGTAACTCTCCACCATTAGCAACAGTTTCTGAACCCTTAATGATGTTAAATATCTTTATTACATCCTCTCACAACCTTTTCTGTTCCAAGGAGAACAAACTCAGCTTCTCTGCTCTATTCATCAAAGTCCCTCATTCTTGGAATCAGTTCAATAAATCTCTTCTGCACCTTCTCAAAGCCATTGCATTTTGCCTAACAGCGACTACCAGCACTGGGCACAATGTTCAACCTGCACCCAAGCTAGTGTTCCAAAACCGCTTGTCGCACTTATTCTCTGTGCCTGTATTTACAAAGCTGAGAATGACGTACAGTTTTAACCACTTTTTCTCCTCACACTGCTACTTTCAATGATCATGCACATCATGAGATGGATTTTGACTGATATTTTAGAAGTAGTAGCAGTATTAGTATGGTCACTCGAGTCAGGGGATTCCCTTAATGGAGAATTCCTGTACGTGACTTTGTTTAAGATGGAGAGGCTGTTGCTCAGGTAGCCACAATACAAACCATGACAAATTGAGATCAGGGTCCGGTGGCACAGAGTGCAAAACGACCGGGGTCCCTTCACTGCTGCAGCCCTCCTCCACCTTCACTGCCGCTATGATATGCCATCAACTTTCGCCAGCTCCACTCCAGTGGAGGTCTTGATTGGATCGCTCTTCAGAACCTCTCCCATGACCTTGGTACCATGGGTGGCCCTACCAGGAGTTAAACTCCAGAAGGCGTCGTTCTTGGTATCTCAGGATGTCTCAAGCCTTTGCACCATGACAAGGTGACAATCCTCGGAGAAATTGATATTGTATCTATGAAACACACTTGCTGTGGAAAATATAGTGCTTTATAAAAGCACAGATGGAGACATCAGCTAACACACTGAGATGTCCTCCTCTACCTGGGTGAGACCCGATATAGATTGGAAGAACATTTCTTCGAGTACCTCCGCTCTGTCCACCAAAAAGGTGGGAGTTCCCAGTGACCACTCATTTGAATTCTACTTCCTGTTCCAACATGTTGGTCCATGGCCACGATGAGGCTGGTTGGAGGAGCAGCATCTCATTTTTCTCCTGAGTTAGCCTCTAACCTGATGCCATAAGCATTGCTTTACCAAAAGACTAGTATTTCTCCTTCCTCCACCTTCTCTCTTTTCCCGTTCCTAATTCTGGCTCCCCTATTATCCTTTCTCGTCTGACCTGCCCATCACCTCTGTCTGGCTCCCCTCCTCCTTCCCTCTCTCCCATTGTCCACTGTCCTCTCCTATTGGATTTCTTCTTTTTGAGCCCCTTACCTCTTTCAGCTATCACCTCGTAACTTCTCACTTCATCCTATCTCCTCCACTCACCTAAATCTCGCCTATGGCCTGCCAACTTATACTCCTTCTTCTCCCCCCAACCTTTTTTATTCTGGTTTCTTCCCCTTTCTCTCCAGTCCTGATGAAGGGTCTCAGCCAAAAATGCAGACAGCTAATTCCCCTCCATAGATGCTGCCTGACCTGCTGATTTCCTCCAACATTTTACGTGTGATGCCTAGATATTTTTTTAGGCCCAATAAAGCAACTCAGAAAGACCAGGCAACACCAAACATAACAGCATGAGGGAGAATTACAAATATCTCATGAATGCTAACTAATTAGGAGCAAACAATAGACTTCACAAAAATAATCAGCTGCATTTGTTGTTTAAGAGAGTGAAATTGGAATGCCAGTTTAAATAATGTTGCAGGTTTTATTTTAGTTATTCTTGCTGCTTAAAAAAAGACAGACTACTGAAAATGTTAATTCCCTCCCTGGCTGAAACAAAAGATAGTCATGGTTTCAGTAAATCCTCCAATGTTATTTTTGCTTTTGCTCAGGCTTATGTCCTAAGTGATAACTGTTTGCCAAGTCTCAGTAAAGCTCATTGCAGAGATAGAGTCATAGAGTCATGGAATCATAGAGAGGTACAGCACAGAAACAGGCCCTTCGGCCCATCTAGTCCATGCCAAAACCATTTAGACTGCCTACTCCCTGTTCTGGAACCATAGCCCTTCATACTTCTACTAAACAAACTTCTCTTAAACATTGATATCGAGCTTGCATGCACCACTTGTGCTGGCAGCTTATTCCACAATCCTGCAAAGTTTCGAGAAGTTTCCACTCTTGAATAAGGAGAAATTCAAGAAATTCTCCTTAAATTCCTCACCCCTTCAGCTTCCTGAATGATCCGGAGCACATCCAGCTTCAGCTCCAATTCCTTAATGTGGTTTGTTAAGGAAGCACTTCTCACAGTTGCAGTCGTCAGAGACACTGGAGATCTCCCTGCCTTCCCACATCCTGCAAGAGAAGCTTTCCATTATCCCACCTTGCATCTCTACTGTCCTAGCTGAGCAGATATAAAGAAGGGAAGGAAAAAATTTGAATTTACACTGCTGCGATCATTTTCTACTCCGTCAGTGGACCTGATTGAAATCCCCTCCTCTCAAACTTCTGCTGCCAGGATTGGTCAGTGGTCAGAGTTCAATTTACTATTCAGTTAGCTATACGATTGAATCACAGACTTCTCATGGGATTCAAGATTGAGACAGAAAATGGTAGGGTAGCGGTTGGTGCAACGCTTTACAGTGCCAGCGATTACCAATCCGAGTTCAGTTCCCTCTGCTGTTTGTAAGGAGTTTGCATGTTTTCCCCATAATCACATGGGTTTCCTCCAGGTACTCCAATTTCCACCCATGTTCCAAAGGTGTACAGGTTAGTAAGGGTTAGTAAGTTGTGGGCATGCTATGTTGGAGCTGGAAGCATGAAGATACTTGTGGGCTTCTCCCAGTGCATCCTTGGACTGTGTTAGCTGTTAACGAAAACGATGCATTTCACTATGTTTCACTATTTTGATGTACATGTGACATATAAAGCTAATCTTATCTAACCAACACAATTAAAGACACCATTCCTTGCCCTTCTAGCATAACAAGTAACATTCTCGATCCCTGGGGAAAGGAGGGAAGAGGGTGAAGGAGAAGGGAAGAGTCAGACATACCTAGCATTTGAGTCCACCACTTCAAGGAGACTTCACACCAACTATCAGCCAGCAGAGGAAGAAGCTGTAATTGTGATCAGTTACTGAGATGATGGAGAGTCTGAGGAGGGAGGTGGACAAAGAACACCTCCTGACCCTCGTGCAGATAAAAGAGAATTTCAAAGCAAGCCAACTTGGATGATAAGGTGATAAGATATAGTAGCAGAAATAGGCCATTTGGCCTATCCAGTCTGCTCTGCCATTCAATCATGGCCAAGTTTTTTCAAACCTACTATCCTGCCTACTGTGCGTAACCTTTAACCCCTTGACCAATTGAAGACCAATCAACCTCTGCCCAGTGACATGGCCTCCACAGCCTTCTGTGGCAATGATTCACCACCTCAGACTCACCACTCAGAAATTCTGCAATTCCAAAGAAGCATCCTATCTTTCTGAGGCTGTGCCCTCAGATCCTAGACTCCCCCAATAGTAGAAACATTCTGTCCACGTCCACTCTATCCAGGCCTTTCAAACTTTGGTAAACTTTGAAGAGCTTTCTGTAGAGTATTCAGTATTCCAGTATTACTGTAAATATATTGTTTAATTAAATATTCTTTGTTTGCCACAATCCATTATGGCCTATACATAAAAGTACATGAATGGTATACGTCCTCATACCACCACAGGTCGTATAAGCATCTCTCTAAATGTAAAAACTAAGTTGACAAGATATTCCAGGCTCTCGTGATATTTTCTTCAGAAGATAGAGAGACAATTGAGTTAAATAAAATGCAGAAAACAGAAGAAATTCATTGGTTCATAAACAATGTACCAGATGCCAATAATTAATTAATTAATTAATTAATCAGCAGAAATGACTGCTACATCAGAAAGACATATGCGTTTTATTGCACAACAAACAAGTGGATAATATATACTGAATGAACTGAGCAGTATCTTGAAGCAAATGGAACACCCAAAGAAAAGTGAATGACACTGTTACCGAGTACATTGGGTGGAGACGCATGTTGTTTGCTTAGAGGTTTAACTGCTTCAACCAACCCAGTCAAAACATAATGCAGGAACATTGAGAACCAAAACCATTGTTGAACGCAAAGTGCTTTAGGTTTCATAAATGGAATCAAAAGGAAGGGGACTCCTTCACAGTTTATGTGGCTGGATTGAAGAAATTGTCCAAGCATTCTCAGCTCAATGATGGGCTTAATGACACACTGAGAGATCATTTAGTTTGTGGAATCTTACAAGAAAACATTCAAGACTGAAGCATAACTTACACTTGCAATAGCAGTTGTAATTGCTGTATCAATGGAAACAGCAGCCAGATGGGCAATTGAGCTGCAGTCAGGTATGAAAGGGACCATGAAAAAAATATTGTAAAGTTGAAACAGGAACCTGCCTGGCCAGACAACTTTGATTACCTTCATGACAGGGGCTTCCATACTCCAGACCAATGCAGGTTTAAAGGAAAAACTTGCAGAAAATGTAACAATGTAGGACACATACAAAGAGCATGTTGGGCAAACAAAAATAAATGGACTGCACAGGGATGAAAATAGATAAAAAGTCAAGTTGCAGTTTCAAAAGGAGCACTAATCTGCATGTTGTACATGAAAAATCTGATAATGATGAGAATGACAGGACTGAATAGCCTTGAGATTTACAGTGTGAAAACTAACTAAACTAACAAAAGATGATCAATATAACTTTCACCAGAAGTGAACAGTAAATTAATTAAAATGGAATTGGACACTGGCTCAACTGTTTCAGTCAAAAAATGAGTTTGAATGGTATCTTAAGCATACTGCACTGAAGCCAGCAGATATCCAACTAAGAACCTGAACTGGAGTAAAGGTAACTTATGTGGGAATGACATTCGTAACAGTGAAATACAACAAAAACAAACCACAATGGGCTTGTATGTGGTAAAAAAAAATGGGTGGGGGCAATGATTGGCTGAAATAACTACAACTTGATTAGAGATCCATCTACAATTTGCATGCCACGTCCCCTGCAGTAGAGTCAACTGAAAGTGAATTTTAAAAAGTGTTCAAGAATGCCACTGGAAAACTCAAACAATCAAGGGTAAAATAGCTTTCAAACAAAATGCCACATCATACCAAAATTGATGAAATAGCCAGTGAGCTAGATTTCATGGAGGCTGAAGGTATTCTTTCTAAGGTTGAGTGCAGCCCATGGGTAATGCCAGTGGTCCCAATAGCCAAGAAGAATGGGTCTGTCAGGATCTGTGGTGAGGAGTCTTTCAGGATCTGTGCTGATTTTAAGGTCACTGTCAACCCAGTACTGAAAGTAGATCAATACTCTCTGACAAGGATAGTGGATATCTTTGCAAACCTTTCTTAGCTGACTTAGTGGACTTAACTGAGGCTTATCTACAAATGGAGATGGAAGAAGAGACCAAATTAATTCTCACCATAGACACTAACTAAGGACTTTATCACTATAATAGGCTTATTTTTGGAGTAGCATCTGCACCTGCATTCTGTAGGAAGTCATGGACCAGGTGCTGCAAAGCAGTTCAGACTCTCATTGTTGACTGGATGACATCATTGTTACCAATGAGGATGACAGGGAACATGTCCAAAATCTCAATTCAGTGTTAAAAAAAAATTAAAAGATTTGAAGATTAGAAGGCTCTAAGATTCAAGGTTTCATTTGTTATCAAAGTATACAACTCTGAAATTCTTCTTCTCCAGATAGCCATGAAGCCAAGAAAGAAAACAACGACAGCATGATCCCCCAAATCCCCCCTTGCTGCACAAAAAAACAACAAAAATTGTACAGGCACATCAACCCACAGGTCCCATTTCCCCACACTCATAAAAACAAGAAAGATTGACCAAAAAACATAGAAAATAAAATACTATAAGACTGAAAAAAGTCTATAGTCCAAGTCCATATCCAAAATGTAGAAAACCTGGGTAACGTTCTCTGGCAACAGAACGATCCCACCAGTGATCAAAAGGCAGTCTCCCCTCACCGGCAGCAGAGAAATCCCACCAGCGATTAAAAGTCTCCGACAGCAGAGTGATCTCACCAGTGAGCAAAAGGCAGTCTCCCCTCTCCAGCAGCAGAACAGTCCCACCAGTGAGCAAAAGGCAGTCTCCCCTCTCCAGCAGCAGAACAGTCCCACCAGTGAGCAAAAGGCAGTCTCCTCTCTCCAGCAGCAGGACGATCCCACCAGTAATCGAAAGGTAGGTAGCTGGCGCTCACCTTCACATTTGCCTCAATGTATCAATCTCCCTCATCACTTCAGTGGGTGAACAATGAAAACTTTAATCAGCAAAATGGAGTCAAATGCTATCTCTGTCTCCTGGAATCGTCTTGGAGACTGCAGAGCAGTGTAATACCCAAGCTGTAAATCACAGGCTCCAGCAGTTCCAGAATCACATTCAAGATCAGTGGGGTGGGACATATGGACAAGGCAGTCATGGAGAGAGATCCCTGCAGAACGTGGAGAGTGAGAAGGGAGGTAAAGATGTGTTTGGTGGTAAGATGCTGTTGAAGATGGCAGAAGTCGCAGAGAACGATATGCTGGAGGTGGATGCTTGTGAGATGGTCTAAAGGAGAAGAGAAATTCTATCCATGGTATGGCAGTGGTAGCAATTTTTGGTTTGGGGAAAGGGAAGTGGAAACATTCAACATCAATAATCCTTGCATTCTTCGTTACATAAATTCATTACAAGATACTTTGAGGCCTCTCTTTAATGATACATGGAGCCACTTTCTCTTTAGAACAGGAGCAGTCCCTTTGGCTCACAATGAGTCAAGGGGCATAATTTTAAGGTGCTTGGAGGGAAGTATGGGGAGGGGGGAATATCAGAGGCAGGTTTTTTTTTACACAGAGCAGTGGGTGTGTGGAATACCCTGCTAGGAGTGGTGGTAGAGGCAGATACATTAGTGCAGTCAGGAGAAGTAATTGACATGCACCCATATAACAAGACACTTGAACAGGTGAGTAAAAGTGTGGTGGGAGATAGTAGCTTTTACAATGGTTTAAGCATACACTAAATAATATTCTTTCAGCAGTATGGCTCCCTTCCCTTAACAAAACAAAAAAATCTTTAAAATCCAATTTTCACTCCTTTAAATTGCGAGTTTGTTAACATTTACACATCACTAGCAAGTCTTAGAAATTATATAATTAAATGCTTGTGCCTGGCGCAAGAAATGTAAACAGTTAAATCTCATGCCAAGTATAAAGAACTAAACCACAGAAAATAGCAGGAGCAGAGCCAAGCTAATGTAGGCAAAGCAAGCATACTTCCATTGTGTTACAGACATAACAGCTCTCAGGACAGAGCACAGTTTGATAAAACATGGGCTAACGACAAAAACTAATGAGAAATAAGATCGCTTATCCACTGATGAAGAAGGATCCCATCATAGAACTGGGCATGGCCAAGAAACTTCCAATAGTTTAGAAGCACAGCTTTCTCAGCATGGCCTCCTCTGCCAAGGCAGGGAAAGGAAGAGGATGGCAGCAGTGATAGGGAACTCTATAGTTAGGGGGGCAGGCAGATGATTCTGTGGACGCAGGAAAGAAGCACAGATGGTAGTTTGCCTCCTAGGTGCCAGGGTCCAGGATGTTTCTGATCGCGTCCACGATATCCTGAAGTGGGAAGGTGCACAGCCAGAGGTCGTGGTACATATTGGTACTAATGACATAGGTAGGAAAAGGGAGGAGATTCTGAAAACAGACTACAGGGAGTTAGGAAAGAAGCTGAGAAGCAGGACCTGAAAGGTAGCAATCTCGGGATTACTGCCTGTGCCACGCAACAGTGAGTATAGGAATAGAGTGAGGTTTAGGAAAAATGCATGGCTGAGGGATTGGAGTAGGGGGCGGGCATTCAGATTTCTGGATCTTTGGGACCTCTTTCGGGGCAGGCGTGACCTGTACAAAAAGTACTGGTTGCACTTGAATCCGAAGGGGACCAAAATCCTGGCAGGGAGATTTGCTAAGGCTGATGGAGAGAGCTTAAACTAGAATTGCTGGGGGGTGGGAACTGAACTGAAGAGACAGAGGAAGGGGCGGTTAGCTCACAAACAGAGAGAGCTTGTGAGAGGGAGGATAGGCAGGTGATAGAGAAGGGATGTGCTCAGACTGATGGTTTGAGATGAGTCTATCTTAATGCAAGAAGCATCATGAACAAAGCAGATGAGCTGAGAGTGTGGATCAGTACTTGGAACTATGATGTTGTGGCCATTACAGAGACTTGGATGGCTCAGGGCAGGAATGGCTACTTGGAGTGCCGAGCTTTAGATATTTCAGAAAGGACAAGGATGGGGGCAAAGGTGAGGGGGAGTGGCACTGCTGATCAGAGGGCTGCAGAGAGGAGGAAGTCAAGGAGGGGTTGTCTACTGAGTCTCTATGGGTGGAAATTAGAAATAGGAAGGGGTCAATAACCCTACTGGGTGTTTTTTATAGATCACCCAATAGTAACAGGGACATCGAGGAGCAGATAGGGAGACAGATTCTGGGAAGGAGTAAAAATAACAGGGTTGTTGTGGTCGGAGATTTTAATTTCCCAGATATTGACTGGCCTCTCCCTAGAGTGAGGGGTTTAGATGGGGTGGAGTTTGTTAGGTGTGTTCAGGAAGGTTTCCTGACACAATATGTAGATAAGCCGACAAGAGGAGAGACAGTACTTGATCTGGTATTGGGGAATGAACCTGGAGAGGTGTCAGATCTCTCAATGGGAGAGCATTTTAGAGCTAGTGATCACAATTCTATTTCCTTTACCATAGTATTGGAGAGGGATAGGAACAGACAAGTTAGGAAAGTGTTTAATTGGAGTAAGGGATAATATGAAGCTATCAGGCAGGAACGTGGAAGCATTAATTGGAAATCAGGGAAATGTGGCAAATGTTCAGACGATATTTGTGTGGCGTTCTGCATGGGTACGTTCCAATGAGACAGGGAAAGGATGGTAGAGTACAGGAGCATGCTGTACGACGGCTGTTGTAAATCTAGTCAAGAAGAAAAAGAAAGTTTACAAAAGGTTCAAAAAACTAGGGAATGATAGAGATCTAGAAAATGATAAGGCTACCAGGAAGAAAGAAATTAGGAGAGCCAGAAGGGGCCATGAGAAGGCCTTGGTGAGCAGGATGAAAGAAAACCCTAAGGCATTCTACAAGTATGTGAAAAGCAAGAGGATAAGACGTGAGAGAATAGGACCAATCAAGCGTGACTATGGAAAAGTGTGCATGGAACCGGAGGAAATAGCAGAGGTACTTAATGAATACTTTGCTTCAGTATTCACTACGGAAAAGGATCTTGGCGATTGTTGGGATGACTTACAGTGGATTGAAAAGCTTGAGCATATAGATATTAAGAAAGAGTATGTGCTGAAGCTTTTGGAAAGCATCAAGTTGGATAAATCACCGGGACCAGATGAGATATACCCCAGGCTACTGAGGGAAACGAGGGAGGAGATTGCTGAACCTCTAGCAATGATCATTGCATCATCAATGGGGATGAGAGAGGTTCCAGAGGATTGGAGGGTTGTAGATGTTGTTCTCTTGTTCAAGAAAGGGAGTAGGGATAGCCCAGGGAATTATTGGCCAGTGAGTCTTACTTCAGTGGTTGGTAAGTTGATGGAGAAGATCCTGAGAAGCAGGATTTATGAACTTTTGGAGAGGCATAATATGATTAGGAATAGTCGGCATAGTTTTGTTAAAGGTAATTTGTGCCTTATTAGCCTGTTTGAATTTTTTGAGAATGTGACTAAACAAATTGATGAAGTTAGAGCAGAAGATGTAGTGTATGTAGATTTCAGCAAGGCATTTGATAAGATACCCCATGCAATGCTTAGTGAGAAAGTAAGGGGGCATGGGATCCAAGGGGACATTGCTATGTGGATCCAGAACTGACTTGCTCGCAGCAAAGCGTGGTTGTAGACGGGTCATATTCTGCATGGAGGTCGGTGACCAGTGGTGTGCCTCAGGGATCTGTTCTGGAACCCCTTCTGTTTGTGATTTTTATAAATGACCTGGATGAGGAAGTGGAGGGATGGGTTAGTAAATTTGCTGATGACACAAAGGTTGGGGGTGTTGTGGATAGTATGGAGGACTGTTAGAGGTTACAGCGGGACATTGATAGGTTGCAAAACTAGGCTGAGAAGTGGCAGATGGAGTTCAACCCAGATAAGTGTGAGGTGGTTCATTTTGGTAGGTCAAATATGATGGCAGAATATCATATTATTGGTAAGAGTCTTGGTAGTGTGGAGGATCAGGGGGATCTTGGGGTCCAAGTCCATTGGACACTCAAAGCTGCTGCGCAGGCTGACTCTGTGGTTAAGAAGGCATACGGTGCATTGGCCTTCATCAACCATGGGATTGAGTTTAGGAGCCGAGAGGTAATATTACAGCTATATAAGAGCCTGGTCAGACCCCACTTGGAGTACTGTGTTCAGTTCTGGTCACCTCACTACAGGAAGGATGTGGAAACTATAGAAAGGTTGCAGAGGAGGTTTACAAGGACGTTACCTGGATTGGCGAGCATGCTTTATGAGAATAGGTTGAGTGAACTTGGCCTTTTCTCCTTGGAATGGTGGAGGATGAGATGTGACCTGACAGAGGTGTATAAGATGATGAAAGGCATTGATCATGTGGATAGTCAAATGCTTTTTCCCAGGGCTGAAATGGCTAACACGAGAGGATACAGTTTTAAGATGCTTGGAAGGAGGTACAGAGGAGATGTCAGGGGTAAGTTTTTTACACAGAGAGTGGTGAATGAGTGAATGGGCTACTGGCAACAGTGGTGGAGGCGGATACAATAGGTCTTTTAAGAGGCTCCTGGATAGGTACATGGAGCTTAGAAAAATAGAGTGCTATGGGTAGCCCTAGGTAATTTCTAAAGTAAGTACATATTCGGCCTGTATTGTGCTGTAGGTTTTCTATGTTTCTACTGCCACTTGGTCCTCCAACCTGAGTGTGACCAGTGTGGGTAGCCCCCAACGTGATGGCATGTACATTGATTTTTCTGACTTGCAGTAATTTCTCTCCCATCCCCCTTCTCACTTTCTCAATTCCCCACTCTGGCTCCCGTCTTACCTCTTCTCTTCTCCTCATCTGTCCATCAACTCCCTCTGGTTCACCTCGTCCTTCCCTTTCTCCCATGGTCCACTCTCATCTCCTATCAGATTACTTTTACAAGAAATTCCTTATCCCTTCCACCTATCCCCTCCCAATAGCTCACTTCATCCCCTTCCCCAACCCACCAACCCACCATACCCCTGAACCTAGTCTCACCTTTCACTGCCCAGCCTGTACACCTTCCTCTGCCCCCACTTATTCTGTCTTCTTCACCCTTCTTTTCCAATTCTGATGAAGGATCTCAGCCTGAAACATCCACTGTTTATTCCTCTTCATAGATTTTTCCTCACCTGCTGAATACTTCCAGCATTTTGTGTGTTACTTCCCCAATGTAACTGGAGCAGGTTCATCCCAACTTCCCAATCTAGATTCTAACTTGGGATTCTAAGTTAGAATCCCAACACCCAACATAGTTGGGTGAAGATCCGAGCACTCCACACCACCACCACCACCCCCACCGCCTCCACCTGCAACATACTGTGGGAGGAGCTTCACCACACAAAGATGGCTCACAACACCTTCTCAAGAGTTATACAGGATGGCCAATGAACAAAATTTCCAGTGACACATATACACCAGTGAAAATCAGAGAAGTCTGTAGACACAGTCTATAGAAGTGAGGCAAAGCATCATTGAGCTCATGGACCAGATACAGATTATAGAAGAGGAGGTATTTGCTGTCTTGAGGCAAATTAGGATGGCTAAATCCCCAGGGGCTGACAAGGTGCTCCTTCATAAGCTGTGGGAGGCTAATTCAGAAACAGCAAGGGCCCTAGAGGAGATATTTGAAATGTTCTTAGCCATGGGTGAAGTACCAGAGAATTGGAGGATAAAAATGTTGTTTCATAGTTTAACAAAGTCAGGAATTCATAGGCTGGTGAGCCTGACATAAGTAGTGGGTAAATTATTGGATGGTATTCTAAGGGGCTGAGTTATAAGCATTTGGATAGACAGGGACTGATTAGGAATAGTCAATATGGCTTTTTATGTGGTAGGTTGTTTCTAACCAATCTTATAGAGTTTTTCGAGGAAGTTACGAGGAAAGTTGATAAAGGCAAGGCGATTTGTGTTGTCTACATGGACTTTAGCAATGCCTTTGATGAGGTCCAACATAGGAGATTGGTCCAGAAGGTTCAGTCACTTGACATTCAGGATCAGGTAGTAAACTGGATTTGTGGGAGAAGCCAGAGAGTGATAGTAGATGGTGGCCTCTCTAACAGGAGGCCTGTGACTAGTGGAGTGCCACAGGGATCGGTGTTGGGTCCTTTGATGTTCTTAATCTATATCAACAATCGGAATAATAATGTGGATCAGCAAGTCTGAGGGTCTAGTGGACAGCGAGGAAGACTATCAAAGCTTGCAGTAGGATTTGGAGCACTGGAAAAATGGGATGGAAACTGGCAAATGGAAGTTAATGCAGACAAGTGTAAGGTGTCGCACTTTGGGAGGACAAAACTGGATAGGACTTAGATAGCAAGCAGTAGGGCACTGAGGAGTGTGGTAGAACAGGGGGATCTGGGAATAAAAATCCATAATTCCTTGAAAGTGGCATCACAGATAGACAGGATTGTAAAGAGAGCGTTGGGCATGTTAGCTTTCATAAATCAAAGTATTGAGTACAAGAGTTGAGATATTATATTGAAGTTGTATAAGACATTGGGGATGCCTAATTTGGAGTGTGCAGTTTTGGTCATCTACCTACAGGAAAGATATAAATAAGATGAAAATAGTTCAGGGAAAATTTACAAGGATGCTGCCTGGACTTGAGGGTCTGAGTTATAGAGAGAGGCTAAAGAGGTTAGGACTTTATTCCCGAGAGTCTAGAAGAATGAGAGGAGATTTGATAGAGGTGTGCAAAATTATAAGGGATATGGTTAGGATAATTGCAAGCAGTCTTTTACTAAAACCAGACATTATGGGTTAAAGATGAAAGGTAAAAGATTTAAGAGGAAAATGATGGGGAACTTCTTCTCTCAGAGGGTGGTGAATGCAGGTTCAATTTCCACACTTAAGAGAAATTTGTGTAGGTACATGGATGGGATGGATCTGGAGGGCATTGGCATTCAGGTGCCAGATAGCCTGTTTCTGCGCAGTAGTGTTCTGTGAATCTGTGACTCTAAATAAATAAAAGCAACCGTTAGTCTTGCGAGGCCATGGATCTGCGACTGGAAAGTCTTCACTCTCCAGGGCACAGGCCTGGGCAAGGTTTTATGGAAGACCAGTAGTTGCCCATGCTGCAAGTCTCCCCTCTTCACAACACCAATGTTGTCCAAGGGAAGGGCATTTGACCCATACAGCTTGGCACCAGTGTCATCGCACAAGCAATGTGTGATTAAGTGCCTCGCTCAAGGACAGAACACGTTGCCTCGGCTGGGGCTCGAACTCTCAACCTTCAGGTCACTAGTCCAATGCCTTAACCACTGGGTCACGTGCCCACACAATCTGTAACTCTATGAAGATACAAACGAAGCATTCTATTATTATTTATTATTTGGAGGTTCTTAGATAGACACACGAATGTGCAGAGAGTGGAGGGATATCGATATTGTGTAGGCAGCTAACGATTAGCTTACTTGGGCATTTGGTAACATTTCATTAGTTCAGCACAATATTGTGGGCTGAATGTCCCATTCCTGAGCTGTACCATTCTACGTTCCACGCCTTTGGGTTCATACATTTTCTTCCACCCATCTCCTAATCGGGCCACAATTTCTTCTTGCTTGTTGGATTCAGGGACTGGACGCCTGACCATGGCGGTGAGTGGAAGAGTGAGAGTAGGGATGGTTTTTCAGCTGTTGTTTTGTTTTGTGGTTGTTGCTTGTGTTCTTCTGCTGAACATTGTGGGCACGCTATGATGGTGCCAGGATATGTGTCGACACTCGCAGGCTGTCCCCAGAATATATTTCGGTATTTTGGGTTGGTTATAAACACAAATAATGCATTTCACTGTGTGTTTCGATGTACTTGTGATAAATAAATGAACTAAATCTCTCCTTACAGCACAAACCCACGAATAGACTATGTTAAACTGGAAAGAGTGTAGAAAGAAGAGAAGCAGTATTCAGCATAAAGGACTCTCACCAACCAGCCATGCTCACTACTCGGTGCTGCAATCAGGAAGAAGATACAGGAGCCTTAGGTCCTGCACCAGCAGTTTCAGGAGCAGCTATCATCAGGCTCTGAACCAGCATGAATAACTTCACTCATGTCAACACACAACTTACCGACTCACTTTCATATTTCTGTTTTATTTAGTTGTTTATTATTTTTTTTTTGTATTTGCACAGTTCGCCTTCTTTTCCTCATTGGTTGCTTGTCAGCCTTTGCATGTAGTTCTTCATTGATTCTATTGTGTTTCTTGTTCTACTGTGAATGCCTGCAAGAAAAGAAATGACCCTCAGAGGAATAAATGGTGACATATCTGTATTTTGATAATAGATTTATTTTGAACTTTGAGAAGCTTTACAAGGATACTGCCAGGACACGAGGGCAGGAGTTATAGGAAGAGGCTGGGCAAGCTTGGATTTTATTCTTTGGAATGTAGGAGATTGAGGAGGTGACCTTACAGACATGTATAAAATTATGAGTGGGCATAGATAGGGTGAATGCACACAGCCTTTTTTCTTAGGGAAGGGGAACTAATAACTTAAGGGCATAGGATTTAAATGAGAGTTGAAAGAGCGACTTCATCAGATAGAAGGTGATATGTAGATGGAGCAAGCTGCTAGGTGGTTGAGACACATACAGTAACAATACTTAAGAAATGTTTGGATAAGTTCAAGGATACGAGATGGTTTGAAGGATATGGATATAGGAATAGCTTGGTGGGCAGTACGGTTAATGACAGCCACGAAGGATTGTACCTGTACCTTTGCAGAGCTGTAAGCTAACTGGAAATTCCTTGTATGGTCAGCACCGTTAGCATGTATGAGTTGGGCTGAAAGTCCTATTTCCATGCCGAATAACTCCATGATTCTGAGATGCTTTCTCCAGAACGCCTGGGTGTCGCACCCAGTGAAGTTCCCTTGATGTCAAAGGCAGACCTTCTCTGCTGGGTCAGCCCATGTGTCCAGGGCCTGGTGTTGGTCTCGGAAAACACTTACCATGGACTGATGTATCGGTAATGATTAATGACAGCCCCAGAGGATTTTACCTGTGTGGAAAGGCTTTGCATGCGGAGCAATCTCTGTGTGTATCTAGTTAAGATAGGAAACAAAAAATATTAATAAATCAAAGCTGAGACAAAAAGAAAATGTTATCCATTCTTTCTAAAACCTAACAGAAGAGGCAAAGGTGTGGGCTAGCTGCGTTTTGCAAATTCCCATGGTAACACAGGCTTCCAGTACCGCAAAGGATCCATAATTCACAGGCGTGTGTGAGTTGTGAAGTCCTGCTCATGAGAGAGAGATCGTTTGTAATGTACTGTCACTGCAGAGAGATTCTATTCATTTTAAAGGCACTTCCGGCCATTCTTCAGTGTCACTCTGCCATTTAGTACACAGAGCACGGGCGTTAGACGGAGCTCAGCTGCCTGAGCTCTGTAGTGGATACCATACATCACAGGAAAAGCCGTCCCCACCATTGAGGACATCTACAAGGAGCACTGCCACAAGAAAGCAGCATCCATCATCAAGGACCCCCACCATCCAGGCCAAGCTCTCTTCTCACTGCTGCCATCTGGAAGGAGCTGCAGAAGCCTTAGGTCCCACGCCACAAGGCTCAAGAAAAGTTAACACCTTTCAACTATCAGGCTTCTGAACTAGCGAGGATAACTTCATTCACCTCAACACTGAACTGATCCTGCAACCTATGGACTCACTTTCAAGGACTCTACAACTCATGTTCTCAGTTTTATTTATTTACTACTTACTGAGCATTATTTGCTTTTTTTCTGTATTTGAGCAATTTGTCTTCTTCTGCACATTGATTTTCTGTTGCATTTCTTTGTTCTACTGTGAATACATGCAAAAAAAATGAACCTCAGGGTAGTATATGGTATGTACTTTGATAATAAAATTACTTTGAAATTTGAACTTTGAGCTATCAGTCTCAGGATCACTGTAGAAAATTATGGAGTCAGTGTCCAGCAAAGTCAGCAGCATAAATGCAAAGGCACCCATACATTCAACAATTCTTAATCCCTTTTTGGAATATCCAGCCTATGAAGACCTGTGGCTGATGTGGGTGACAGGATTTGAGTTGTGTGGATCCCATCCACCAGCAATTCCTCTCCCTTTCTGTATCTCTTCCTGTCCACTTTCCTTTTGTCGCCCTGTACTCAGCTGAGACTCAAGCTGCTGGAGGACCTCAGCAGGTCAGGCGGCATCTGCGAAGACAGAGGGATGGTTTATATTTCTGCTCGGAGTTGACACAATCACACAGAAGGCAAGCCGGGGGCTATTCTTCATTAGGAGCTTGAGGGGATTTGGTTTGCCGCCAAAGACGCCGCAAGTTTGTTCAGATGTACCATGGGGAGTATTCTGACTGACTAGCAGTATGGAGGCTCCAAAGCACAGGATCACAAGAGGCTTACAGGGTCGTAGACTCAGCCAGGGTTTGGTTGTACCTGTGACTCCATCACAAGAGAAACCCCCCACCCCACCCCCCACCATCAAGAACATCTTCAAAAGGGAGAGCCTTAAGAAAGCAGCATCCGTCATAAAGGACCCTTACAGTTCGGACTTTGCCCTCTTCTCATTACAGAAGGTATGGGAACCTGAAGACCCACAATCAAAGTTTTAGGAACAGCTTCTTCCTCTCGAACATCAGACTTCTGAACAGTCCACCAACCCATGAATGCTACTTATCTATTCCTCTTTTGCACTATTTTTTTTTATTTTGTAATCTACAGTATTTTTTATGTCTTGTACTGTACTGTTACCAGAAAACAACAAATTACACAATATATGTCTGTGATAATAAACCTCAATGCAATGTTATACAATGAAGTTATCTGTACGGACACCGTACGTACGACAATCATAAACTATAGTAATGATATATCCCGCACAATTTACCAATTTACTAATTTATTGAGTCGAGTGTGATGTTCACTGAGAAGTTGTCTATTGGTGGGTCCTCAGGTGGTTGTAGAGGCTGATCCAGGTTCCACATATTCTGGTGCCGTGTGGGCAAGAGTGATGGCAGCTGTGGTTAGTGGTTGATCTTCTGGTTGTTCAGTGTCTCCTTTCACAGCTGCCTCTTGTTCTCTGCAGCACAGTGGAGGCTGTTCTCATGTAACACAGCTCCCTCTCGAACAGATTTTCTATAGGTGTATCTATTGAATGCAATGTCTTCCCAATTTTTGAATGTAATGTATTTCTTCAGGCTGATTTTGATGCCTTTCCTTTGCTGCTGAGTATATAATACATAAAACATGTACAAGTACGTAGTACCTGTATGGGTCCTTGTACATAGATAAATCGGTAAATTTATTAATTCCACAAGTTGTGCAATTTATCTCAGCATAATTTACCAATTTATCTATGCTATATACTGTATTTGTACATGATACATTGAACATGTACATAGTCCAGAGACATACTACATGTACTCGTCCATAGTACATGTCCTTATACATATATAAATAGGTATTTTTTTAATTGCACAAATTATTTGTCTACGTGCTTGTTCATATGACAACAAACTTTGACTCTGACATCTGACCATTCCTTAGGTGGCGCCTGACCCATGGAATTCCTCCAGCAGTTTGTGCAGCATTTCCAATCTCTTGTGTGTGTGTCTCTCTCTCTCTGATGCTGGCAGACTAGAGTAGCTTGAATGGTATCTTGATTGTCATGGATCAGGTGGGCCAAAGGGTCTCTTTCTGCATTGCATGACTCTGTAACTTTGAGTTTTTCACTGCACCTATGCATACATTGTACTTGAGCTTATGACAATGAACTCGACTCGTCATAAAGAGTCATAAAGTCATAGGGGGCTACACCACAGAAACAGATCCTTCAGTCTACCTAGTCCACTCCAAGCCAAGTTATTATACTGCCTAGTCCCATTGACACACTACCATCACAGCTCGTTCCACACTCTCGCCAACCTCTGAGTGAAGAAGATTCCCCTCATGTTCCCTTTAAACATTTCACTCTTACCCCATGACCTCTAGTTCTAGTCTCACACAACCCTCAGTGGAAAATGCCTGCTTGCATTTACCCTGTCTACACCTCTCATAACTTTGTATACCTCTGTCAAACCTCCCCTCATTCTCCTACACTCTAGCAAATAAAGTCCTAACCTATTCAGCCTTTCCTCAGCTCAGGTCCTCTAATCCAGGCAATATCCTTATAAATTTCCTCTCCACTCACTCTTTCAAACTTATTGATATCTTTCCAGCAGCTAGGTGACCAGAACTGAACACAATTTCTCAGAGGAGATAACTCCTGGGTGAAGGGAAGAGTTAGCCAAAAATCTCCTTTCAAGAAAGATGACTCAACAAAAACATATTAGCAATATTACCATTTAAACCAACACTACCCTCACTTTCGCTGCACTAGCAAAGTGTCTCCATTTAATCAAAGATTGGCTTGTAAAACGCTCTTAGTTTGAACCATAAAAAGATGCCATCTGTCTTCAAAATGCTCTAAATGTGTGTGGCTGGTCACATGAACCTTTCAAACTATTCATACCAACAGCTGAAAAATATAACCTGGCTGTTGAGCACAGAGTGTCATTGGTTCTGTGCATTGCAGTGTGCTTTAGAAAGAAGTCAGAAGATAATTCTCACTGGCACCTTACGAAAACCCTGCCGCTTTGTATTACTTGTAGAGCCAGCAGCCTTTCTCGTTTGGAAGGTACCAGTTCTCTTTAAAGCCACAAGCTGTTAAACTGCAGTCTTGAATAACCACACTGGAAAATATTGATACTCTCATTCCGAACACTTAACAGTTAACTTAGCAGTCAGTAGTCGTTCCTTTCTTCTCTGAAGACCCACCATAACCCTTTTCCTCTGCATCTTTGTCTTATCCGTTCTGACTCTCATCTATTTTCTTCCAATTGCTTTCACCCCCTCTCTCTCTCTCGCTCTCTCTCTCTCTGCCTCTCAGACTCCCATTCCCCTGTGGGATACCTGCAATTTTCTCTCCCTCAGCCAGAATGGCGCATGCCACAAAAATGAACAGATGCTTGCATACAAGGGAAGACTCTCCTCTCTGTACATACAAGGTACAATTTGATTGCTGTTTTTTTTTTGTTTTTGAAGTTCGATGTGTGAATATTTGATAATGTTCCCCCATTCCTCCCAGAATATATAGAAAGGGGACTTGATTTCTTTGCAGGACCATATTTTACATAATTATATGTATGGGAAGGAGGGTGGTGGTAGTGGTTGTGGTGGTGTTGGGGGGTTGTTATGGGGAGGATGGGGGGGTATAGTTGAGGTCCACATGATGCACATCAAACCTGCTGACAGTTGCAAATGCTGATGAATTGGCAACTTGGGATTTGAAACTCAAGCAAGGTGCCCTGTGAGTGCAGCACTCACTACTATCCAAGGTATGACGTTGATGCAGTTCGATCGGAGGGAGAGAGCGCGGGTAGGTGAACAGAAAGAGCTTTTTTTTAATAAATAATCGGGTGGGTGTGGGGTGGTAAATGTTGTTTGCTGCCGTTGGTTCGGAAATTGGAATTTCTTTTGTCTCACTGGTGGCTAACATCTGAGTTGCTTTTGTGTTTAGTAAGAATTATGTGGACAAGAAACCTTAAGGATGGACGTTGTTACAGTGACAATGGTTTTAAAAAAAAGGCTTTGATCTGGTTTCCTGTACTGTGCCCAGAGCAAAATTTCATCGCTGGGACCAGGGAGGAGCTGGGATTTAAAAAAGAAGAAAACCAATCTCGCTTTAAGTCGAGCGAGTGGCTTTTGCTCCTTTGCTTGCTGGCTAACATATATTTATATTTGAGCTTTTTGCAATGTTGAATAAACTGGCGGCTTTGTCAAAGGAATGAAAGAGATGCGATTGGTGGTGCTATGGTGGGGGGAGGGGAGAGAGGCTCATAGTGAGGAGTGGTTTGATACCTCTTGCAGACGCCGGCAAAATCACCGCAGTGTTTTATCTTGTGCTAATAAATTGTCAGAAATCAGGAATCTGTTTTATACTATTTCCTTCATTAGTTCGTTGTTTTAACCCTTCCGCTGCCTGCACTCCCAACTGGGCTTCCGAAATCACACCATCGTTGTATACAGTTGCTTTAAAAGAGTTCCTACCGTTCGGAATTTCTGGCTTACAAACACAAATTCTCGATGCAGACGCCGATGCCTTACTTGGCAGCGTTGATGCTTTCTGCAGTAACCTTTCTCTTTTTAATGAGGTCTTTTCTCTGTGTGAATTATTCAAGATTTCCATTTCACGAGCAACCGAGAGGCTTTTGAAAATGTCTCGGTAACGGGGAGCCAGTTGGCTCCTCGGGCGTTGCTGTTCACGGCAAAGTTTGAGCCCCAATTCAGCCACCCAAAAATAAATTAATGTTGCTCAGCAGTCTGGGGCGGACTTGGGTGGAAATTCGCCTCTATTGTCTGTATAAGGGCAGAATCTACGAATACATGAGCTGTGAACTGCGCTTCTATTAATCTCAATGGAGCCGAATTTCATAATCAGAGTTCAGCACGTGTAAAATACTACATCCAATATGCAGTACGTACACCACTTGCCAAATGTATACTGTCTTTTTTTTTGTTTCTGTAATCTTCCCTTTTGGTCTCTCTGACACGGCGAATGAAGCTTTCACTTGTCATAGAATCATAGAACAATACAGCCTAGAAACAGGCCCCTCGGCCCATTTAGTCTGTACAGAACTATTGGCATGGACCATTTGGCCCAAAGGGTCTGCTTCCATGCTGTATCTCTTAAGTTTTTCATTGTACCAATGCATGTATGTTCTTGTGCTTACAATAGTAAATTCAACTCCTCATAAAGAGTCATAGGGCACAGAAGCAGGCCTTTCAGCCCATCTCGTTCATGCAGACTTATAAATCTGTCGACTCCCACCTAGACCATAGCCCTCCATGCCACTCCCATCCAGGTACCTTCCAAATTTCTCTCATATGTTGCAATTGAATCCAAATCCACCACTTCCACTGGCAACTCATTGCACACTCTCATCACCTCCTGCATGAAGAAATTCCCCTTCATGCTCCCTTTAAACATTTCTCCTTTCACCCTTAACCCATGACCTCTAGTTCCAGTCAGTGGAATAAGCCTGCTTGCATTTACCCTATCTAAACTCTTCATTTTTGTATTGTTTGTTCATTATGTGTGTATCTCGTAGGCAATCATTGTCTTTCCATGACTATAATTTGTTCTTGGCAATTTTTTAAAAAAGAAGTGGTTTGCCATTGCCTTCTCTGGGCAATGTCTTTACAAGACTAGACCTTGGGGTCTGATTCCATAGGACACTCAAAGCTGCTGCGCAGGTTGACTCTGTGGTTAAGAAGGCGTACAGTGCATTGGCCTTCATCAACTGTGGGATTGAGTTTAGGAGCCGAGAGGTAATGTTACAGCTGGTCACACCTGCAGCCTGGTCACTGGAGCCTGGTCAGACCCCAATTGGAGTACTGTGTTCAGTTCTGGTCACCTCACTACAGGAAGGATGTGGAAACTATAGAAAGAGTGCAGAGGAGGTTTACAAGGATGGTGCCTGGATTGGGGAGCATGCCTTATGAAAACAGGTTGAGTGAACTCAGCCTTTTCTCCTTGGAATGATGGAGGATGAGAGGTGACCTGATAGAGGTGTATAAGATGATGAGAGGCATTGATTGTGTGGATAGTCAGAGGCTTTTTCCCAGGGCTGAAATGGCTAACACGAGAGGGCACAGTTTTAAGATGCATGGAAGTAGGTACAAAGGAGATGTCAGGGGTAAGTTTTCTTACACAGAGAGTGGTGAGTGCATGGAATGGGCTGCCAATGACAGTGGTGGAGGTGGATATGATAGTGTCTTTTAAGAGACTCCTGGACAGGTACATGGAGCTCAGAAAAATAGAGGGCTATGGGTAACCCTAGGTAATTTCTCAGGTAAGGACATGTTCGGCACAGCTTTGTGGGCCGAAGAGCCTGTATTGTGCTGTAGGTTTTCTATGTTTCTATGTTGCTAAGACGGGTGACTCCAGCCATTATCAATACATTCAGAGATTATCTGCCTGGCGTCAGTGGTCACATAACCAGGACTTGTGACCTGTGCTAGCTGCTCATACCACCTGCTCCCGTGGTTTCACATGACCCTGATCGGTGGGGGAGGGGGAGTGTGGGAGAGGGAGCTAAGCAGGTCACCCAAGGGTGACCTGCAGACTAGCAGAGGGAAGGAGCACCTTACACCTCCTTTTTGTAGAGATGTATCTCTACCCTGCCACATTATCTTGTAGGTATAGGCCTATCAAATTGTGTATGCCTCTATCAAGTCTTTCCTCATTCTCCTACAGTCTAAGGAGGAGAAAAGCAGAACAAAACAACCAGGGGTTCCTTATGAAATATCAGTGCCTTTCAGGTGGTGGGGGGGAGGTGAATAATGCCAGAATAAAAGGAGCAGAGGAGGAGTCTTACTGAATTACTGAAGCATGAAAGGGACATTCAGCCCCAAAACCAAACACATGATTGAGGGTTTTGCCCCAAAGTGTCAACAGTTTATTCCCTTCCATAGATGCTCAATTGATATCCATAAGCAGGGCTACGTTGTGAGGAGTATGTTTTTTGATTTCTCAAGTGCCTTCAATATCATACAGCCCTCACTGCCGGGTGGAAAGTTCCGTTTAATGCAGGTTGGCACTTCCATTTTATCCTGGATAATGCACTACCTGACTGGCAGACCACAGTTGTGGGGCTTCAGAGCTGTGTATCAGACATGACTATAAGCAGCACTGGGGTCCCACAGGGGACTGTATTGGATCCCTTCCTGTTACCCTGTATACCTTGGACTTTAGATATAACATTGAGTTATGTCATCTGCAGCAATTTTCTGATGACTTAGCAATAGTTGGGTGTATAAATGGAGGACAGGAGGATTAATACAAGGCCCAGGTGGAGGACTTTGTCAAATGGTGCAAGCTGAATCATCTGCAGCTCAACATCAGTAAGACAAAGGAGATGGTAAGGACATGGATGTGGTGAGGACCTACAAGTACCTTGGAGTGCACCTGGATTAAAGACTTGAGTGGAGAACAAACACGAAGGCTGTGTACAAGAAGGGCCAGAGTCGTCTCTACTTCTTGAGGTCCTTTGGAGTATGCAGACCTCTCTTTCACATGTTCTACCATGTTCTATTGTCGCCAATACAATCTTCTATGTGGTGGTGTGCTGGGGCAATAGCGTCAACACAAGTGATGCCAACAAGCTCAATAAACTGATCAGAAAGGCTGGTTCTGTTATAGGAGTCAAACTGGACACACCGGAGGCTGCAGTAGAACAAAGGACCCTACGGAAAATCCATCAACTGCACTGCTCCAAAGGGTGCTGTATAAGGTCATTCTTACCCTTGGCCATTAGGCTCTATAATGAGTCAACCTATCGCCGGGGAAGTGATGAATCCCTCCTGTTAGACTGTTTGAGCTAACTTTTTTTTTATTCTTTCTTCCTTCTAATATTTTTGTATCTGTGCACTTGTAATGCTACTGTGACACTATCATTTCCTTTAGGATCAATAAAGTATCTATCTACCTGCCTGATCTACTGAGTTCCTCCAGCATTTTGGATGTGAATCCCATCCGTCTCATTCACTGAATCTTAGCCTACAATTTCCATGCTAGCCCATGTCACAGTAATTCCCTTTGGCTTGTCACACTTCTTACCCACCTTAGTGGTCCACCCATGTTTTTTCCAGAAAATTGAATGACCACTGCTTCCTTTGACAGAACAGGACAGAATGGAAATGTTCGTGAAAGTCCTTTAGACAGGCCCAATAGTGGTGGAAGGGGAAATTGGTGGGGGTGGGGGAAGTCAGCTACTGAGGTGTGGGGTGTCACATTATCTGAATACGAAGGAGGGAAATATACCGCACAGCTGGTTACATGTGGTAGCCTGGGACTCCTGACTGTGACACCACATACAAAGAAAAACAACTTTAATTAAGGATATTTGTTACCAGTTGTGAAGAGAAAAATCATCATTTTTAATACTCTCAAGGTGGCCACTGTAGCCTTTTTTATTGTCAATACAATTCAATGTAGTAGATGATCTCACCATAAGACCACGAGACATAAGAGCAGAATTAGGCCATTTGGTCCATTGAGTCAGCTCTGCCATTCTATCATGACTAACTTATTATCCTTCTTAATCCAATTCTCCCTGCAAATTTTAACACCTTTATTATCCAAAATCTATCAACCTCCACTTTAAATATACACAATGACTTGGCCTCCACAGCCATCTGTGGCAATGAATTCCACGGGTTCACCGCATTCTGGCTTCAAAAAAATCCTCCTCATCTCTGTTCTAAAGGGACATCCTTGTATTCTGAGGCTGTGCCCTCTGGTCCTAGACTCCCCTACTATTGGAAATGTTCTCTCTGTATCCACTCTATCTAGGCCTTTCAATATTCAACAGATTTCGATGAAATCCATCCCCCTCCCCATTCTTCTAAACTGCAGAGAGTACTGTCCCAAAGCTGTCAAACACTCCCTATACATTAATCCTTTCATTCCTGGGATCAGACCTCCTCTGGGCCCTCTCCAATGGCAGCACATCCTTTCCTAGATATGGGGCCCTAAACTGATCACCACACAATCCCAAGATCCATTCTGAAGTAAACTGTTATCTTCTATCGTTAAGTGATAAATATTGAGCAGCAGGTAAAACATATCACTTATGTACGTCTTTTATCTTCTTTAATGTTGACCTCTTCGTTTTAATAGGCCAAATATTGGGCAGCATGTTAAGCTACATTCCTCCTTTCCACTTGTACCATGCTTTACACCTTCTCAGAGTATAACTGGGGCTTCAGTTTCATAAGATGCTACAAGTGTTGCCTAATCAGATATATAGAGCCACAACATTACCACATGGCTCTTAAATTCAATCCCCCAACTAATGAAGGCCTTTTTAACCACCCTGTTAACTTGTATAGCAACTTTAAGGGATCTGTGGGCGTAAACTCCAAGATCTTTCTCTTTCTCCACACTGCTAAGAACCCTGTCATTAATCCTGTATTCTACCTTCAAATTCAACCTTTCTGAGTGAGTCACTTCACACTTTTCCAAGTTGAACTCCTTCTGCCATTTCTCAACCCAGCTCTGCATCCTGTCAATGTCCGGGTGTAACCTACAACAATCTTTTATACTAGCTACGTCTCCACCAAGCTTTGTGTCATCTACAGACTTACTAACCCACCCTTCCACTTCCTTATCCATTTCATTTGTAAAAGATCACAAACAGAAGAGGTCCCGGAACAAGTCCCTGCAGAACACCACTGGTGAGCAGACAGTTATGCTGATGCTCAAGCCAACATTATCCCTCCAACAATATCCATACTCAAAGTTCCAAACTTCAAAGTTCAAAGTAAATTTATTATCAAACTACATACATGTCACCATATACAACCCTGAGGTTAAATTTCTTGTGGGCATTCATAATAAATGCAAAGAATCAATGAAAGACTGTACACAACATGATAGACAAACAACCGAAGTGCAAAAGGCAACAAACTGTGCAAATACAAAAACAAAGAGGAAAAAGGAACAACAATAATAAATAAATAAGCAATAAATAGAGTGAACACAAGATGAAGAGTCCTTGAAGATTATCTCAAAGGTTGTATTCAGTTCAGTGTTGGGGTGAATGAAGTCAAGTGAAGCCATCTCCTCTAGTTCAGGAGCTTGATGGCTGAGGGTTAGTAACCTCTCCTGAACCTGGTGGTGTGAGTCCTGAGGCTCCTGTGTCTCCTTCCTGATAGCAGCAATGAGATGAGAGCATGGGCTGAATTTTGGGGGTTCTTGATGATGGATGCTGCTTTCCTGTGATAGCGCTCAACGTAGATGTGTTCAATGGTGGGGAAGGCTTTACCCGTGATGAACTAGGCTATACCCACTTCTTTTTGTAGGCTTTTCTGTTCAAGGGCATTGGTGTTTCCTTTCCAGGTTGTGACATGACCAATCTCAAGCAGTAGTAAATCAAGGCAACTGGACTGGCTGTGTTGCTGTAGCAGACATTTTGCCACTCATCCAAGAGGCTTCTTCAGTTCTGATCCACAGTAGGTAGTTTTCCAGCTTACAAACTCTGTGAGTTGTTCAAAGGTACAGTATAGCAATCACACAAGGATTGATAAGAGTCGTAGAGGTAATGAGAGGGTCATTAGTCTTATCTTTGCATAAATGGGGATGTGAACTGCTGTGGAGAAGCCGGGGTAAAGATGTTAGGACTACATTTACTGATAGATGGTGCCATACCCTCTGTTCAGGGATGGATTTTCCAGTCTGACAAAGCTACTTTATACCTTCTTTCAAATCACTTGTCCTCCCTGTCCAAGATGTGTATATTGTTATTATCAAAGGAGTGTCTCTTGTCCTTTAGGTGTAGATATACAGCTGAGACTTGACCTGAGGTGTTAACCCCCTATGTTAGGCCATCCGTTTGTGAAATGGTTGTTTTGTCCCCCCCGATATACCGATCTGTGCAGTTCTCATTGCATTGGATAGCATATACAACATTGCTCTGTTTATGTTTGAGTGTAAGAGCCTTGGAGTGGACAAGTTTCTGTCTGAGTGTGTTTGTAGGTTGGCAAGTCCAGTTGTCTTTACTACTGCTTGATATACAATAACCTGGATGACTGAGAAACTTCATAGATATAACCACACATCTGTAGAAGTTTGTCAAAGTTTTCAATAACATGCTGAATCTTTGCAGATTTCTACAAAAGTAGAAGTGTTGCCTTGCTGTCTTTGTAATGGCACTTACATACTGGACCCAGGAGAAGATAACACCAGGAATTTAAAGTTGCTTATCCTCTCCACCTCTGACACTCCAGTGAGGATTGACTTATAAATGCTGCTTTCTTCCTCCTGTAATTAATAATCAGCTTACTGGTCTTGCTGACATTGAGTGAGAGGTTGCTGTTGTGGCACCACTCAGCCAGATTTTCAATCTCCCTCCTATATGCTGACTTGTCACCAACTTTGACGAGAGTGGTGTTCATTACCAAACTTAAATATGGCATTGGAACTGTGTTTAACCATAGAGTCATAAGTATAAAGTGAGTAGAGCAGGAGGGCTAAGCACACAGCCCCGTGGTGCACCTGTGCTGAGGGAGATTGTGGAGGAAATAGTGTTGCCAATCCGAACTGACTGGGGTCTGGAAGTGAGGAAACTATGGATTCAGTTGCACAAGGATTTACTGAGACTTAGGTCTTAGATCTTATTAATAAGATCTGAGGGGTGGATATTATCGAATGTCAAGCTGTAATCAATGAAGAGCATCCTGATGTACGCATCTTCACTGTCCAGATGTTCCAGGATTGAGTGAAGGGCCAATGAAATGGCATCTACTGTTAACATGTTGTGGTAGTAGGCAAATTAGAGCGAATCCAAGTCACTTCTCAGGTAGGAGTTAATATGTTTCATCACCCAACCTCTTAAAGAACTTCTCAAAGTTCATCTGAATGATAGACATTAAGGCAGGTTAGTACATTCCTTTTATATATTATTGAAGCCTGCTTAAAGCAGGTGGGTACCTCAGAGGTTAAAGGTATCAGTGAAAACTCCAGCCAGTTGCTCAATATAGATCTGCATTACTTGGCCAGCTACCCATTCTGGGCCAGATGACTTCGGTGGATTCACCCTCCTGAAGGGTGCTCTCACATTGGCCTCAGAGACTGAAATCACAGGATCATTGCGGGCTGTTGGGGTTCATGAAGGTGCTTACGTATATCACCTTCGAATCTCTTACTAGCTCTTCTTTCAGTTAGTCCTGACGAACCTCTTCCTAGAGATGCTGCCTGGCCTGCTGCGTTCACCAGCAACTTTTATGTGTGCTGCTTGAAATTCCAGCATCTGCTGTATCAGGTATGTTGCTTGGTTTCACTTTGTAGGAGGTGACAACATTCAAACCCTGACACAGTGGTTCAGCAACCTTCATAGCTCTTTCCATCACTTTGCTGTATGTTGGAACTGGGTTTGTATAAACCAATTGCTTCAAGCCTCACATTACAGCAATGTCTATTAACTGCAGTCGGGTAAAATGCCAAGGGGCTCTCTGAAAGCCATTGTAGAAATTTAATGTCTTCTTGCTTAATTGTATAAACATTGTAACAGAAAGTTTTCTTATGTTTCCTTGCTGTGTTTGGAGTATTGAATAGAGAGCTCTCACGTCTCCTGATGTAGAGCCAGTGCGTGTATGTCTACTAACCACCATCTTAAATCATGATGGAAGAGTTAGTCTTTGAGTTCAATCATGGAACACGGATGTGGTGGGCAAGATCATCCCCCAACTATCTGGTACAGTAGCATAGCGGATACCACAATCACTTTACAGCGCCAGCGACAACTAACCGGGTTTCAAATCCCATCGCTGGTGATGAAGAGTTTATACGTTCTCCCTGTGACCGTGTGGGTTTCCTCCTAGTGCTACGGTTTCCTCCAACGGTCCAAAAACATACGGATTAGTAGGTTAATTGGTCACGAGGGTGAATTTGCTGCGTGGGCTCGTTGGGCCAGAAGAGCCGGTTACTGTGCTGTACCTCTAAATCACAACTTTATAACAAGACTCCTATGGAGGGGACAGAGATGCTGCAATTTCCAAGCATACACATTACAATAGAAAGTGTACTATCACATTTGACAGTGTAACGCCTAGCCAGCTGTAAGATTGGTGTTCAATTCAGGACGTTCTGTAAGGAGATTCTCTCCCTGTGTCCAAGTGGGTTTCCTCCAGACTCTCCTGTTTCCTCCTGCATTCCAAGTATGTGTGATTAGTGTTAGTGAGTTGTGGGCATGCTATGTTGGCACCAGTAGCATGGCCACACTTGTGGGCAGTCCCCAGTCAAACCCTCAGACTGTGTGCATTGACACAAAACAATGCATTTCTCTCCATGTTTCAATGTTTTGATGTGCATATGACAAATAATTGTAAATAACAAATAAACTTGGGCTTCCAGCTGGGTACGGGTATTGATCGTAACTGAAGTTTCAATAACAAACTCCGCCATCTTCATCTGAAGATGACAGAGTTTGTCATTGAAACGCTGGAAGCCTGAGAAGAGTTTATTTGTCATTTATGGCGGGAAAGCACTAGATCCTTTTACAGAAGTAGATAAATTTAAGTTGGGATTTCATAAAATGTTAGCGAAACCAAATTTGGAGTATTATGCGCACTTCTGGTCATGTACCTACAAGAAAGATGTGAATAATGTCACTGGATCACAACGGTAATGTAGTGGTCAGCGTGACACTTTTACAGCTCAAAGTTTAATTCCAGCATCTTCTATAAGGAGGTTCTAAGTCCTCCCCGTGAACACATGGATTTCCTCCAGGTGCTCTGGTTTCCTCCCACAGTCCAAAGACGTGCCAGTTAGTATGTTAATTACTCATTGCAAATAGTCCTGGGATGAGGCTAGGGTTAAATACATGGATTGCTGGTTGGTGTGGTTCATTGGGTCGGAAGGACTGTGTCTCTAAGTAAAATAAAATAAGATTGAAAGAGTCAAGAGAAAATTCACAAAGAATTTAAAGCAACACACACAAAATGCTGGAGGAACTCAGCAGATCAGGCAGTATCTATGGAAAAGAATAAATAGTCAACGTTTTGGGCTGAGACCCTTCTTCAGGATTGAGAAGGAAGGAGGAAGATGCCAGAATATCAAAGAATTTGCCAGAACTTGAGGACCTGAGTTATAGGGAAGTGTTGAATAGATTAGGACTTCATTTCCTGGGAAGTAGCAGAATAAGAGGAGATTTATTAGAGGTATACAAAATTACAAGGGGTAAAGATAAGATAAATGCAAGCAGGTTTTTTCCACTGAGGTTTGTCTAAAACTAGAACTAGAGATCTAGGGTGAAAAATGAATTTTTTAAAGAGATCGTGAGGGGGAACTTCTTCAATCAGACGGAGGTTCAGGTATGGAACGAGCTGCCAGTGGAAGTGATGGTTGCTGGTTTGATTTCAGTATTGAAGAGAAGTTTTGTTAAGTACATGAATGGGAGGAGTATGGAGAGCTACAGTCCAGGTGTGGATCAATGGGACTAGGCAGATTAACAGTTTGGCACAGTCCATGGGCTGAAGGGCCTTTTTTTGTGCTGTTGCGCTCTGTGACTCTATGATTCTGTTATCAGCTTGAATGAAGGGTCTTATGGAGACATCTCAAGGGCAGTTTGATTAGAAGAAAGAAGATGAAAAATAGAAGTAGGAATAGACCATTTGCTTCCTCCTACTTGTTCTGCCATTCATTAACTGATGTTTACCACCTCCCTACACAAGCTAGACACCCTTAGCATCCAAAAATCTATTGACCATAAGATATTGTGTAAATGGAAAGAGGCTGAAGCTGTCCTGAGAATCTGGACTTCCCTGTACACAAAGTACAGAATGTTAACAAAGAACAACACGTTCAGTACAGACCAGATGGGCTGAAAGGCCTGTTTCTGTGCTGTAATGTTTTATTACTCTAAGTAATTAGAAGGGTAAATTGCATCTTGCAAGGAGAAAACATGAGATTCTGCAAATGCTGTAAAACTGTATATATATAAAAAAAAGTGTAAAAACAGAGCAAAAACATTGAGGTAGTGTTTAAGGATTAATGGACTGTTCAGAAATCAGAAGGCAGAGGGGAAGAAGCAGTTCCTAACATTGAATGTGGATCTTCATGCTCCTGAGTCATCTCCCTGATGGTGGTGATGAGAAGAGGACATGTCCTGGGTGGTGGGGGTCCTTATGATGGATACCACCCTTTGGGGGCATCACCTTTTGAAGATGTTCTTGATGGTGGGGAGGCTGATGCCCATGATGGGGCTGACTGAGTTTACAACCAACTGCACCTTTTTCCAATCCTGTGCAGTGGCCCCTCCATACCAGACAGTGATTTGACCTGTTAGAATGCTCTCCATGAAATATAACCACTGGTGTTTCTCCCTTGTAATTGGAAGAGTGTTTGGGGTGAAGGGCTAAAGAAAAAAGAATCTCATAGGAGAGGGGAGAGGACCATGGAAAAAAGGACAGGAGGAAGGGAACCAGAGAGAGGTGATGAGCAGGTGAGGAGAAGAGAAGAAATAAACTGAGAGCCAGAATGGGGAATGCAATAAGATAGAAGCAGAGAGAGGGAGAAGTTAGCAGAAGTTTGAGAAATTGATGTTCATGCCATCAGATTGAAGGCTACCCAGATAGAAAACGAAGTGTTGATCCTCCACTCTGAGGGTGGCCTCATCGAGGAAGCCGTGGTCCGACATGTTGGAATGGGAATGGGAAGTTGAACTGAAGTGGGTGGCCACCAAGAAGTCCTGCCTTTTGAGCAACTTAGCTCATTTCATGCACATAACAGAAAAAGCAGTGTTTGTTAAGTACTGTGTGATTGGGCTGTATTGATGTTCAAATGGACTGTGACATTGTTATAAAGAAGTCAGTGAAGGCCAACAGACAAGGAATAAGCAACTAA
This sequence comes from Mobula birostris, assembly GCF_030028105.1. Classification (NCBI taxonomy): domain Eukaryota; kingdom Metazoa; phylum Chordata; class Chondrichthyes; order Myliobatiformes; family Myliobatidae; genus Mobula; species Mobula birostris. The sequence goes on along the minus strand of NC_092401.1, from coordinate 27,173,618 downwards.
GAGGTTCAGGGTCTTGATGCAGGGCTTCCACCCGAAACATCAACAACTCATTTTAACTCCAAACTGCTGCTTGACCTGCTGAACACCTCCGACAGATTTTTTGTTGCTTCAGATGGCAGCATCAGCAGTCTCTGTGACGACTGGATTTCAAACAAATTCCACTAAATGTGTATGAAATCCCAACTCACAATTCTTCTTCTTCTTCTTCTTGCTAAGCCCATTACACCTATTGGGGCACAGGCCAACAACAGCACCTTGCCAGAGTCTTCTGTCCTAAGCCAGTCTTTCAAAGTTCCTTCCTCTCCCAGGGATGAGGTCTTGGGAGTTTCTGTAGCTTTTATGGGTTGGGGTTGCTATCCTCATGCCCAACCCTCCTCCTTTTACAGCCAGGCTTGGGACCGTCCATGGTGCAGTTCAACTCACAATTCCCTGTACCTAAAGTAAGCTAACTATTGCTCTCTACAGTTGGAGGCAATCCAAATAGAATAGAGACTTCTCTGAATCCTCACACTTGTACCATAATCTCAGCTTCTGGGTTGACTTTCATGTGAATGCCCATTGGAATGGTCTAGATAAACAATCTGGCTGTCCTCCCTAATCAATTTGGGCTTCCCTTTTGTGAAAACATGAAGTTCTGATTTTTAAAACTGTTGAATATTAAGTCTTAGTTCACATCAACTCCTGAAATAGCATTACTGCCTCGTGGTCATTTCAAACCATCTGCTTCTCTCCATCTAATGTATAATGAATGTAATTCGTTAACATCATAGCAGGAGAGATGTCAAGTATTTTAGGACATCCTTTGGCAAGACGAAGAAATCTCAGTCCCCTGAGCTTTGTTCATTGCTGATTTATCAAATAATGGCCATCAGTTTCATAAAAACAATCACATCAGTAAACTTCATAGCACATGAGAAGGAGTTTCTAATCCCTCGTGAATTTTATAAATGACTTGGATGAGGAAGTGGGAAGGTGGGTCAGGAAGTTTGCAGGTGACACAAAGGTTGGTGGTGTTGTGGACAGTGTAGAAGGTTGTTGCGGGTTACAGTGGATCATTAACAGGATGCAGGGCTCTCTTCGTGGTGTTCAATTACCGTGTAAAATGAGAGTTTTCGAACTTTGAATGAAGCCTTCCTCCAAGTTAATTTTTCAAAGGTTTCAAAGGTACATTTAATGTCAGAGAAATATATACAATATACATCCTGAAATTCTTTTTCTTCGCAATCATCCATGAAAACAGTGGAGTGCCCCCAAAGAATAAATGACAGTGAAATGTTAGAACCCCCCCCAGCTCCCCTCTCTCCCTCCTGTAAGCAGCAACAAAGCAACGATCCCCCTTCCTCACCAACAAAAAAACATTGGCACCCGCCACCGAGCACTCAAGCGTACAGCAAAGCAACAGCAAAGACACAGACTTGCAGTACCCCAAAGACTACTTGTTCACCCAGTATTCGACATACCACAGGCTCTCTCTCTCTCCCTAATAAGGGAGCAAGAGGGGAGACATAACAAACAGCTCGCTGTTTTATGATGTTAAAAGTTCTGTGCCCAAAGATCTTAGGTCTCTGGGGACACAGAGCCAGAGATCTTCCTACTCCCACGACACACCAATCTCCCGCCGGGACACTGACCTTCGATCTGCCTGTCTCCAGAGCCGCAAGATCTCGGACCCCAAAGGAAGCTAAGCTCTTAGGCCTCATCCTTGGCATGTCAAATAACAGCCAGTCACAAAATTACGAGGGTGGGTCCCATTCCCGCAAGGAACTGAAGTCAGCGTGTAAGGAACTCTGAAAGGGAAAAATAGAGATACTGAAGATAGAAATAGAGCTGTTTCCAAAAATGCAAGTGAAGGAGTTGCTGTTTAGTGCCATCATAACTAAGTTCCGCCCGCTCCGTCCTGTCTTTATTTTTGAAGGCAGAAATGTGGAGGGTGAGAGTCATAGAATCATAGAACACTATAGCACAGACACAGGCCCTTCAGCCCATCTAGTCCATGCTGAACTATTGCTGTACCTAATCCCTTGGGCATGCACCTGGACCCTGCTATCATCTAAAATCCTAGCTTACTCAACTACTTTATGCACACTGAGTTTCTACAATGCATAACAGTAACTAATATAAGTAATAGTCAATTGTGTGTGTGGGATGCAAACAGCTCTAAGTTTCAAAAGGCTGAAAAATCCCTTCCTGCTCCTGTTGTGACACAGGGGATGATAATCCAAGAGGGCCGGGTTAAAAATAAATCATTAACAAAAATGGTTAGTTTTATCAGGTTAAGGCCCCAATAAAAATTACCTCACATGGTTTCTGGAATGTTCTTCCCAGCACATAATTAGTATTTTATTCACTCAAGACCACAGGATAAATAAACCTATTTAAGCATTTCCTTCTTCTTAATTTGTTGATGTGTCTGAGCAGTGATTCTTTCTTCTCTCAGCTTGATACACAATCTGATTTTTTAAAAAAATAAATGCTTTTATTTAAATATCTAAATAGTGACAGGGTGGCACGATAGCATAGCAGTTAAAGAGATAAAGATTAGCTTTATTTGTCACATGTTAAGTACATCAAAACATACACTGAAATGCATCAAATTGAATCTGCGAGGATTGGGCTAGATGCCCTAATTGTTGCCACATAGAATGCCCGCACCTTACTAACCCTGACAGCAGCAGTGACCGCAGTGACCCGGCTTCAATTCCATTGCGGTCTGTATGGGACTTGTTTATCCACCCCCGAACACGTGGGTTTCCTCCTGCATTCCAAAGACGTACGGGTTAGTAGAATTGGTGACCTGGGTGTAATTGAGTGGTGCAGGTTCAGTGGGCCGGAGGGACCTGCCACAAGGATGTATCTCTAAATAAAAATAAAATCAAAATTAAGTTCAAACAATGGGAGGACCAATTATACTTTATACTTTATTGTCGCCAAACAATTGATACTGGAACATACAATCATCACAGCGATATTTGATTCTGTGCTTCCCGCTCCCTGGATTACAAATCGATAGTAAATATTAAAAATTTAAATTATAAATAATAAATAGAAAATAGGAAAATGGAAAGTAAGGTAGTGCAAAAAAACCGAGAAGTAGGTCCGGATATTTGGAGGGTACGGCCCAGATCCAGGTCAGGATCCGTTCAGCAGTCTTATCACAGTTGGAAAGAAGCTGTTCCCAAATCTGGCCCTACTGGTCTTCAACCTACTGAACCTTCTCCCGGAGGGAAGAGGGACAAAAAGTGTGTTGACTGTGTGGGTCGTGTCCTTGATTATATGACTTATAACATGAGTGGAACATTGGGACAGCTAGTAGAACTGCCACCTCACAGTTCCAGTGACCCAGGTTCAGTCCTGACCTCAGGCACTGACTGTGTGGAGTTTTCATATTCTCCTTGATGTCGTGGGTTTCCCCCAGGTGCTCTGGTTTCCACCAACATCCCACTGATGTGTGGGCCAGGGGTTCATTGGTTGCTTCATTGTCGATGGGCTGGTTGGCCTAATCCTGCTCCTGTGTCTTATGGTCTTATTAGTAAGGGCATCAAAGGTTACAGAGAGAAGCACAGGGATGGTTAATAAATCAGCCATGATGGAATGACGGAGCAGTCTCGATGGGCCAAATGGCCTAATTCTGTTCCTATGTCTTATAGTTTCATGCTGTCCCCTTGAGGATGTACTCAACAATGGGGCAAGTTGTGGCTGTGATAGAGCCTGTTACAATCCTGTACACTGGAGGTTCCATACCAGATTGTGATACAACCAGTCAGAATGCTCTCCATAGTACAGCTATAGAAATTTGCTGGAGTCTTTGGTGACGTACCAGTTCTCCTCAAACTCCTAACGTAACAGAGCCGCTGGAATGCCTTCTTCATGCAATGTGTTGTACCCGGGGCAGATCCTCCAAGATGTTGGCAACATTGTCTTATGGTCTGTAAATAGCCCTAGAGTGTAGGGGGAACTAGAAACTGGTGGGGGGGGGCAGCTGATGGAAATAAGGAAAGAATAAAATGGGACGAGTGAAAGATTAGTGTAAATGGATGTTTGAGGTTAGCATGCTCATGATGGACTGAAGGGCTTTTCTCAATACTGTTTGACTAAGTAAAAGACAGCTGTCTTTTGTATGTATTGATTCTGTCTCAGAGTTATAGTCCTGAAGCCTGTACTCAGTTTCCGAATTAGCTGCACTAGGGATTCGAATAACTGAGCTCTTGACGTTTTGTGTTTCCGACAGATAAACTGGAATAAAGGCTTTTAAAAAGTCTGCAATCAATTATTAAATCAGTGTACAGAAACAGATGAAACTCTGTGAGGGTAGGGGTCGTGTTTTCTGTCGATGAGTTTAGCAAGCTTCTGGTTAACTGGCACAGCAAGAACAATCAAAGACTCCGTTACTGCACTGATATTCAGTTCATTTCATTCACTTGATGCTTTTTATCAAAAACCATCAGAGGCACTTCCACTGCGACATCACAGGAGATGAAGCAATTCTGCAGATGTTGGAAATCCAGAATAACACACACAAAATGCTGGAGGAACTCAGCAGCTCAGGCAGCATCTGCGGAGAGGAATAAACGAACAACCAACGTTTCAGTCCACGACCCTTCATCAAGGGTACCAGCCCAAAACATTGACTGTCTATTCAGGGTCTTGGCCCAAAACTTTGGCTGTTTATTCCCCTTCATAGATGCTGCCTGACCTGCTGAGTTCCTCCAGCATATTTTATGTAATCATGCCATGTATTATGTCAATACTGGTAGGAGATTTTTAAAAAAGGCAAATTTGGAGTTTCTTTCTTAGACTGGTGATTCTTTTTGTCTGGAGTGCAGGAGGGGTTTGATAGAGGTATACAAAATTATGATATGTATAGATAGGATAAATGCAAGCAAGCTTTTCCCACTGAGTTCGCGTGAGATTAGAGCTAGAGGGCACAGGTTAAGGGTGAAGTATTTAAGGGGAACCTGAGGGGGAGCTTCCTCACTCAGAGGGTGGCATGAGTGTAGAATGAGCTAGCAGTGGAAGTGGTGGAAGAAGGTCCATTTTAGAGAAGTACATGAATGGAAGAGGTATGGTCTGGGTGCAGGATGATGGGAGCAGGCAGAGTAACAGTTTGGCATAAACTGCATGTGTTGAAGGCCCTGCCTGCTTGCTCTATCACTCTATGATTTCTGTAGTGATCCAAATATTAGGAAACACTTAGCAGCTGTTATCTGATCTGAGGTCACAGAAATAAGGAAATTGTCTCCAGGTAAACGGGATTCTTCTGACTTTCAGCCTCACATTTTTGGTCCCAGGTTTTCTGCTGGAGAGCAGAAGAGGAAGGAATCTGATAGGACAGAAGAGTAGACCATGGGAGCTCTTTTCCTTTTCCACCTATCACCTCTCAGCTTCTGACTTCATCCACCCACATTCCCCCTCCCCTGGTTTCACCAATCACCTTCAAGCTTGTACTCCCCTCCCTTTCTTATTCTGGCTTCTTCCCCCTCTCTATGCAGTCCTGATGAAGGATCAAGGCCTGAAACGTAGGCTCTTTATTCCTCTCCATAGATGCCGACTGACCTGCTGAGTTGCTCTAGCACTTTGTTCAATCTTCTTTCCCAGTGAAAAATGCCTTTGTCTGTTCTGATTTCCTAGCCATTATAACTTGGCACCATCCTTATAAAACTTTTAGCATTATTTTTTAATGAAGATTCATGCAACAATGTGAAATTATATAGAGCTGTTAGCACTATAAAATATCCCAAGAGATCCAGTAATGTTATCGAGGATTTGGCCCCAGACTTAAGAAAATATTTAAAGACCTCAATCAGGGAGGTTTTAACATGTCTTCAGGAAAACAGAAAGGATAAAAGTAGGAAATTAATGGAATAGTTTTGGAGTTTGGTGCCCAGAGATACGAAGTTGAGGCTTCTAATAATGGACAGATGAAACTGGGGGAAAATGCACCATATATTGGCTGAAATATCAATGTGTATGAGCAATAGCAACATGCATCCGACAGTAGGTCAAGTCCTGGGACAAACTGGCCAGAACACAGTGAATGGGAAATTTTGTAGAACAAAGGAAGCTCTGAGTACAAGTACATGGTTTGTTGAAAGTGACGTCGCAAGTAGAAAGAAGGCATTTGGAACGCTGACGTTCCTCATTCAGGATATTGAACACAGAAGTTGGGATGTTACATTGAAATTGTACAAGATGTTAGTGAGGTCATATTTGGAATATTGTGTTCAGTTTTGGTCACCCTGCTTTGGAAAGATAAAGATTATCTTTATTTGCCACACGTAAATCAAAACATACAGTGAAATGAGTCTTTTGTGTCAAATTAAGTCAGCAAGAATTGTGTGAGTCTCACTGTGCTTCTGACACCAACATAACATACCCACTCAACTCACACAGAGCGTGGGTGGAGACGAGAGCACCCCAAGGAAATCGTGTGGTCACGGGGAGAACATACAAACTCCTTACAGGCAGCAGTGGGAATGGATCCCTGATCTTGAAGGAGTAATGCTAACTGCCATGCGACTGTGAACAATGCCTGTCAGGAGTGCAGAGGTGATTTATGAGGATGATACTAGGACTCAAGGACTGGGTTATGGAGTTTCCCAGGATGGGAATCTGATAGAGGTGTATGAAGTCATGAGAGGCACAGTAGGGTCAAGGCATTCATCCTTTTTCCCCCAAGTTGGATAATCAAGAACGAGAGAGCGTAAGTTTAAGCTGAGAGGGCAGAGATTTATTAGAAATCTAAGGAGACAACTGTTTCAACCAGAAGTTTTCTATATTTCTCTCTGTAAACCTTTTCCACTGCCTTCAAAATGCTGGAATCTTGATGAAGATTCTTGACCCAAAACGGCATCTGTTTATTCCTCTCCATAGATGCTGCCTGACCCGCTGAGTTCCTCAAAAACGCTGGATTTCCAGCCTCTGCAGCACCTCGTGAGTTTATGATCCACTAGTTTCAAGTCTCTTCGTCACCTTCTCTCTTCCAAGGTGAACAGCCCCACCTTCTTCAGTCTAAAGTTGGAACAGAAATCCCTCATCCATGGAGATATTCCAGTAAATCTCAGTACTTCCTCTTGTTCCTTCACCCCTTTGCTGAGCTAAACTGTCTGGTACAGCATAGAACACTCCCGTGTTTTATACACAGCCGACCTCCCTGATTTTATGCCCCACGCCTCTGCTTCAGAATCTCAGAATTCTGCAAGCTTTGCAACCACGATCTCAAAATGCTCTGTCATTTTCAGAGATCTGTGCACACATACTCCCAGGTCTCTCTCTTCCCACGCTCTCTTTTAGAAGCATTCCCTGCCAGAAGTGTATCACTTCACACTTCTCTGTATTAAGTCTCACCTGCCGCCTGTCTGCCCATTCACTGTAAATCTGCGTTTCCTTCCAATCTATTACAGCTCCCATTATTACCACATTTTCAAAATTTGTGGATGCAATATTTAAGAAGGTTGAAGAAGTGAGTGTTTGAAAATTGAAAGAATTAATTATTATTTTCAAACAGCAGCCAGATCAATGATTTTATTCTGCAGTGCAAAATTGAACAATTTATTTTCTAATAGCGGGGATGTCAAATAACAGTTTTCTGTGTTTACTTTGCTGCACATTGAAAACTCTGCCATTTGAATATTAAGATTTCTGGAATGCCTTATATATTTATATATTTTATTATATAAATATATTTACTCAGCGGCTTTATCTGGTACCACCTATACCTAATAAAGTGGCCACTGAGTGTATGTTCGTGGTCTTCTGCTGCTGTAGCCATCCTGCTATGTACTCATGTATATTTTGACCCTTACGGGTTGCTGTCAGACTTCTCCATGTGTGATATACTGAATATAATGTGAGAGGACATTCTGGGTAGATGACTTACAAATAAAATAAAGAGCAGCACATTTATTCTTCACCTCTCTGTTTCTCGTGTGCGTTATTCATGGCCACACAGCTTCCTAGTACCACAAACATAACATCTGGTGACGAGGTGACAAGTCCTCACACAATATTATTGTTTTGCTCAGTGGGTAATCGAAGGGAAGACTCTGCATGCCATGATAAGCATGGTAAGTCAACGGTCGCAGGACATGAGGTGAGTGAAGAGAATGAGAATAGGAAGGTTAAATAAAACAATTAAGAGAGGGAGAGAGAGAGAGAGATGGATTAGACTAGATAACTTTTCTGGAACTGAAAATAACAACAATGTTTGGAAGTATTGGGCCATATGATGAAACAGCAGAAAAATGGAATTGAAAGATTTAAATATTTTGCACTGGCAAATCAAATTTCAGATGATGTTCATGTCCCAATTTTTCTAATTGCGATGGGTGTAAACACTTATACTTTATCTTGCAGTCCAGTGCAACCAGCTAAGCTGACGATAAGCCTTATGAGGACTTAGTTAACGTCTTAAAGGACGCCATTCACCAAAACATTTGATTACTGATGAGAGCTTTAGATTTCATAAAAAGAATCAAGAGGAAGGAGAGTCTATTTCTCTGTTTGTGGCTGTACTGAACCAATTGCCTGAACATTATAATTTTGGTCAGTCACTGAATGACACGTTATGTGTTGGACTCATGTGCGCCTGCGTAGTGAGAGAATTCAGAGATGTTTGCTTACTGAAGACAGACTAACATTACAGAAGGCAATTAAGATTAGTACATCACTAGAGATGGCAACTAAAGAAGCACAGCTATTAAACACATCTTCCCAAGTTCATAAAGTTTCTACTGACCATAAGAATAAGACACTTATTGGCAATCCATGTTACCATTGTGGCACAACTGGGGCTGACAGGACAATTGCGTCCTGGACAACTGTGTCCCGGTCAAATGCGTCCCAGTCTTTGGCATCCCTGGCCATTTGTGTCCGTTTTTTTTTGCGTCCTGGGTCCCAATATATGTATATCTCATATTAGATTTATGTCCCAATATATGTCTATTTCATAAAAGATATAATTTTACATATTCATGTAATTTTTTAAATGAAAGACAATTTTATTAATTAAAAAAGGGATTGTAGCATGCATTTTATTGATTAAAAAATTTAATTTATAAGTCCAAACTTAAAAAGTATGCATGTTGTGGGCAACCCTTTGTAAGAAACTTAATTTGTCCTCAGGATTGCAACATGCAATTAATGATTGAAGGCGCTTATTGATATTCTTATTTCTTGGTTGGACAATAATCCCTCCTTGGTAGTCAATTTTCTTCTTTGTGGCCATAGCTTCCTCTTTCTTCAATGCATAAATTAATTTCCAAACAGAGGGGTGCTGACAAGTAATTGAATTTTGGATAGCATTATGCCACCCCTCTAAACTATTGTTAGGTCTAGGCAAGTCGTTCATTGTTCGATCATGAACATTCCAAGATGCAATGGAAAAGGTTGCTGCAATCCTGTGCCTACTTCTACCTCTTGCTTGGCCAATGTATGTAACTTCAAAGTACGCGATGAATTCGGGAGGTAAGCATTATCTTCACTCAGATCCAAAAAGCCTGCTACCACGTCATTTGCTGGAAGGAAAGCTAATGCAGAGAAACATCTAATTTTTAAATTGAATTCTTGATCTTCGTTATACTGTTGTCTTAAACGGAGGTCGCATATTTTCTTAAAGATGGATTTTGACAAATGGAAAATACACGAGCTTATGTTTCTGCTATACTCTTTCTTGCTCCTAGTTCAAAATTCGTCAGCACTAATTTGGGATGAAGCTGAGGGCGAGTCTGCGACAAAAGAGTGAATAGGCAGTCATATGTTTCTTTAGTCTTATTGGGTAGAAGAGCAAAAACACAGGGAATACTGAATGTACCATCTTGGACATAGATGCAGTACAATTGATAATAGATTTTAAAAGTGCCATCTGCTGCCCAATTCTGAAATCGTGTCAAGTCATCCAAAGCCTCTTCAGAAGCAAAGATGAGTATTCTATTTTCATCATTCATGCCAGTATCAATTGCAAGAAACCTTTGTCCAGTGGGGAAAATACAATATTCTTCTGGTATTCCGTAATTACGTCTTTGGTTTGGTATAGATGGAGCATTTTGTGCTTTCTGTCTCCAACAACGAACATTGCTCCCCATTGCTGAGACAGAGGGCATTTCTGCCATTGAAAATTCATCATGTTTTGACGAAGTTGTTCCAATGAGATGCCTTGTTGGTTCTTGTGAGGATACCGCAGTTTCTTTCAACTCTAAAATCGATTCGTTTGCTCTAATTGCACCAGCAGAAGAACCATGGTTATGCTCAATAATTTGTTTTGTTATTACATCACTCTCGGTAGGAACTCTTGCTTTGCAGGATCGTACCACACATCTCCAGTACGTTTTCGTGCCCGCAGTATTTTTCTTATGATAGTGATGGACAGAATTTCCATCACCAACAAGTATGTTTCCACCTTTGCTTGATTTCAAGAACTGTGACATAGCTTAGTTTCTGGGAAAAAAAAGTAAATTTAAAGCCAAATTGTAATAGGAAATGTGGGGGTTTGTTTATAAGTAGCTCATTCGCAAACAAGCCACCCCTCATTTGCCTACTATTACCCTAATTGATTAGACAGTTGCTTTTGAGCTGAGATAGGAGGCTTAGCATATACAACGCGGGGTTTGTTACCCAGTAATAGTTACATATAGTGGGACGCAAATGACCAGGACGCAAAAAAAAACGGACGCAAATGTCCAGGGACGCTAATGACCGGGACACAATCGTCCAGGGCGCAGATACCCAAGTACCAAAACTGGGCATTCAGCAAAAGAATGCTGGTATAAAGATTAAGATTGCCAAAGCTATGGCAAAAAGGGACATATTGAGCATGCCTGTAAAAGTGAAAAAATACTGCCAACCAAAAACACAGTAATAAATAAAAATGGCTTTTGGAGAACAAAAAATAACATGTGAACAAGATGGAGCATACTGAGAACAGACTGAGTGACTCTCACTCTATGGTTGAAGAAGCTTTGCGTGTTTTATCTGTTTCGGGACACAAAGATGGCTGTTGGGTGACCCAGCGGTTGGACGGAATCACTGTGAGGATGCAGGTGGACATAAGTGTTGCAATATCGCTGGTGTCAGAGATAGTTCACAAGGAGAAATTGCAGCAACTCACCCCAGAAGGAGCAAGGTTGACTTTAAAGACTTACAATTGTGAGGTTGTTCCATTGAGGGGAGTAGTATATGTTATAGTGGGGATTAATGAACAGAGAAAGAAACTTCCGCTGAACATTGTTAAAGGTTGTTATCCAGTGCTTCTGGGTTGCTCGTGGTTGGAGAAGATCAAAGTCAACTAACACCAAGTGCACGATTGCTGGGAGCAGAGGTCTACAAGAGGTATTGAAGAAACATACAGAAGTATTCAAAGGAGAACTGGACAGTATGAAAGGATTCAGTGTTAGGCTGGATGTTAAACCTGACAAAACACTCAAATGCCTGAAGGCAAGACCTGTTCCATATGCCCTCAAGCCAAAGGTAGAGGCTGAAGTGGAAGACCGGTCCAGAGGAACCAGCGTGTGAAAGTAAATGGGCAACTCCAGTGGCTCCTGTCCTAAAAATGGATGTGTCTTTAAGACATTGTGGAGACTTTAAGGTAACCATTAACACGGTTCTTACGTTGAATACCCTCTTCCCCTCATTGATGATCTTTTTGCCGGATTGGCCGGAGGACAGACATTTAGCAAGATTGACTGTGTCAAGCATGTGGATCCAGAGTCACAGGAACTTTTGATCATAGTAAGTCACAAAGGAATATTCAGGTACCGAAAGCTTATGTCTGGCATCACGTTGGCTCCCGTCCCGCACTTTTACACCAAGCAATGAACCAGATCCTGAACGGGTTGACAGGCGTGGAGTGCTATTTGGATGACTTACTCATTACTGGGGAAAATGAACATAAGCACCAACAAGACTTGGATGCTGCACTACAAAAACTCAAGTTATATGGACTAAGGGCCCGGGAGGACAAGTGTGAGTTATTTCGACTGTCAATTCAATATTTGAGTAATGTGGTCGACAACTCAGACCTTTACAGGCCACCATCAAAGGTGAAGGCAATCCACTGCAGTGTGTAAGTCAATTAAGATCTTTCGTAGGACTACTAGCATACTACACAAGATTTGTTCCTAACCTAGCTCACATGCTGAAGCCACTTCATGAGCTTTTAAATAATCAACACACTGGCAATGGATGGATCACTGTAAAGAGGTTTTTAAAAAGGCCAAATCAGCTTTATCACAATCTGAAGCACTCACACACTTCAACGCATCATTGCCCATGCAGTTGGCTTGCAACACATCACCCTGTGTGGTGGGGATAATTATCTCACACATCTTGCCTTTGGTGAAGAATATTCAATTGCTTTTGCGTCAAGACATTAAGCAAGGCAGAAAGCTACTATGCCCAGATTGAGCAAGAAGCACTTGCAATTGTATTTAGAGTTAAGAGATTCCATTAATTCCACTTTGGTCGATGATTTATGCTACTGACAGATTATTGCCCTTTGATATTCCTTCCTTGGTTGCTAGTCAAATGCAACTTGAACACTGTTACTATTGTCACATCAGTACAATATACATATAGGAGGTCCAAGCACCATTTGAACGCTGATAGGCTATCCAGACTTCCCTTAGATGTTACTGCTCCAGAGTCATCCGGAAAAGAGATCTTTTCCTTCAAGGAAGTACCTGCAGCTCTGATCACAGCGGGTCAAATCCAGAAGCACACATGTACTGACCATGTTCTTTCTGGAGTATTGGCATGGTAATTCATGAATGGATAGGAGAGCCAACCATAGAATTGAAACCTATAGTCATAGTCATACTTTATTGATCCCAAGGGAAATTGGTTTTTGTTACAGTTGCACCATAAATAATTAAATAGTAATATGTAAATTATGCCAGGAAATAAGTCCAGGACCAGCCTATTGGCGCAGGGTGTCTGACCCTCCAAGGGAGGGGTTGTAAAGTTTGATGGCCACAGGCAGGAATGACTTCCTATGACGCTCTGTGTTGCATCTCGGTGGAATGAGTCTCTGGCTGAATGTACTCCTGTGACCAACCAGTCCACTACATAGTGGATAACTGTAACAGGCTGACCAACCAGTCCACTACATAGTGGATAACTGTAACAGGCTGCATGCACGACCGGTGCATGCACACTGAACCTTACCAGGTTCGAAGGAAGGAGCTCACAGTCCAAGCAGAAAAGGAAGTGTTTCACAAACTACACACAGGACACTGTGGAGTCGTGCATGTGAAAGAAACTGCATGCAGCTTCTCCCAGTGGTCAGGACTGGATGTAACCATTGAAGAGAAGGCCAAAGCATGCCCATGTTGTCAGTGAGTGAGAAAAGTTCCTCAACTTTCTACTTTGCATCCATGGGAATGGCCTGAAGAAACATGGCAGAGGATTCACATAGATTTTGCAGGAACTGTGGAAGGCCACATGTTCTTGGTCGTAGTGGACGCATACAATAAATGGCCTGACATTGCCATCAAAAAGAGCAGTACATCTGAAAAACACATTGAGGAGCTACGTTCCATCTTTAGCTATTCTGGGCTTCCTCAGCAGCCTGTAAGTGACGATAGCCTACAACGCCTGTCTGAAGAGCTCAAGGCATTTATGGAAGCAAATGGTATTCAGCACATCAAGTCAGCAACATGTCATCCAGCCACTAATGGCCTTGCTGAATGATTTGTGCAAACAATGAAACAAGCCCTGGAGACTTCAGTGGGAAATGAATCCCTCAACGAGCATCTTAGCACTTTTTTGCTGATATACCACAACACACCTCACGCCTCCATCTCTCACAGACACTGATATACCACAACACACCTCACGCCTCCATCTCTCACAGACACTGATATACCACAACACACCTCACGCCTCCATCTCTCACAGACACTGATATACCACAACACACCTCACGCCTCCATCTCTCACAGACACTGCACTGATGAAGAGACACCTTTGCACCCAACTTGACCTGCTTAGACACCCAAACACAGAACAGATTGTGCTAAGTGAACAGAAAACCCAAGCAGAGAGATGTGCACACTACAGAAATTTCACAGCAGGAGAGGGAGTACTTGCCCGGAACTACATCTCTGGAACAAAGTGAATACCAGCGATGATGGTGGCACAAACTGGAACTGTGTCATACACAGTTGAAACTAGTGACCACAACATCTGGAGAAGACATGTTGATCAGCTGTTGCCAACTTCTGAAGCAACTGAAAACCAACACAAACTGACCAATCTAAATCCAGTTGTAGAAATGGGACAGAATTCTGAGATGACTGCAGAACCTCCATTAAAATCAAATGAGACAGCCAGTGCCCCCTATCTTTCTGAGGTGCCCCCCTGCTGACAATGCAGTATCCAAGCTAAGATGTATGCCTGTACATTTACCACTAAGAGATAAAATAGCTTTAGCGTCATCCTCTGGTCTTCAACAAGTTGCTTCCAGACGGATCGAATCTCTAGTTTAGTGACTAACCCACAGCACAAGGGGCAGAATAATCCCTAGGGTTATGTCTGGGAGTAGACCCTCTTTCCCTGTTTGGAGAAAAAATGTTTTTCTTGTTGGTTGAATTTGATGATTATTCCATTGAATGTTAATAGTTCAGCAGGTGGTCTGTGTATAAGAAGGGAGAGACACCATTAAAATAAGAGAGGAAATATATGTTATGCATTCATGTATATTTTGACCCTTACGGGGTGTTGTCAAGATGCCCTGTGTGTTACATACTGAGTGTAACGTGAGAGGGCATTCTGAATAGATGGCATTCAAGTAAAATGAAGAGCAGCACATTAGTTCCTCACCTCTTTGTCTCTCATGTGTTTATTTCACGGCCACCCTGCCTCCCAATACCACAGCATAACACATCCACTTAAAGTGTTGAGCATTTAGAGATGTTTTTCTGAACACCACTGTTGTAATGTGGTTATCTGAGTTACTGTCACCTTCCTGTCAGCTTGAACCAGTCTGGCCATTCTCCTCTGACCTCTCTCATTAACAAGGCCTTTTTGCCCACAGAACCACCACTCACAGGATGTTTTTTGTTTATCGGACCATTCTCTGTAAACTCTAGAGACTGATGTGCATGAAAATCCCAGGAGGTCAGCTGTTTCTGAGATACTCAGATCACCCAGTCTGGCACCAACTATCATTCCATGGTCACAGTCACTTAAATCACATTCCTTCCCCATTCTGCTGTTTACTCTGAATAACAATTGAACCTCTTGACCATGTCTGCACATTTTTATGCATTGAATTGCTGACATATGATTGCCTGTTTAGATATCTGCATTAATGAATAGGTGTACAGGTGTACCTAATAAAGTCGCCACACAGTGTATATTCATATTACAGAGTCGCAGGCAACATTTTCAGATCCTGCATCATTGCTCCTGAGGCCCCAGCTCAGTATCAAACCCTGAGCTGTTCTTTCAGAAAATCACACCCTCTTGAACCCAGAAGAAAAGCAGCCAGGCTGACTTCATTGAAAACACTTGCACACAACAAGAAAGAGACACGTGGTGTTCCTGCATCGCACAGGATGCCTGATGGATTTGCCAGCTCCCAACCCGTGGGTCTCAGACAGATGGCTGTGCACTCAGATTCAGTCAGCTCACTGCGACGGCTGGTTCATCCGTGCCTTTGTTACCTCTCACCGGCACAATCGCTGAGCCTGCCTGTTTCAGACACTAAGATCGTCCACGCCCTGCACCCCGCCATACAGACCCAATCACCTAGGCTAACTAGCACCGATCTAAGTGCCTCTGTTTTCAATGCCATCTTACCTCTTCACTTCTCCTTGTCTGACCACCACCTGTTCCCCTTCTGCTTCCCTTTTTCTCAGGGTCTACACTCCTCTCCTGTCCGATTCCTCCTTCTTCAGCCCTCTTCCTCTTCCACTTGACACCCGCCAGCTTCTCACTTCAACCTTGCCTCCCTCACACACCCACCTTTGCCCACACCTGGCTTCACCTATCACTTGCCAGTTTGTACTCCTTCCCCTCCTACCCACCTTCTTCTCAATCCTTACCAGCCCTGAAGAAGGCTCTTAGCCTGAAACGTTGACTCTTTATTCTTCTCAAAAGATGCTGCCAGATGTGATGAGTTCGTCCGGCATGGTCCGGGTTTTCAGCACATACAGAATCTCTTGAGTCTCGATTTTCAAAAACAGCCAGCATCTCAGAGGATCTGTCCTGGGCTGAACAGATTGGTGGAACCATGAAGAAGGCACGTCAGTGGTTTTGTTTCGTTAGGAGTTTGGAGAGATTTGATATGTCACCAGAGACTCTTACAAGTGTCTGTCGATGTGTGGTGGTGAGCATTCTGACTGGCTGCATCACGGCCTGGTATGAAGCCCCCAGTGCACAGGACTGTAAGAGGCTGCAGAGGGTGTAAGCTCCCTCAGGGGCACGGCATCCCATTGCCCATCTTCAAGAGGGCAGTGCCTCAAGAAGACAGCATAAGACCATGAGACATAATAGCAGAATTAGGCCGTTTGGCCCATTGAGTCTACGCCATCATTCAATCATGGCTGATTTATTATCCCTCTCAACATCATTCTCCTATCTTCTCCCCGTAATCCATGACTCACTTACTAATCAAAAACCTATCAATCTCCACCTTAAATATACCGATTGACTAGGCCTCTAGAGCTGTCTGTGGCAATGAATTCCACAAATTTAGCACCCACAGGCTAAGGAAATTCCTCTTCAACTCTATTCTAAAGGGACGTCCCCGTATTCTGCCTTCTGGTCTTATGGACTCCCCCACGACAGGAATCATCCTCTCCACATCCATTCTGTCTAGGCCTTTCAATATTCAATAGGTTTCAATGAGATCCACCCTCATTCTCCTAGGTTCCAGCAACTTCAGGCCGAGAGCCATCAAGCACTCTTCATACATTAACCCTTTCATCCCCAGGTTCATTCTCAAGAACCTTCTCTGGTCCCTCAATTCCAGCACATCCTTTCTTAGATACAGGGCCCAAAGTTGCTCAAAATTCTCCAAGTGTGGTCTGACCAATGCCTTATAAAGCTTCAGCATTATATCCTTCCTTTTATTTTCTAGTCCTCTCAAAATGACTGCTAACATTGCATTTGCCTTCCTTATCATTGATTTCCACTCCAATCATCTCTGTCCAGCCTCACTCTCCACCACTGATAGCTGCTTATTCAGGTGTTTAAGCCTTGCTTTCGGGAACTACCTTCCAGAAGAGCTTTCTTTCTCTACCTCATTCTCCTATCTGGCAGTCCACCTTCCAGTTTACACTAGGTAGCCACTTTATTAGGTACACCTGTACACCTGCTCGTTGCTACAAATATCTAATCAGCCAATCACATGGCAACAATTCAATGCATAATAGCATGCAGATATGGTCAACAGGTTCAGTTATTGTTTAGCTCAAACATCAGAATCAGGAAGAAATGTGATCTAAGTTACTTTGACCGTGGAATCACTGTTGGTGCCAGATTAGGTGCTTTGAGTATCTCAGAAACTGCTGATCCCCAGGGATTTTCATGCACAAGTTTCCAAAGTTTATAGAGAATGGTGTGAAAAACAGAAAAAAACATCCAGTGAGTGGCAGTTCTCTAGATGAAAACAAATTGTTAATGAGAGAGGTCAGAGGAGAATGGCCAGATTCGTTCAAGCTGACAGTAACTCAGATAACTACGCGCTACAACGGTGGCGCGCAGAGGAGCATCTCTGAACACACAACACATAAAACGATGCAAAAAGACCACGCCACGTTCCACTCCTGTACCCAATTAAGTGGCCAATGAGTGTACGTCTCCTGTCTGACGTTTGACCATCCCCTTAAGATTTTGTCACAACTCTGTAAAAATCCTCGGAATGATTTAGTCTGTCGAAAAAACAGTACTTCTATCTCCCACTAATGATTACATTATCACAGCCTGTATGCCACAAACCTCAATGCATTCTTTCCTCGTGAAGAAAATTGCTTTTTTTTGTCACTATTTTCTTTTCCAATATCCCTGAATTGCATTTTGTATAATAGTAAGGGAATTTAGTTGAGCTTTACTGTGTCGATTCAGATTCCGATTCATTTATTTATTGCATATACATCGAAATACCTTGTTTTGTTTAGTTCTGAATTTAGAGATGCAGCACAGTAACAGGCCCTTCCAATGGGCCTATGTTGCCCAATTATACCCACGTGGCCAACCAATCTACTCACCTGTAAGCTTTTGGAATATGGGAGGAAACCAGAGCACCAGGAGTAAATCCACGCGGTCACAGGAAGAATAGGCAGACTCCTTACAGACAGCGGTAAGAATTGAACCAGAGATGCTAGCGCTGTAATAGTGTTACACTAACCGCTACACTACCGTGTTGCCCCAGTTGTTGGATCTTTATTTTTGTTGACACAAGAGACTACGAATGCTGCAAAATGAGAATGTCAGAGGAACTCAATGGGCCAAGCAGCATCTGTGGAGGCAAAATTAATGTTTTAGGTCCTCATGGAGGGTCTTGACATGAAACATTCACCATCTCTCACCTCCACTGATACCGCCTCATCCGCTGTGTTCCCCTGGCAGTTGGTTTTTATTTTATTGTTGCTTTGTGGTTAGTCTATAAGACATTAGAAGGACAGTCTCACCAGTATAGTGCTTACTAAAGCGGTCTTAATTAAAGGTCACATTGCTTTCGATTTCCTCATGAATAGATAAAGATAAGATATCAAATCTGTTCACTGCTACAAGCCCTTTGCTGTGAAGTATTAGAGTTTCAAATTCTCCACAATCACACTTCATTATTTGCAACTCATATTTATAATTCCAAATCATGCGGAACACTATTTGGCCCATCAACTGCATACTAGCTCGCAGATCATACCCACCAATCCCAATCCTCCATTTATTTCCTTGTTAATAAGCTGTGCAGACCTCTTTATTTTCTTGGAAGATCGAGGGGGTTCAGCAGGTCAGCATACACTCTAATAAACTTCTGCAGGTGAACTGTTGAAAGTATCCTGACTAGTTGCATCATGGTCTAATATAGCTATTAAAATGCACAGGAGTGTAAGAAGCTGCAGAGATTAACGGACTCAGCCCAATATATCAAGGACAAATCTCTCTCCAATATCGATAGTGTCATAGGAAGGCAAAGATCATGACCATCTGCGTCATGCCATCTTCCACTGGGCAGAAAGCCTGAAGTCCCACAATGCCAGGTTCGGAAACAGCTACTTGCCTTCAACCATTCAGTTCTTGAACTAATCGCCACCACAGCATTGCAACACCATGAACGCTTTTCAGTATGATGGACTTTCTTGTTCTAGTTGTACTCTACCTTGTAAAATTTTGTATAGTTTATGTTTTTCTTGTGAATGTTTCTTATGCCATGTCCCTGTGTTGTGCATATGACCATACCCTCAACTTTGGCATTGACTTAATTCTCTTGCATACCCATCAACTATCCGCCAATTATCCCATCACTTGCAACAGCACAGTAACCTATCAACCCATATGTCTCTGTGAGACCAGATGACAGGAAAGATGGGAGGGTGCAGGAGAAGATGGGAGGTGATGGGTGAAAGGCTGAAGAGGGAGGACAATGGATCATGGGAGAAAGGGAAGGAAGAGGGGAACCAGAGGGAGGTGAAGAACAGGTGAGGAGAAGAGAGTGGGTGAGAGGCTTGAATATACATTTTGCTTGGCATGAACAAGTATGGGCTGAAGGGACTTTTCTGTGCTGTATGACTCTGTGAGTTTTATTGCACACATACTTAACTGGCTTGTAACAAGCCTTGACAAGGACATCAGAAGGCAGTTTGCTTGCTGATTTAACTACCATGTTTAATCCCTCTGAAATTCCCCTTACCCCCTCTCTAGCTCCTAGCTATTCCTGGGGCTCCTGTTAACCCTGGGGGCTTGGTAACCACACAGTGCCTTTACACACGGTTGCCCAGAGGAGATGTAAGCTGGGTCTCTTTGATGAGAAACCCGTAAACGCAGGGGCTATGCAGACTCTGAAAGCTACTTGTCAGAGCACTTACAGTTCAAAGTGTGCTGTGTTACCAGGGCTGAAGACCTGTGGGTGACCTGTACAGCTCAGCTGAGCTACGCTTACTGATTGTACTCTGTGGCCAATCCACATGGATTTTCCAGGCTGGATCCATCTTCCCATTCCCTCGAGACAGAACTGACAGCTTTGGATCTTCAATTGACAGGCCCAACAGGGCTCGAATGCTGAAAATAAAACATTAAAGCGGTTTATTAATGGCAACCCCACACCAACTCAGACAGTTCTAATTAATTGGATGACATTTTCAAACAGGAGCTCTTTCCCGGTCACAAGATAGAAATCCAGAGATATCAGGGGATGTCTTTCTCAGGCAAGGCAAAAGCACCAATGATTTTGGAAGCACGCACATCAGTTCTTTGAAGAAGTTTGCTGGGAACTCGTTTTATCAGCCCTATGAGGCAACAAGGTTTGCAAAGAAGCAAAAGAGATTCCCTCTGCTCCGTGAGTGGTTTTGTTTCATTGTAATTCCACAACCCACCCCCGCCCCCCCACAACCCCAATCCCTAGCCGAATCGCCAGCCCTTCTCTCTTCTGACAGCTACTACGGCTCTCCTGGGCATTACATATGAAACATTTGGCCCATTTACTGATGAGACGAGGGGAGGAGAATATTGGTGCAGGGAAAGAGAGAGAGAGAGTCTGCAGGAATAAACTTGGAGATGAGAGGAAGGGAGTGAGAAAACAAACATCCCCAAATGAGGCTGCAATACTAAAGATAAAATTATCAATTTAAAGACGGTGGCTGCCTCGATCTTTTATTGCACCGTTTGATAAGGAATTTGAGCAGTATTTTCAGAGGTGGATTTTTTTTTCCTCTTCTTTCCTTGTTTTGTTTCTTCGTGTAAAGGCTTGGAACATCAGAAGCAGGCCATTTGTCACAGCGAGAGTCCCTCAGGCAGGCTATCAATTATGCATGAGGCAGTGAAGCGAATGTCGAGTGAGATAAACAGGAGAGCAGAGCTGTGCCACATAACCGTGTTACTGATGTGACTAGTATTCCGAGTAGAGGGGAAAGATTGCCTTATGTACATTACATATATAATTTAACAACGCACTGATTTTATCCAAGATTTCAGAAGATTATGCTTTCTCTTAAGTCAGTCCTAAATGTAAGATCATAAGACATAAGAGCCATTCGGCCCATCAAGTCTAATCTGTCATTCTATCATGGCTGATTTATTTTCGCTCTCAACCCCTTTCGCCTGCTATCTCCACATAATCTTTGACACCCTCACAAATCAAAGACCAATTAACTTCTGCTTTAATTATACCCAATGATGTGGCTATGTTCTTAGCAAAAACAGATTAGCAGGAAAGAGATGATTGGGAATCATGGGTATGATGGGCCAAATGGTCGCAGTTAGTTGGTTAAATCAAGGACGTTTTTGTTTTCTGAACAAAGCAAGCTCAATATATGAGGTCAAGATGGTGGCAAGCTGTGATCCCTGTTGAGTTCATGGGCCAGATTTAGATGTTTTTCAGATTTTTTTTAGGTTCGTAGGGATGTTTCCAGAATAGAGCAGGAGGTTAGGGTTTTGGGGACAGGGATGTGGGGAATTAGCCTCCTCTCCACACTTGAAGATCAATGATGTGGATGTGGTGGAATACTGAGCTGGCGGACCAGATCGTGTTCATTGGGCAAGTGTGGAGCTCATTGCCTGGAGTTTGGGTTCTCATCCAGGGTCCTTATTCATCATCTGCAGCAAGTCCTGCACCAATGCCAAAGATCAAAGCCAAAAGGTCGATTGGAAGTCCAGAAAGTGAGGCCCGAAGGCCAGAACGCAGGGTCAGTGGATCTCTGCGAGTCCGCTGGGGAAGTCAAGAGGCCCAGTGTCTGAGCATCAATGAGTTCACTAAAGGTTGGAGGCCAAAAACGGCCTGTCCTGGGATTAGAGGACCACGCATGTGCATGGCTGGCTGGGAGAGAGGAACGGCATTTGCTTTGCTATTGTTGCTTTGTTGCTTGGCGTATACTTTTTTGTTGTGTTCTGTGTTGTTCTGCTGAGCATTCTGTGCATGCTTTTTTGGCACCGAAATGTGTGGCGGCCTTGCGGACTCAGGAGTATTGGTTGTTAATGCAAATGATGCATTTCACTGTATGATTCGATACACGTGAGATAAATAAATCTGAATCTGACTTTGAACAAAGCTTTAGTGAATGCAAATATTTGCATGCTCTATAATTTGTGGTTTCATCCCCAGGAAAGCATCCAAAGCTTCAAAAAGTATAACAGAAAGGATCTAAACAAAATACTGAGGATGCTAAGAATCTGAAATAAAAACAGAAAATGCTGGAAATACTCAGCAGGTCAGTCAGCATGTGTGGGGAAAGAAACAGAATTTTTGGGATGAGGTGGGGAAAGTGGGAGGGAACAAACACTGTAGACAGTGTAAGCAGTGACAGCTAAGAGCCGGACAGATTAAATGACAAAATGGGTGGAGGGTGAAACTGGGCTCAAACTGGGATCAGGCGATGGCAATGTTTGAAATTAACAGTAAAGTGCTGCCAACTAAAAACTATGTAAACTGGGAATATAGATCAGGTGGAATTTGATTTTGGGTTCTGGAGCTTGCGAAGAGAGAGGTCAAAGGATAACGCTCCGCTCTAAAACCTTACATTGGGCTCAACTGGAATGGTGGTCAGAGCCTCAAAACTTCCAAACTAATTTTATTGTCAAAGTATGTATATGTCACCATCTACTACCCTGAAATTCATTTTCTTGTAGCCATTCACAGTGCAACAGAGAAATACAACAGAATCACTGAAAAACTACACACACAAAGTCTGGCAAACAAACAGCCAATGTGCATAAGATGACAAACCGCAAATGAGAAAAAAGTAAATAAATAAATTATACTGAGACTATGAATTGTAGAATACTTGAAAGTGAGTGCAGAGTTGAGGTTATCCACGCAGTTCAGGAGCCTGATGATTGTACGATTATAACTGTTCCTGAACCTGGTGACGTAGAACCTAAGTCTCGTGTACCCCCTTCCCTATGGCAGTAGCGATAAGATAAGTGACTCCCACCATCCAGTGGAGGAGGCCAAGAGCTGGATGTGGGACCGAGAGAGAGTTAAATTGTCAGGTGGTGGGAAGCTCTAATTCATGACATAAACTTGGGGAATCTACTTCGTTAAGCACCTTTGCTCCATCTTTAACAGGGAGGATTTCCCAGTGGCCAACCATTTTAATTCCACTCTCCATTCCCATTCCAACATGTCAATTCATGGCCTCCTCTACTGCCACAAAGAGGTCTCTCAGGTAGGAGGAGCAACAGCTCAAATTCCATCTGTGTAGCCTTCAGTCTGACAGCTGGTACTCTGATTTCTCCAACTTCCTGTAATTCCTACCTCTTCCTTCTTCACTCTTTTTCCATTCCCCATTTTGGCTCTCTTCTCCTCAGCTGCCTCTGGTGTCCTTCCTCCTCCCCTTTCTCCCATGATCCACTCTCCTCTCTTATCAGTTATCTTCTTCTTCAGCCCTCCACCTATCACTTCCTAGTTTCTTACTTCATCCCCTCTCCCCACCCTCTCACTTTCCCCTTTGACTAGTCTCACCTATCACCTGCCGGCTTCTACTCCTTCCCCATCTGCCACCTTCATCATCTGGCTTTTGTCCCCTTCCTTTCCAGCCCTGATGAAGGGTCTCTGCCCAAAATGCTTTCTGTTCATTCCTCATCCAGGATACTACCTGACCTGTGGAGTACCTCCAGCATTTTGTGTGTTTTTCTCCTATTTCTGATTAACATTCCGCTGCCTTGTCATTGACAACTAGAAATGCTAATCTCTTAATTATTCTTTCAACTCTTGTCTGGCCAGGCAGTAAATATAATGCTCTAAGCTCTTTAAGTAATCTTAAACCTTCCTGTCACAAGCTAAGTTTTCTTTTTGTCTAGATTGAGAAGTCATTGTGTTGTAGAATGAGGGAATACCAGTTCTACTGTACCTTTGCAGACTGGGGCACACATTCTGCAATGCATTTAATAAGGATGCACTCCATAAGCAGTCTTAACAATCTCCCTGTTTTGATCGAGATAATTATTATTTTGGAATATGGATCATATCCAAGAAGATTTGCTTGGATTTTTGTATATAATTATTGTTAAAATTGTGACATAAATAACATACACAAGGTAGTGGTAGAGCTGGCATATACAACAGGTGTTTTGATCACTCCTGTTGGGTTGCACCATAGTAGTAGTAGTTGTGCGATCACTCGAGTCGAGTATGATGTTCTCCTGTAGGGTTGCTAGGGTGGATTCCCTTAATAGAGAATGCCTGAGCATGACTTTGCTTAATATGGGGAGGCTAATGCGCATCAGTCCTTGACAGATCAGGGTCAGCGTCCAGTGGCATAGAATGTGGGACCCTTCACCACTGCAGCCTTCACTGCCAATGTGATGTTTCATCATCTTCCACCAGCTCCACCACTGAGGTCTTAGTTGGATTGCTGTTTGTCTTGACCGTGACCTTGCTGTCATGGGTGACCCCACCAGGTGATAAGCACCAGATGGCTAGACGTCAGTTGGCATTGCTGTCAGGACGTCAGGAACTCACAAGCCTCTCCATCACAACAAGGTGATGGAGAACCAGAAGCGTTCAGAACGATGTGCTGATTCTTCCCAGGATTCATCTGTGCAGGTTTTGGAATTGTGCCTGTGTCAGGGAGGATCCATAACTGGTTGCCTCGGATAACCCAGCATGTACCTCGCACCTCTTATTAAAATGCACCGCCCCTAAGTGAACACCTCCTGTACAGCAACTATCTCATTTTCCTAGTCAGAGTGGAGTTTCACACAGGAGATTCTGCAGATGTTGGAAATTCAGTGCAACACAAACAGAACGCTGGAGGAACTCAGAAGGTCAGGCAAGAAATAAACAGTTATGTTTCTGACTGAGACCCTTTATCAGAAATGGAAAGGGAAGGAAGGATAAGAAACCGGAATAAGTAAGAAGGGGAAGAGGAAGGAGTACAAGCTGGTATTTATAGGTGAGACCAGGTGAGGGGGAATGATGTGACAAGCTGGGAGGTGAAAGAGGTAAGAAAAAGGAACCTGATAGCAAAGGAGAATGGAAGAAGGAAGGGTACCAGAGGGAGGTGAGAAGAGAAGGGGGCAAGAGGGGAGCTAGAATGGGGAATGGAAAAAGAGATAAAGGGGGCGGGGGGAGATATTACCAGAATTTGGTGAAATCAGTGTTTAAGCCATCAGGTTGGTGGCTCCTGAGATGGAATATGAGGTGTTGCTCATTCATCCTGAGAGTCCTCATTGTGGCAGTAGAAGAGGCCTTGAACCAACATCTTCAAATGGGAATGGGAAGTAGAATCAAAACGGGTGACCACCAGGAAGCCCCACCTGCTGTGGTGAATGGAGCGAAGATGCACGACAATGTGGTCACCAAATCTATGTCGGGTCTCACTGATGTAGAGTAGGCCACACCGGGAGTACCAGATATAGTAGATGACCCTAACAGGCTCACAGGTTAAGTGTTGCCTCAATTGAAAGTACTGTTAGGGGCCTGAAAATGGTGAGGGAGGAAGTGAAGGGGCAGGTAGTGCACTTGTCTCATTTGCAGGTGTATGTGCTGGGATGCAAGTCAATGGGAAAGAACAAGGGGACAAGAGAGTCACGTGGAGAGCAATTCCCGTGGAAAGCAGAGAGCATTCTGTATTAGGTATGTTGAGAAACCAAGCGTCCCATGAAAAATAGGATCTGGGAAATCGCGATCGACCTCAGGGTTAAAATAGTTTCTAAACCGTTCAGCGTCCATGAGGGAAAATGCTAACAATTCCATAGAGGGCTGACAGCAAGATCCAGGATCAGCCATGATAGAATGGTGGAGCAGACTCGATGGGCTGAATGGCCTAATTCTGCTCCTTTGTCTTATGGTCTATCGTGTCAGTATTTTGGTACACCTTTAACCGGTGAATGGACAGCACAGTGGAAGAGCTGATCGAGTTGCAGCCTCAGTACTCCAGTGAACTGGGTTCAGTCCAGATTACTGCACTGTCTGTGCAGAGTTTGCACTGCTCTATGCAATCATGTAGGTATGTAGGTTTGCACTACACCCCTCCAGTTTCCCAAAGGTGTGTAGATCTTAAAGATATGCAGGTCGGAGATTGTCCGCTGTAAGTTGCTCCTGTCAGGATGTCCAGCCAGATATGGATGAATGGACCAGCATGGACAAAGGCAGGTGGGTCATTCTCCCCACCCCACCCCCAGGATCTGCAAGTTGTTGGCAGTTTCTGGAGTCAGATTCCCATGCAGGCAGTGAAATGAGGTCTGATAACTACCTAGGTTCGTGATTCAGTGAGTCTGGAGTTTGAGGCCTTGTGTCTGGAGTTCTGCCATTGGTGAGTCCAGAGTTTGAGGCCTAGTGCTCACGGATCAGCATGTCCTGAGGTTGATGCTGAGGACTGAGGCCCAGGGGGTTGAATTGGGAATCCGTAAGTCAAGGTCCATTGGCCAGAACCCCAAGTCTGCAAATCTCTGTGATTCCACTGCCAAACTTGAAGGCCAATGGCTACGAGCCCGTCTAGGCCAAAGTCCTAGTCCGTTGGAGGCTGAAGCTAGGGGGCATATGTTTAGGGTTCAGAAATTTGATAGCAGAGTGGAAGAAGCTGTTCCTAAAATATTAAGCATGTGTCTTCAGGTCCTGCACCTTCTCCCTAAAGGTAGTTATGACTTCAGCACTCCTCCCTCCTATTTGAACCTTATACCCTCTGAACACGCTGCCACATGTCTGTCCATGGCCTTCTCTACAGTCACATTGAGGCCACTCTGAGATGGAGGAGCAACACCTCATATTCCATCTGGGTAGCCCCCAATCTGCTTCTTTTTCTATTCTCCATTCTGACTCCCCTCATACCCCTTCCCTTCTCCTCATCTGCCCATTACCTACTCCTTCACTCTCTCCTGTGGTCCACTGTCCTATCAAATTCCTTCTTCTTCAGCCCTTTACATTTCCACCTATCGACTCCCCCCCCCCAGCTTCATCCCCCTCTCCTCCAGCCACCCACATTTCCCTGTTAGCTGGCCTCAACGATCACCTGCCAGCTTCTTATTCCAGCTTCTATCCCCATCTTTTCCAGGCCTGATGAAGGGACTCAGCCTCAAAGGTCAAATACTTACTCCCCTCCATAGATGCTGCCTGACCTGTGGAGTTTCATAAACATTTTGTATGTGTTGCTCGGTATTGCCAGCAGTTTATAGAAGACAGTAATGGGAATGCTTGAATTACATATTTTGTCTCTTTAAACATGTGTTTTTATGTGCAGGAATTTCTTTCTCCCATGATTTTATCAGAGGCAAAATCGAATCTGCTGAGGAACTCAGTGGTTTGAGCAGCACCTGGGTGGGGGAGAGCATTTCAGCCACAGACCTCCCACACAAAGCTTCTTCCCCCCGCCATAAGATTTCTGAACGGTCCATGAAATGGTGAACACTTCCACGTTGTACAGAGCACCCTCCATCCCAAGACACCATGGAGAATTTTGAAACCAATTAGGAGCAGTTTCTGTCATAATTAGTTCAGAAGATCAATTTGTTAGTAATTGGATAATGGCAATAGAACTGATAAATCAATACATATTGGCTAGGACATCAGAGGGAACTTTGTTTTTCTTCTTCGAAACAGGATCCTTAAAGTCTGCTTAGAGCCCTGATGAAGGGTCTTGGCCCAAAACATTGACTGTTTATTCCTCTTTATAGATGCTGCCTGACCTGCTGAGTCCCTCCATCATTTTGTGTGTGATCCTCAAAGTCCACCTCGGAGAATAGTTGGGCTTTTAACTGAAGGTGGAGGATAGGGAGATCAGTGCTGAGCATATCGAAATGCTAGGGCATTTTGTGGTAAGGGAGGAGGTAGTGTCGAGGTAGGAGGTAGAGCATATCCCGGGGCCTGATGGCATATTCCCAGATTATTGAAGAGGCTAGAGAAGAGATTGCTGGGGCCTTGACCAAAGTCTTCGTGTCCTCTCTACCCAACGGCAAGGTCCCAGAGAACTGGCAAGCCACTAATGTTGTACCATTATTCTAGAAGAAAACCAGGGGTAATTCTTAAAATTATAAACCAGTAAACCTCACATTAGTAGTACGGAAGTTACTGGGGAGAATTCTAAGGCATAAGATTTATAAGCATTTGGAAAACCATTGCCTAATTAGGGAGAGCCAGTATGGCTTTGTTCAGGGCAAGTCATGTCTTACCAACATGTTTGAGTTTTTTTGACAAGGTGATGAGGGTGATTGATGAAGATAGAACTGTGGATATTATCTACATGGATTTTAGTAAAGCATTTGTCAAAGTCCTTCATGGGAGGCTCATCCAAAAGATTATGATAGATGGGATATATGATCAATTGGTCGCTTGGATTCAGAACTGGAATGAGAGGGTAATGGCTGAAGGGACTTATCCTAGCTCGAGGTCTATCATTCTAAAGGAGGAGGGTGAACAGCCTGAAGTCATGGTACATATTGCTACCAATGACATAGATAGGAAAAGGGAGGAGGTCCTGAAGAGAGAACAAAGGGAACAAGGTAGAAACCTGAAAAGCAGGGTCTCCAGGGTAGTAAGCGGTGGATTGCTGCCTGTGCCACACATCAGTAAGGGTAAGAATAGAATCGTGTGGCAGATGAATGTGCAGCTGAAAGATTAGCGTGGGGGGGACAGGATTTCAGATGTCAGAATCATTGGGATCTCTTCTAGGGAAAGATTCTTAGAAAAAGGACAGGTTATATCTGAGCCCAAGGGGGAATAATATCCTTGCAGATAGGTTTCCTAGAGCTGTTGGGGGGAGTTTAATATGATTTGGCAAGGGGTTCAAAAGGTTCAACGGTTCAATTACTATCAAAGCATGTATGCAGTATTCCACGCTGAGATTAGTCTTCTCCAGATAGCCACAAAACAAAGAAAACCATCAAAGAGAAATGGCAACCCCCCCATACAAAAAAACTGCAACATATTCATCAACACCCCCCAAGCCCCACTCCCTACCCAAAAATTAACAAAATGCAACAAGCACATTAACCCCCAAACCCCTCTCCCCCGCACAAAAAAAAACAAGAAAGAATGGATGAAAACACACTATAAAACTATAAGATTGAAAAAGCCCATTGTTCATAGTCCAATCCATGAATGCAGAGCCTCAGTAGCATCATCCAACATCATCGAAAGAGAGAGACACCCCATGAACAGAGAGGGCTACCCTCTGGGCACAGCAAGCTGTCACAGTCTCCGTCTCTGGCAGCAGAAGGCACCAGCGATAGGGCTGAAGATGGGGCATTCGATATACAAGTAGATGCAGTGTTTAGTGAGACTGTGAGGAAGGACAGGCAGGTGACAGAGCAAAATTGCAGTCAGTGGGATGAGTTAAAATGCAACTGAGGGCCAAAATCAAACAGGGTGATGAATACAGGACTGAAGGTGTCATATTTGAATGCACGCAGTATACAGGATAAGGTAGATGATCTTGTAGCATAGTTAGAGATCAGCAGATATGATGTTGCAGGCATTGCTGGGTCTTGGCTGAAAGATGATCGTAGTTGAATGGTTAATATTCAAGGATACATGTTGTATGGGAAGGATAGACAGATAGGCTTAGGGGGTGAGGAGGCTCTGTTGGTTAAAAATGAAATTGAATCCTTAGAAAGAGATTACATAGTATTGGAAGGTGTAGAATTCTTGAGGGTAGAGTTAAAGAACTGTAAAAATACCCAATGAGAGTTGTACTCAGGCCTCCGAACAGCAGCTGGGATGTGGGCTACAAATTACAACGGGACATAGAAAAGACAAGTAAAAAAGGCAATGTTGCAATAGTCACGGGGTATTTCAATATTCAGGAAGATGGGAAAATCAGGTGGCTGCTGGATCTCAAGCGAAGGAACTTGTAGGAATTTTTAGAATTCTCCATCTTCCAGTAGTAGTCTCCAGCCCCTTGGTATTAATATAGAATTCTCCAACTTCTGGTAATTCCCTCCCCCTCCCTTCCTCTATCCTTATTTCACTCTACCCCCTCCCCCAGCTCCCTCATGGTTCTGCCTCCTTCTTCCACCACCCATTGTTTTCAGGGCTATGACGTCAATGCTTCCCCTCCCCCACCCCTTTGTCTTTCAAATTACTGGTCTTTCAACTGAAGCTACAAGCATTCTTCAAATCCTTCCCCATCTTTCATTCTTCAGTCCTGACGAAGGGTTCCAGCCCGAAACGTCGACTCATCATTTCTGGCTGATGCTGCCCGACCTGCTGAGTTCATCCAGTGTACTGAAAGTGTTGCTTTGATCTTTTACAGCATCTGCAGATTATTTTGTGAAGGAATTTGTAGAATTTCTACAAGATGGCCTTTGGCAAGGCTGCTAAACAGTGTAAGATCCCATATGCCATTTGGTATATTTAAGGCAGAGTTTGATATGTTCTTGATTAATTAAAAGGCTACAGAGAGAAGGCAGGAGAATGGCCTTGAGGGGGATAATAAATCAGTCATGATTCAATGGCGGATTATATTTGATGGGCCGAATAGCATAATCTGCTCCTATGTCAAATGATCTTATGGTTTTATTACTGCTGTTCCACAGGGATCTGTACTGGACCTCTGCTGTTTGTGATGTATATAAATGACCTGGATGAAAGTGCTGATGAAGTGTGTTAGTAAGTCTGCAGATGATACAAAGACTGGCAGCTTTATGCGTAGCGTAAAAGACTGGCAAAGAATACAGTGGGATATAGATAAATTGCAGATATAGGCAGAGAAGTAACAGATGGAGTTTAACCCGGCCAAATGTGAAGTTTTGAACACAGTTAAGGGCAAGACCCTTAACAATGTTATTGAGCAGAGGGATCTCGGGGTCCAAGCTCATAGCTCTCTGAAAGTGGTTACATGGGTTGTTAGGGTGGTTAAGAAGGCTTGTGGCATGCTTGCCTTTATGAGTTGAGGCATGGATTTCAAAAGTTAGTAAGTTATGTTCCAACTTTATAAAACTAGATTGGCCACACCTGGAGCATTGTGAACATTTCTGGTCACCCTATTATGGGAAGGCTACAGAGGCTTTGGAGAGGGGTGCAGGAGAGTTTTACCATGCTGCCTGGATTAGAGGGCAGGTGCTATAATGAGAGCTTGGGCAAACTTGGCTTGCTTTCTCCAGAGCGGCAGAGGCAGAGGGCAGATCTGATAGAGATTTATAAGATTTTCAGAGGTATAGAGAGTACACAGACAATATCTTTTCCCAAAGCTTGAAGCGTTTAGTACCATAGGTATGCATTTAAAGTGAGAGGGAGTAATTCTGAAGGAGATAAGAGGGGCAAGATCTTTTACACAGAGCATGGTGGGTGCTTGAAATATGCTTCCTGGGGTAGTTGTAGAGGCAGAAAAAATTACAGACTTTTTAAGAGAAGTTTAGATAGACACATGAATGTGAGGAACAAGGAAGGATAGGGATATTGTGTAGGCATAAGTGATTAGATTAGTTAGCCATTTGATTACTAATTTAGTTGGTTTGGCACAACATTAAGAGCTGAAGGGCCTGATCCTCTGCTGTATTGTTCTATGTCCCATGAGGGTGTGTGTTCTCAAATTCCATGTATTGAACAGCGGAAAGAGTTCAGTACCTTATAAACATGAAGGACATAGATAACGTATTATAGATATACATTTTTAGGTAGGTTTTGTTTCATTAGGTGTTTGAAGAGATTTGATATATCACTAAAGATCCTACAGATGTACCATTCTGACTGGTTATTTCACGACTTGGTACGGAGGAGCCACTGCAAAGGACTGGAAAAATCTGCAGCGTTGTAAACTCAGTCAGCTCTATCATGGTTTGTTTTTCCCAGCTTTTTACAGAGATTAAACCAGGAGATTCAAGGTGAGGTGATGGAGGAAGATGAATCACTTCCCCCCCCGCCACCAAACACACAGAAATTGCCCACCCATAGAGAAAGTCAAGTTTATTTTTATCTGCACAAGTACAAGTATGCACAGGTGCAATGAAAAAACATACTTGTAGCTGCACCACAGACATAAGGCATTAAAACATATTCACAATAAAAAACCATGCACAGTTGTTACAAGAAAGAAAACAAGCAGCACAAAAAATAAATAAAGTCTATTTCAGTGCAAAGTGTTCAGAGCGGTCATAGCATCACTAAACTGCAGTTATTGGACTTGCAAAGGTTGATTCATGAAACAAATGGTTGAAGGGAATTAACTGTTCTTGAACCTGGTGGTGTGGGCCTTCAGACTGTTACATGGGCACACCATTGGTGGTATCTACAGGATGTGCTGCCTCAAGGAGGCAGCATCCATCATCTCCACCGTCTGGGCAATGCCATCTTCTTGCAGCTTCCATTGGGCAGGAGGTACACCTGAAGCCTAAAGTCCCACAAAAGCAAATCCCGTTCCTCCCTCCTCTCCCACCCAGCCATGCGCATACTCAGGCCTCTAACTCACTAGAGGACTTCTTCCATCCCCTGTGGATTCGCAGACAATGAGCGCCAACTTCCCCAGCAGACTCACAGAAATTTACAGACCCACGTTCTGGCCTCGAGTCTCCCTAATTACTTGCTGTATCTGTGGTTATTGGTGAACTCACAGTCCCCTGGGAAGACAACATCGATGAAGCCCATGAGCGCAAGTTAACCAAGTATGCAGAATTAAGATCAGAGTGCAGAGACAGAGGGTGGAAGGTCTCACGCTATCCATTCGAAGTAGGCTGCCGTGGGTTTATTGCGTTCACTCGCCAGAAGTGGCTGCGTGACCTTGGCTTCACTAGAAGAGAGATCAAGTCAACCAGCAGGGCTGTAGCTGAGGCAGCAGAGAAAGCATTAGCATGGGTGTGGACCAAGTATGTCTGGAGGGGCAGATAGTCAGACAGTGTACACATATCTTACAAACCCTTCAGTAGTTGCATAGACACCTGAAGAGCAGACTATCTGTTGGATGGAAGTGACTGATAGAGGCAGATGCCAAGTTTTTAAGCTCACCAGTGGGAAGTGGTGCTTTAGCACTGCTGGCCCACCACCTTGAGGGAGTCTTGATCATAAGGGGGCCGAAACTCCTGAAGACAGGTGGCAGATCAACTGATGATCCCACTGGTGATAGCACAGGACAGTTAACATCTTAGTCCACGTGTATTTTCAATTCAGTGCTTGCTTTATATAGTAACACCCTCAGATCCCTTCAAACCACAACATTTCACCATCTCTATCCGTTTAAATAATGATTTGCATTTTTTATTCTTCCTCTCAACATGGATAACCTTGTATTCCCCCACATTATACTCCATCTACCAAAGTCCCCTCACTTAATCTATCTATATATCTCCGTGTCCATCAGATGGCTGTAGGATAATAACTGTTCCTGAAACCTGGTCGTGTAGGACGTCAGGCTTCTGTATCTCCTGCCCGGTGATATGTGTAAGAAGGTTACACAGCCCACATAGTGGGGATCCTTGGTGATGAATGCTGTTGCAATGCTGTTGCTCCTGGAGATTTTCCCTGGAATGGATCAAACGCACTTTATATTTCTTTACAGTTGTGTCAATTTATTGTCAATAATGAAATGCCGCTGACATCATGTGATATGCTCAAAGGCAGCACACTAACTACGTCCTGCCGGCTTTTACACATTCACCAACAAAACCCCTGACAACCATAATATATCAAAAGTCCTCTTTTTCCAAGCCATATTTAACTGAAACTCTGAACAGAGAATAATGTACATACACAGTATTATAGTAATATATAATAAATTACCTATAATATTAGAGTCTTGACCCAAAGGTGACCATCTATTTCCACAGATGCTGCCTGACCTGCTGAGTTCCTCCAGCAATTTCGATTCGAACATCTACAGTCCCTTGAGTCATTTGAATAAGTCAAGTCAATTCAAGTCACTTTTTATTGTCATTTCGACCATAACTGCTGGTACAGCAAACAGTAAAAATGAGACAATGTTTTTCAGGACCATGGTGCTACATGAAACAGTACAAAAACTACTCTGAGCTACGTAAAACAACACAAAAACTACACTAGACTACAGACCCACCCAGGACTGCAAAAAGTGCACAAAACAGTGCAGGCATTACAATAACTAATAAACAAGACAATATGCACAGTAGAGGGCCGTAGGTTGGTGTCAGTCCAGGCCCTGGTTATTGAGGAGTCTGATGACTTGGGGGAAGAAACTGTTACATAGTCTGGTCGTGACAGCCCAAATACTTCGGTGCCTTTTGCCAGATGGCAGGAGGGAGAAGAGTTCGTATGAGGGGTGCGTGGGTCCTTCATAATGCTGTTTGCTTTACGGATGCAGCGTGTGGTGTAAATGTCTCTAATGGCGGGAACACTTAATGATCAAAATCTCATTGGAGTTTAATGATCATAAGTTTAATGATCAAATCTCATTGGAGTCTTTTACATGCTACTTGTGATATGTGAGTGCAATTGGATTTATACTTGAAGGACTAAGAGAAAATAGCAGGGGACATTGCAACCAGTTGAATGTTCTTTCAAAAGGGCTGACGCAGGATCAATGGGCTAACTGTTTTCATTCGGCGTTGCCTAATTCATTTACTCTTTTCTGGGGGGTAACATGAAGATACTTTCAGTTGCCACTTTATCAGGGACACCTGTACGCCTGCTCATTAATGCAAATATATAACCAGCCAATCATGCGTCAGCAATGTATTCCATAAAAAATATGCAGACCAAACATGAGAATGGGAAAGAAATGTGATTTAAGTGACTGACTGTGGAAAGATTGTTGGTGCCATATGGGGTGGGTTAAGTAGATCAGAAACTGCTGATCTCCTGGGATTTGAACACATAACAGCCTCCAGAGATTACAGAGAACGGTGTGAACGACAGAAAACATGCAGTGAGTGGTAGTTCTGTGGGTGAAACTGACAGGAAGGCGACTGTAACTCAAATAATCACACGTTCCAATAGTGGCATGCAGAAGAGCATCTCTGTAACCACAACATGTCGAAACTTAAAGTGGATAAGCTACAGCAACAGACAACTATGAAGATACACTCATTGGCCACTTTATTAGGTACAGTAGGTACCTAATAGCTGGAGAGATTGCATCTAATGGGAAGCTTTTCAGAAGGCTGACCTAGAGGCAATGGGTCGAATGGTTTCCCTCAGTCTTGCTTGTTTCATTAACTCTTCTCCAGAGGAAGACATCAATGTACATGTTGTTCCCCCACAATTCAACCATTAGGGAGAGATTTATGATATCTTGTGTTGGAAGGAAGTAGATCATTTTACATAGCAAGTGTTCAGACTGAAAGTCAGCTCTCCCCAGGCTCATTTTGCCTGATGTACTCCAGTGATGGAGTGACATCAAACTACAAAGTTGAACTCTTCATTACCTTCAGGAATTTTCTTGACTAGTCCATGTGGTGAAAGTACTAAGCAATGCTGTGGAGCAGTTACTTCCAGGTTTTGACCCAGCAACAATGATTGGTGATACAAACTGTTTAGTTTTCATTCAATAGTTTCACATGTATTTGTTACAAGGTTATTCAGAAGGTTGGCAGATGTGATGCTTCTGTACATGCAGACATATTGTCCTCTTCGTACTGCACCTGTACACATGGGACACACTGCAATCTGATAGTGAGTCGAGATGTGAGTCCCTCCACTTTCCCCTTTCTCTCACGGTCCACAGTCCTCCCCTATCAGATTCCTTCTTCTTTAACCCTTTACCTCTTCCACCTATCACCTCGCAGCTTCTTACTTCACCCCTGCCCCACTCACCTACCTTCCCCCTCAACTGGCGTCACCTATCACCTGCCACCTTGTACTCCTACAGCCTCGGCCCAAAACATTGACTGCTTATTTCTCTTCATAGATGCTGAGTTCTTCCGTCTTTTGTGTGTTGCTGTGGATTTACAGCATCTGCAGAGTTTCTTGCATGTTTATAAGAGCTAAAAGATTGACTCATGACCCCACATCTGTCTTGTTATGGTCTTGCACTTTATCATGTACCTGTACTGTATTTTCTCTGCAATTTACACACTTTATTCAATATTCTCTTTGTTTTACCCTGTTCTACCCCAATGCATTGCATAAAGACTTGATTTGGTATAAACACACAAAATGCTAGAGAAACTCAGTAAGTCATTCAGCAGCAATGCAGTGGAATAGTTAGTCAACGTATCAGGCCAAGACTGTTCATCAGTACGTGACAGGAGGGAGAAGAAGCCAATAAGAAGGTGAAGTGAGGGGGAGGAACACAAGCTGGCAGGTGATGGGTGAGACCTGGTGAGGGAGAAGGTGGGTGACTGTGGGATGGGGGAATGATGCAAGAAGCTGGGAGGTGAAAGGTGGAAGAGGGCTGAAGAAGAAGAAGCTAAAAGATTAGCTTTATTTGCACATGTACATCGAAACATAGAGTGTAATATGTCACTTGTTGTTCCTCTCCACGCTTTCTGGTGCATCAGGCAGCAACCTTACCACTTCTTTGGTGTTTGCCTGTTTTTTTTATAAGTTACTAACTTGATGGCCAACCCAGCACAGATGGAAAGTGTGCAAGGAGCCGGCCAGATACGAACGTGGGACCACTCGTTTGAAGTCCGGTCCGGATGCCACTATAATATGTCATTTGCGCCAAATTAAATCAGCGAGGATTGTGCTGAGCAGCCAGCAATTGCGACCATGCTTCCAGTGCTAGCACAGTATGCCCTCAACTCACTAATGCTAATCCATATGCCTTTTAGAATGTGGGAGGAATTAGGAGCACAAGCACAGTCACATGGAGAATGTGCAAACTCCTTATAAACAACAGCAGGAACCAAATGCCGATCTTATACAGCTGGCTCAGTAAAGCATTGCTACCATGCTGCCCAGCAGATCAGGTTGGCATGGACTAGATGGGCCAAAGGGCCTGTTGCAATGCTGTATTGTTCTATTACTATGTCTCAACGATCACTTGTGTAACTAAAAACTGCCACATGTACAGAAGGTACGAAAGATCAAAGTCTGAAGGATGATTGAACATCTGGAAGTAGCAGCTTGATGGCCAAAGCCTTGAGGCCTGCTGGCCTGTCATAGAGTAGGAGGACTATCATGTACGTTGTTTGGAGGGAGAAGAGGTAAGGGCTATTTTGTTGATGTTGTTGCTTGTTGTGCTCTGTGTTGTTCTGCCAAGCATTGTGAGCAGGCTTGTTGGTGCTGAAATATGTGTTGCCCCCAGTACATCTATATGTTGTGTTGGTTGTTAACACAAGTGACCCATTTCACTGTATGTTTTGAGATACATGTGATAAATAAATCCAAATCGGAAGAAAGCATTTTGACTCAGGAGATGACGTGGGCACATTATGAATCTGATACAAAGCAGATGGACATTTTTGCAACAAGAAGATGTAAACCTTAGTTTGAAGAATGATGCCAACAGCCCACAACCTGTGAAAGAAAAAAAAAATCAAAGGCATCACACGTGCCAAAGCAGAGTTGGGCTCATTCCTAAGAATGGTGCAATACAACTCATCATTCCTTCCAGACCCTGAAGTGTTACTCAGACCATTGCAAAACATGTTGGAAAAGGATCTAAAATGGGTATTGAGCAAACAGCAAAACGCATGCGATGAATGTAAGAAAAGGTCAAATGTTAAAGCTCTTTTAATGACTTTGGGCCTGTATGTGCTGGAGTTTAAGAGAATGAGGGGAGATCTCATTGAAGCCTATTGAATATTGATAGGCCAAGACAGAGTGGAAGTGGAGAGGGTATTTCCTATATTGGCTGAGTCTTGGACCAGAGCATCAGAATAGAAGAACGTCCCTTTAGAACAGAGATGAGGAGGAATTTCTTTAGCCAGAGCACGGTGAATCTGAGGAACTGATTGCGACAGATGGTTGTAGAGGCCAAGGCGTTGGATATATTCAAAGTGGAGATTGATAGGTTCCTGATTAGGAAGGGCAGCAATGGTTATGGGGAAAAGGTAGGAGAATGAAGTTGAGGAGGTTAGTAAATCGGCCCTAATGGGATGGTGGAGCAGACTCAATAGGCTGAATTGCCAAATTCTGCTCCAATGTCTTGTAGTCGAATGGTTTTATTGCTTGTAACAATACCAGTTGTGCACAGCATCAGGTTTATGGAGATGTGCCATGGTGTATGATGGATAATGGGTGACGGGTGAATACAATCCATTGTCTTCACACTATTCTCTCCCAAGAACAGTGTAAAAGTTAAGAAGGACGCATTAAGATTCAGATTCATTTATTCCTTGTAGGTCGAAACATACAGTGAAGTGCATCGTTTGCATTAACAACCAACACACCCAAGGATCAACATATGTTGTGAAATATGTTGTTTTGTGGCAGTTGTACAGTGCAATAAGAAATATACAAAAAATAAAATAAAATAATAGATTTCATAGGTTGATTCATTGTCTGTTTAAAAGTCCGATGGCAGGGGAAGAAGCTGTTCCTAAAATGTTGAGTGTACGTCTTCTAGCTCCTGTACCTTCTCCTTGATGGTAGCAATGAGAAGACAGCATATCCTGGGTTATGAGGTCCTTAATGGTAGATATCTCCTTTCTGATGCATTGCCTTTTGAAGATGTTCTCGATGGTGGGGAGGCTAGTGGCCATGACAGGGCTGGCTGAGTTTGCAACTTTCTGCAGCTTTTTCAGATCCTGTGCTAGCGGCAGCCTGCAAGCGTCGCCACACATTCTGTTGCTAAAATAGCACAGCTACCAAGCTCGGCAGCACAACACACCACACAAGAAAACAGAGCACAATGAGCAACAAAACAGCATCAAAACAAGCCCCTTCCCTCTCTCCCAGCCACCCGTGCCCAACCTA
This sequence comes from Mobula birostris, assembly GCF_030028105.1. NCBI lineage: Eukaryota > Metazoa > Chordata > Chondrichthyes > Myliobatiformes > Myliobatidae > Mobula > Mobula birostris. Next base: position 27,134,761 of record NC_092401.1, on the reverse strand, counting down.
GTCCTCCAAGCCCGGGACAAGCCATCTTCTGCCTCCAGCGGACTTAGATGAAGCACAAAATCTAGGCAATCACAGCGAAGGAATAAACCTCCTTTCAAATCAAGAACCAAACAGACTGAGAGCCCGTTGAAAGTCCAGGTCTGTGATTGTTTTTCAAAAACACATATATATTGCTCCTTAAAAAGAGAAAAATATTTATAATTATGAATTAATTAAATATTTTAAATATACATATTAATGAGATACTTTAAAGTTAAAGATTAATTTATTATCAAAATACATATACATCATATTCTACCTTGAGATTCATTTCCTTGCCTGGTGAAGAGTCTCAGCCTGAAAGGTCGACTGCATAAATGCTGCCTGACCTGCAGAGTTCCTCCAGCATTTTGTTTGTGTTACCCACTCATTTTCTTGCAAGCATTTACAGAAAAAAAGAAATACTGTAGAATTTATGAAAATCTATAAATAAACAAAGTTTCAAAGTTTCAGTTTATTGTCAAAGTATGCATGCACAATACAACTGATATCTGTCTTCTCCAGCAAGCCGTGAAATGCAGAAAGAAAAGACAGCAATACCCCCCTCCTGCACATATAAGCAAATGAAAAAAAAAACTAGCAAACTCCAAACCTCTCCCCCCACCCATTCCCTCCCTCACACAAAAAACTAACAGATTGCCCACGTAGGAAACGGAAGCTGGAACTTCAAACCTGAAATCCACACCCCCAACCCCTCCCTCACACAAAAACTAACAGAGCGAACATCCAAATCCCCAAACCCCTAACCTCATCCCTCACAAAAAAACGACAATAGGATCAAACCCCCAACCCCTCTCCCACACACAAAATCTAACAAATAGCCCACACAGAAAACACCAACAAGAACATCAGACCCCAAATCCCCATCCCCTCCCTCACACAAAAAGTAACATATCACCCACCCAGGAATCAGCAACAAGAAAGAAAACACAGAAAACTGAAGGAGAGTAATATAAACTACAGTCCAATAATTACAAATCTAAGAATTTCTAAAACATCTTCCCGTCAGCATCAAGGAGAGTGGACACACAAACTCTGTCCTTCTGTGAGGAGTGACTGTCATCGACCACATAGCCTCTATGAAGAATGACAAGTAACCTCCTCTGCATTCACCTCGATGCTTCAATCTTCCTCGACATTTTGAAATAGAGGTGATCATGTCATGTCTCTGGTCTTCTCAACAAGGCAGCTTGTGCTCTTGGTCCTCTTTGGGGACAGCAGAGTGCTAGATCATTCGCACAGACTCCAAACCGTACATCACTGGCTCCAACAGTTTCTGAAGCACAACCAAGGCAAAAGGAACAAGCAGAAGATATAGGTAAAGTGAAATAATTGAAAAGATTGGCTATCTGAAAGATGTCACCTGAAGAAACGTTGTTGGCTGGCCCCATCTTGACCAGAACAATGACTGACAAACATTGTAGGGAAATAGCTGTTCCTGAACCTGGTGGTGTAGACCAGGGGACCCCAACCTTTTTTGCACCGCGGACCGGTTTAATATTGACAATATTCTTGCGGACCTGGCTGACGTGGGGAGGGGTGGGTGTTCAAGTTCAACAGTGTGTGACAGGGAATGAGGAAAGGTGCAGCTGACTCATATCGTTTCATATCGCCAAATCATATTGTTTCCTCGTGGCTCAGTAGCACGTGCTTTGTTACTGTTGGGGACCACTGGTGTAGACAGAAGGCTCTTCTACCTCCTGCCCAATGGTAGTACGTAGTGAGAAGAGAACATGGCCTCGATGGTGGGGTTCTTTGATGATGGACGCTAATTTCTTCCAGGGTTTCCCAACCTGAGGTCAATGAACAACCTAATTAATGGTAGGGGTTCATGGCATAAAAAGGTTGAGAACCTCTGCTTGTGGCAGTGCTCCATGTAAATGCATTCAATGGTCGACTTAAAATTCTGATGATGGTATGGACAAAAATATACTTCTTGGGTAAAATGTGCCTCTGCATGCATGGACATGCTGTTCTCTTTATAGCTATATGCGTTGACATACTGTAATCTGCTGAATAGCAGAGTCAGGAGGTGTGCTTGCTTTTTAACAAGGCAATAGTGACACCGACAGAACATCCAGTCTGTAATAGAAGTTTAAAGACACGACATGTACACTCAGCGGCCACTTTGTTAGGTATACCTTTTCCTGTATGCAAATATCTAAATAGATAATCACATGGCAGCAACTCGTGCATAAAACAATGCAGACATAGTCAAAAGGTTTAGTTGGTGTTCAGACGAAACATTAGAATGGTGAAGAAATTTGATCCGAGTGACTTTGATCGTGGAATGATTGTTGGTGCCAGATGGGATGGTTTGTATATCTCAGAAACCTGCTGTTCTCCTGGGATTTTCATGCACAATAGTCTTTAGGCTCTACACAGAATGTGTGAAAAACAGAACAACATCCAGTGTGGGCAAAAATTCCTTGTCAGTGAGGGAGGTCAGAGCAAAATGGTCAGACTGGTTCAAGCTGATAAGGCAGCGACAGTAACTCAGATAACCATGCATTACAACAGTGGTGTGCAGAAGAGCATCTCCAAATGCTCAACATGTCAAATATTGAAGTAGATAGGCTACAGCAGCTAAAGACCAGTGGCCTTCTTAGTAGGTACCTCCTGTACCTATTAAAGTGGTCACTGTGAGGAGATACTGCTCTCGATGTGTCTATAGTACCTTTATGCACTGATGAAAATATTACTACCATCACCACCAAAAAAACAAACAAATGGCTGCCTTCCTTCATCTGTGAGAACACATGGTGTAGAGATTTCCCAAAGGACAGAGTTTATTATGCAACATGTAAAGGGAAACAAAATCAACAGGGGTCACCTTCCAGAAGAAGACCACTTGCTCAGACCAAGTCACCTGAAGAGGTAGCCCATCTAAGACAAGTAATAAGACCTAGGACATACGAAATCGAGCTAGTCATTCATGGAAAGGAATTGTTTCCAATTCTAAACGATATTCCTTTGGAATTGGAATTGGTTTATTACTGTCACATGTACCAAGATACAGTGAAAAGTTTTGTCTTGCATACTGCTCATGCAGATCATATCATTATATGGTGCATTGAGATAGAACAAGGTAAAACAATAACAATGTAGAATAGGAGTGTGGACTGTTATTTTGAACAATTTGTTGATCCCCATGATGCTCAGAACATATGGCTTAGAGCTCCATGTGTACCTTGCAGGAAAACTCATCTTTCTCTTACAAGCAATAATGATTCCCTAAGACACACACAAGACTGCGACTGAGTCCAAATGTGTTTCTGTTCTACTATCTCCCTCTCAAGTCTTCTGAAATGACTCATGTGGCAATAAAGATCAATTTTGGCATGATCTTTTCATCTTTAATCAGGGCAAGGATCTACAGGAGCTCAATTACAGATATCATTCGACTCTTTCCTGAGGTTCAGGTCTATTAATTTTGTCTCGCACCTTCCCCTGTCTGGACAGCCGCCGAATGCAGAAAGGGCAACTAGGGATTCAACTAAGCATCCGAGAAGTGAAGATGCGATTTTTTTGTTCTGATCTCTGAGGCGGAGAGCCACTTTGACAGCTGGAACATTGTGTTTCAACATTCTGCAAGCTGCTGGTCTCCAGCCGATAAATCACCTTCCAACTCTGATCTCCTTTGTAGACACACTGTTGTCAATACACTGTACACTTTGATTTCTGAAAGTACATCTGGAAGTGACATTATCAAATGGAGGTCCAAAAAGCTAATTCACCGAAGTATTTTGCTAGGAAAGTTTGCACGGGATTGTTTTGCAAAAATCCTCTAATTCAGGCATTTGGACAGGTTACTTGTGAATGAATACACATTTTACGTGATCATTACCAACAGACTGCAGCATGTTGTAGCCTTGAGGAACTTACTGTATGCACGTTGTCAGTCAGATGTCTCAGCTACAGCAGTGACCATATTCTTAAAGCACTTGAAAATTTCAGCTCAACTGCAAGTGCTGGAAACCTGAAATGAAAACAAACAGAAAATGTCACAAAAACTGAGCAGGTCAGGCAGCATCTGTGGAGAGAGAAGCAGTCAATGTTTTGTGTTTGTGACTGTTCATCACAACTGTGAAAGAGAGAGGTACAAGTTAGTTTTCAAGAGGTAAAAAGGCAAGGGAGGAATATGTAAAACACAGGGGATGCATGTGGAAGGACAAGTTGAAATGGCTTCACAGGGGCAGTTACCAGCACATGGTTTCTTGGTCTGTGTAAAGTCTTATTAGTGATAAGGTGATAAGACCTGCCTCACATGCTAAAATCAAATGCAAATTTGAGTTAGAGTGATACAAGTCCATTGGCCCAACCAATCCATGCTGACCATGGAGCCCAGCCAGCTAGTCCCAATTTCTTGCATTCAGTCCATCTCCCTCCAAGCCCTGACTTTCCATTTCTCTATCCAAGTGCTTCTTAAATAATACTCTATGTACCTGCTTCAACGGATTTCTCTAGCATCTTGTTCTATAACCTCACCACCCTCTGTATAGAAAAGTTGCCCCTCAGGTCCCTTTTAAATATTTCTCCTCTCACCCTAAACCTATGCTTCTTTTGGTCTCCCCCTCTTTGGGGAAAAGACTGTTACCATCCACCTTACTTATGCCCTTCATAATTTTAAGCATTTCTATAAACTCATCCCTTCATCCTCTCATGTCCCAAGGAATAAAGACCTAGCCGGGTCAACTCAGGCCTTCTAATCCTGGCAAAAATTTTCTGCACCATTTCTAGTTTAACCACATCTTTCCTATACCAGGGTGACCAAAACTGTACACAGTACCCCAAGTACACAAGGAGTTACACAAGGAGTTGCAGGTTAAAACACAACATGCAATATCCCTCTGGAAGGAGTACAGACCAGTTTTTTAGTTTTGACAGAAGACAAAACTGAAATAATATTAGCAGTAAGACTGAGCTCCATGGGCCAACAGCAAATGTAAGCATCAGTTCATTCTGTCATTCTGCCCAGGGCAAGCAACGCCCTAAAGCTGAAACAGCCTGGAAACTCTTTGTATTGAAAAGAACGAACATTAGTCCATTCAGCCCATCACATTCTTCTCTTTACTGCTACTTTCCAGATTGGGATTGGTGCTTTGTGAAAGCCCTTAACTGTCATAACAAATACATATATATCACCATATACTACCTGGAGGTTCATTTTCTTGCAAGCATTCACAGTAGAACAGAGAAATACATTGGAATCAATGAAAAACCACACAGGAAGACTGACAAACAACCAATATGCAAAAGGCAACAAACTGTGCAAATAAAGAAATAAATGAATGAATAAATAAATACATACCTAATACCGAGAACATGAATTGTAGTCCTTGAAAGTGAGTCCATGGGTTGTGGAATCAGTTCATCGTTAAGGTGAATGAAATTATCCATACTGGTTCAGGAGCCTGATGGTTGAAAGCTAATAGCTGTTCCTGAACCTGGTGGAATGGGACGTAATGGCTTCTGACCTGCTTTCCAATGGTAGCAGAGAGAAACAGCGTGGTCTGGGTGGTAGGGGTCTTTGATGATGGATGTTGCCTTCTCGTCAATAAACCCATCCTCAAGAGCAATGGCCTTGATAACATTACCAGTTTCCATATATTGTACAGGCAAGCTTCTTCCATTGTTATGATCAGAGCTAGTGCGGGGTCAGTTCATCAGCTTGATGGGAAATCCTGCGTCCAAAGAGTTTCCATATAACTTGCAATGCCAGAGGTCACCACGGAGCCCAACACAGTTTGGATGGATCTTTCAACCATATGTTGGAGTGCACCCATAATATATGCTCTGATTAACACAAGGATTTTCAGATCTGGAAATCCAGAGCAACACACACACACACACACACAGTGCTGGAGGAACTCAGCAGATCAGACAGCACCTATGAAGAGGAGTAAGCATGTTTTTGGCAAAGGCCTTTCCTCAGAACTGGCAAGAAAGGGGGAAGAAGCCAGAATAAGAAGGTGGGGGTGGGTAAGGCATATAAAGGGCAGCTTATACAGTAGGTGAAGCCAGGTGAGGGAGGTTAAATTGGTGGGGGAGGAGGGATTAAGTGAGAATCTGGGAGATCCTCAGCACTTCAGCCTTTCTCTACCCACATCTCCCTCCATGCTCTGCTCACTCTAAGGTTGACCTGTTCCAGAAACCTTGATTGATGCTTTTTATCCTTCTCCTACTCGTACTCCTCTCCCTCCCCTTCCCTACTTACTTATTCTGGCTTATGCTCCCTTCCTTTCCAGTCCTGATGAAGGGTCTTGCCCTGAAATATGGACTGTTTATCTCCCCTCCATAGATGCTACCTGACCTGCTGAGTTCCTCCAGCATTTTGTGTATTGCTCTGGACTTCCAGTATCCGCAGAGCCTCTAATGATATATGATAATATCCTCATGGTGCTCGGATGCAATGGTCTTGTCGCACTCTTGCTCTCCTGAGCTGAGACATTTAATGATTAAGTGCTAACCATTCTACTTACTAAGAGTTTTCTATTCCATGATCCTGACCACAGTTTGCATACAGCTAGAGGCCAATTTAAAGGGAAGCACTCGAGGTATTGAGTGCAGTGATAACCAAACAAGAAACAACCTACTCCGACATCTTTCAGATCATTGTCAGGGAATTCAATCAGGCTTATCTGAAGAAATCTCTGTCCAGTTAACATCCACATATCACCTGCAGCCTCAGGGGTCCGAACACATTCAACCACCGTTACACTATGAGGGGTGCTTGATAAGTTTGTGGCCTAAGGTAGAAGGAGTCCATTTTAGAAAATCTAGCACATTTGTTTTTCAACATAGTCCCCTCCTACATGTACGCACTTAGTCCAGCAGTCGAGGAGCATAACGGATCCCTTTTTTGTAGACGTGGTCCACAGCAGGGGTGATTGGTAAGTTCGTGGCCTAATGTAGAAGGAAATGAGTTATTAATTTGAAACTTTCTGCATTATCACTCAAAGAGTTGAACTGCAAGTGCAAGTAACGAGAGTGTCTTGGACCTCCAGGTAGTCCACAGCAGGGCTGATTGATAAGTTTGTGGCCTAAGTTAGAAGGAGATGAGTTATTCTGCTCTCGTTAAGTGCACGTGCAGTTCAACTCTTTGAGTGAAAATGCAAAAAGTTTGAAGTTAATAACTCTTCTCCTTCTACCTTAGGCCACAAACTTATCAATCACCCCTCGTAGATTAGGCATACCTACCGTTCCAACACTAGACTGAATTTTGGGCAATCTGATCACGTAGTTCTCCTCCTCCTCCTTGCATACAGACAGGAGCTAAAAGGCAAGTCTCCAGAGAAACGAATAACAAAAAGGTGGTCGCTGGATGCAGAAGAGTGGCCACAGACTTGTTTCGAGTTAGCGGACTGGCCTGTGTTCAAGGACTTATCCAGGGATTTAAACGAATAAGCCACAATTGTCACGAGCTTTATAAAAACAATCATAGACAGTTTTGTCCTCAGAAAATCATTCAGAGTCTTCCCAACCAGAAGCCCTAAAGGAACCAAGAGATATGCAATTTACTGAGAGCCAGATCAGTGACAGACAGGACTGGCGACAAGGTAAAATACCAGAGGCCCAGATACTACCTCCAGAAAGCCATCTCACATGTGAAATGGAAATTCTGAACCAAACTTGAATCATTGAAGGATGTTCAACAGCTATCACAAGACTTGAATGCTATCACCTCCTATAAAGTACAACCAAATGACATAGGTGACAACAAGGCTTCACTTCCAAACGAACTCAATGACTCTTATGCTTGCTTTGAGCGTCAAAACATGGGGGCACCTTCAAAAATCTGCAACAGTTCTCGACGACCCTGTGATTTCGGTCCCTGAGACCAATGTGAGAGCATTGTTCAGGAGGGTGAAACCACAGAAAGCATCTGGGCCAGACTGGGTATGTGGCCAGGTACTAAAGACCTGTGCTGATCAACCTCCTTGGGGGTTCTCCAATATCTGTAACCTCTCGCTTCAGCAGTCTGAGGTACCCACCTGACTTAATGACTATAGTACAATGACACTTCCATCCATTGTGAAGCGCTTTGAGAGGTTGGTGATGAATCATATCAACTCCTACCTGAGTGACTTGTATCTGCTCCAATTTGCCTACCATCACAATAATTCAACAGGAGATGCCATTTCATTAGCTCTTCACTCAACCTTGGAACATCTGGACAGTGAAGATGTATAGATCAGGATGCTCTTCATTGACTACAGCTCGACATTATATATTATCACCCCTCAAAACTAATCAATAAGAGCCAAGCCCTTGACATCAATACCTCCTTGTGCAACTGGATCCTTAATTTCCTCATTTCCATACCCCAGTTAGTCTAGATTGGCAACATCACCATCAGCAGAGGTGCACGAAAAGACAATGTGTTTAGCCCCCTGTTCTAGTCGCTTTACACTTAATGCTGTGTGGCTAAACACAGCTCTAATGCCATATTTGCCCTCTCACCTGCCCACAAGGTTGTTGGTCCTCCTCAGGTCCAGGTGCAGCCCATCCCTCTTGTGCATGTCATACCTTGCCCAGAAGAGATCCCAATGATCCATAATCCTAAACAGCTGCCCTCGCACCAGCTCCTCAAAATTCACAAATCTGAGGTGCAAAGGGACCTGGGTGTACTTGTTCAGGATTCCTTAAAGGTTAATTTGCAGGTTAAGTCAATGGGAAGTAAGGCAATGGCAATGTTAGCATTAATTTCAAGAGGACTAGAATATAAAAGCAAGGTGTAATGTTGAGGCTTTATAAAGCACTGGTGAGGCCTCACCTGGAGTACTGTGAGCAGTTTTGGGCCCCTTATCTAAGAAAGAACATGCTAAAACTGGAGAGGGGTCAAAGGAGGTTCACAAAAATGATTCCAGGATTGAAAGGCTTGTCAAATGAAGAGCGTTTAATGGCTCTGGGCCTGTCCTCACTGGAATTTGGAAGAATGAGGGGTGATGTCATTGAAACTTATTGAATGTTGAAAGCCTCAATAGAGTGGATGTGGAGAGGATGTTTCCTATAGTGGAGGAGTCTTAGATCAGAGGACACAACCTCAAAATAGAGGGGTGTCCTTTTAGAACAGAGATGAGAAGGAACATCTTTAGCCAGAGAGTGGTGAATCGGCAGAATTCATTGCCCCAGGCAACTGTGGAGGCCAAGTCATTGGCATATTAAAGGCAGAGGTTGCTAGATTCTTGGTTAGTCAAGGCATGAAGGGATACGGGAAGAAGGCAGGAGATTGGGGTTGAGAGGGAAAATTGGATTAGACATGATGAAATGGTGGAGTAGACTGGATGGCTTAATTCTCTGCTCCTATATCTTATGGTCTTATTATACAGGAAGGCGCCGGAAAAGGGCCAGTAACATCAGGAAGGATCCCAACTACCCTGCTCATGGTCTGTTTGTCCCACGTCCATCAGGGAGGAGGTTAGACAGCATCCACACCAGGACCACCAGACTTTCCCAAGCAGTAAGGCCTATCAACAGTCCTGATGAAGGGTCTCGGCCAGACTCGATGGGCCAAATGGCCTAATTCTGCTCCCACATCTTATGGTCTTACTTAAGTTTGCTGATGGCACGACTGTTGTTGGCCAAATCAAAGGTAGTGATGAACCAGCTTATAAGGGGGAAATTGAAAACCTGACTGAGTGGTGCCAGAACCACAAGCTCTCACTCAATGATTATTGACTAAAGGAAAGGGAATGCGGAGGGCTGTGAGCCAGTCCTCTTCAGTGTATCAGAGATGGAGAGGGTCAGCAACTTTTAACTCTTTGGAGTTAATATTTCAGATGATCAGTCCTGGGTCCAACATGTAGATACATGGCAGCACCTCCACTTTCTTAGAGGCTTACGCAGATTTGCTTTGTTATTTAAAACTTTGACAGGCTTTAACAGCTGTGTCGTGGAAAGTATATTGATTGGTTGCTTCACGGCCTGCTATGGAAGCATCAATACCCTTGAACAGAATAGACTATTAAAAAATCACTGGATATGGCCCAGTCCATCACAGGTAAAGCTCTTCCACCTTTGAGCACATCTACATGGAGCGCTGTTGTAGAAAGCAGCATCCATCGTCAAGGACCCCCATCATCCTTGTCATGTTCTGTTCTCACTGCTGCCTTCAGAAAGGAGGCACAGGAGCTTCAGGACCCGCACCACCAGATTCAGGAACAGTTATTACCCCTTAACCATCAGGCTCTTGAACCAGAGGGGCTAACTTCACTTGACCTCACTCACCCAACACAGAACTGTTCCCACAATCTATGGAATCTCATTCAAGGACTCTTCATCTCATGCCTCAATATTTATTGCTTATTTATTCATTATTTTGTTTTGTTTGTTTTTTTTTGTATTTACTCTGAGACCAAGAAAGCTACCCTCCCCTCCCAGGACAGTAGCATTGTCTGTAACAGCAGCAGACGCTGCGTAAGGCGGGCAGGACAGACAACATTCTAGCTAAGTACTTAGGGAGTGTGTACACCAGCTCATTGACACCTTCAACATTTTACTCATCCAGGCTGCTGTCCCCCCTTACTTCAAATCAGCCACCATCATCCCTGAACCAAAGAACTCTACACCTTCAGTACTAAATGACTACTGCCCAGCGGCACTGATGCTAATCATCATGAATTGGCTGATAATGATCATGATCGGCTGATAATGGCAATGGCACATATTAAAAACTCCTTAGGACACTCAGCAATATGCTCTACAGCAGATGCCCCAGCATCTGTTATGGACCTGGCCCTGACACACCTGGAAAACAAGGACACCTATGTCAAAATGCTGTTTCTGGATTACATTTTTGCCATTCAACACTATTGTCCCATGGACCGTGGAGAACACACTCCTACTCCTTGGTCTAAGGACACCACTGCAGAACTGGGTGTTGAACTTACTACAAGCAGTCCTCAGAGTCAGGATGCACAACCATTCCTCCCTCCCCTGCATCCTCAATGCCAGTGCCCCCGCCCCATCCCCAGGCCGTGTGCTGAGCCCATTGCTGTACACTTTGATCACATATGACTGCACAAACACCCAAGCAATCACATTGTCAGGTTCGCCAATGACACAACAGTGGTATGGCTCATCACCAACAACAATGAGACAGCCTACAGTGAGGAGGTGGGGGAACTCGAGGCCTGGTGCTGGGCAAATAACCTCTTCCTGAATGTCAACAAGACAAAGAATAAGGTTACTTCAGGAGAACTCATGCCATTTACAACCCTCCCCCTTTACATTGGCAGCACGGCAGTGGAAACTGCGAGCCGTTTCAAACTCCTAGGAGTGCACATCGCACACAACCTCTCATGGTCCCAGAACACATCCAACACAGGGGAGAGCCACAATGGCTAGGTCTTTGGCACCAAGTCTGGTGTTGTGGCTCAAAAGAGAAGAGAGGTGAAGAGGACTGCAGTAGTAATATGAAATCCCATAGTCAGAGGAACAGAGATGAGATTCTGTGGGTGTGCTAGAGATGCCTGGATGGTATGTTACCTCCCTGGTGCCAAGGTCAGGGATGATTCGGATCGAGTCCATGGCATTCCCAAGGGTGAGGGTGAGCAGACTTGGTACATATTGGCATAGGTAGAAAAGGTAAGGAGGTCCTGAAGAGAGGTTTTAGGGAGTTAGGTAGAAAGCTGAAAACCAGTAGGAACTCTGGATTAATGCCCGTGCCACGTACCAGTGAGGGTAAGAATAGGATGCTTTGGCTGATGACACAAAAGGTTGGGGGTGTTGTGGATAGTGTGGAGGGCTGTCAGAGGTTACAGAGAGACATCAATAGAATGCAAAATACAGTCAAGAAAGCCTTTTCTCCTTGGAGAGATGGAGAGTGAGAGGTGACCTGATAGAGGTGTATAAAATGATGAGAGGCATTGATTATGTGGATAGTCAGAGGCTTTTTCTCAGGGCTGAAGTGGCTAGCATGAGAGGGCACAGTTTTAAGGTGTTTGGAAGTAGGTAAAGAGGAGATGTCAGGGGTAAGTTTGTTTATGAAGAGAGTGGTGAGTGCGTGGAATGGGCTGCCAGCGGTGGTGGAGGCAGATACGAAGATACTCATGAATGGGAAAAATAGAGGGCTATGGGTAACCCTAGGTAATTTCTCAGGTAAAGGACATGTTCAGCACAGCTTTGTGGGCTGAATGGCCTGTATTTTACTGTAGGTTTTCTATGTTTCTATGAATGCATGGTTGAGGAACTGGTGCAGGAAGCAGGAGTTCAGATTTCTGGATCATTGGGATCACTTCTGGGGAACATACAAGCTGAACAAAAAGGACAGGTTACACCTGAACCTGAAGGGAACCAACATCCATGCAGACAGGCTTGCAAGAGCTGTTTGGGAGGGTTTAAACTAATTTGGCAGGGGCATGGAAACTGGAGTGATAATGCTGAGGATGACATAGTTGGTTTACAGAGGCAGTGTGTAGTGAGACTGCTAGCAAGGAGAGACTATCGATACATTTTGGTATTGTGGGCAAATTTCACGACATATGCTAGTGATAATAAACCTGATTCTGATCACTAAATCGTGACTGAAAGGAGATTATAGTTGCGTGCTTATCGTCCAGGGATACACATTATATCGAAAAGATAGGCTGGTTGTCTGAGGGGTTGGGTGGCTCTGTTAGTGAAAAATGAAATCAAATCATTAGAAAGAGGAGACATGTGGTCAGAAGGTGTTGCTTCGAGGGCAGAGCTAAGGAATTGCAAGGATAAAAAAACTTCAAACAGTAGTAAGGATGTGGTCTGCAAATTACAACCGAAGATAGAAAATGCATGTCAAAAGAACAATGTTACAATAGCCATGGGGTGATTTCGATATGCAGATAGATTGGGAAAATCAGGTTGGTGGTAGATCCCAAGCGGGGGAATTTCTAGAATATCTACGAGACGACTTTTTAGAGCAGCTATTCAGTACTGGGTGTTATACAATGAACCGGAATTGATTAGAAAGCTTAAGGTAAAGGAACCCTTAGGATCACATGATCATGATGTGATAGAGTTCATCCTGCAATATGAGAATGAAAACCTAAAGTTAGATGTACCAAAAACTACTGTTTGAAGTTTTTTTATCCTTGCAAATCCTTAGCTCTACCCACAATAAGTCAACACCTTCTGACCACATGTCTCCTCTTTCTAATGATTTGATTTCATTTTTTACTAACAGAGCCACCTCACCCCTCAGACAACCTGTCTATCCTTTCGATACAATGTGTATCCTTGGACGATAAGCACACAACTATAATCTCCTTTCAACCACGATTCTGTGATCAGAATCGGTATCAGTGGAGTAAAGGGATTTACAGAGGCAGGAGATTAGAATAGATTCAACTTTATTGTCATTGTGCCAAGTACAGATACAAAGCCAATGAAATGCAATTAGCATCTGACCAGAAGTGCAAAATAATAGTGTTATTTACAAAATAACTACAAATAAAATGTAAGTGCTACAGCACACAAATATAAAAGTACTGAGACAGTCCAATATGGTGCAGTACTGCTTAGTACTGTGATGAGAGGTTCAGCAGTGTCACAGCCTCAGGGAAGAAGCTCTTCCTGTGCCTGCTGGTGCGGGAGCGGAGGCTCCTGTAGCACCTACTGGATGGGAGGAGAGTAAAAAGTCCATGGTTAGGGTGAGATGCATCCTTGATAATGCTTTTTGCCCTGCCCAGGCAGCGTTTATTGTAGATCTTCGCAATGGTGGGCAATTGGGTGCCGATAATCCGCTGGGCAGTTTTCACCACCCACTGGAGTGCTTTGCAGTCCGATATGGAACAATTGCCATATCACACTGAGATGCAGTTGGTGAGTATGCTGTCAATGGTACAGTGGTAAAAGTCCGTCAGTATCCTGGGACAGAGGTGAGCTTTCTTGATGCTCCACAGGAAATAAAGGCACTGTTGCTCCTTTTTGATCAGGATGGAGGAGTTCAGGGACCAGGTGAGATCATCGGATATGTGGACACCAAGGAGAGGAGCTGGCCAAAATTAATTGGAGGCAAACACCAGTAAGGTTGATGGCAGAGCAGCAATGGCTGGAATTTCAAGAAGCAACTCAGAAGGAGCAGGATATGTACTTCCCAAAGATGAAGAGCTATTCCAAAGGCAATACGACACAACCGTGGCTAACAAGAGAAGTCAAAGCCAACATAAAAGTCAAAGAGAGGGCATATAATAGAGCAAAAATTAGTGGGAAGTTAGACAATTGGGAAGCTTTTAAAACCCGACTAAAGGAGTCAACTAACAAAGTCATAAAGAAGGAAAATATGGAATACGAAGGTAAGCTAACCAATAACATTAAAGAGGATACCTAAAATTTCTTCAGATGCATAAGTTGCAAAAGAGGGGCAAGAGTAGATATTGGAATGCTACAAAATGATGCTGGACAAGGGAATGGCAGATGAACTTGCCATACTAGGGAGAAGGTTCTTAGGAAACTGAAAGGTCTGAAGGTAGATAAGTCACCTGAACAAAGTGGTGTATATCCCAGAGTCCTGAAAGAAATAGCTGAAGAGACTATGGAGGCATTAGTAATGATCTTTCAAGCATCAATAGATGCTGGCATGGTTCTGGATGACTGGAAATTTGCAAATGTCACTCCACTCTTCAAGAAGAGAGAGAGAGAGAGGGAGAGGTAAGGAAATTATAGGCCAGTTAGTCTGAGCTCAGTGGTTGAGAAGATGTTGGAGTCAATGGTTAAGGATGTCGTTTCCAGGTACTCAGAGACACATGATAAAATAGGTTGAAGTCAGCATGGTTTCCCTAAAGGAAAATCTTGCCCAACAAATCTGTTGGACTTCTTTGAAGAAATAACAAGCAGGATAGACAACATCAGTGGATGGTGTGTACTAGCATGTTCAGAAGGTCTTTGACAAACTGCCACACATGAGGCTGCATAACAAGTTAAAAGCTCTGGAGAAGATGACGGCGCGACGACAGCGCGCGCAGCCTCTTCGGTGATGAATATCTGTTATCTGTCAAGTAGGCGACCGTGCACAATCCTGATTTGATGGAGACAGACATGAGAGCACAGCGGAACACCTGGAAAACTTCTGAAATGTCTGCTTTGCTACCGCTGCTACTGTGTGGTAACCGGAATCTCCGGAGCTGAAGGCCCCGAAATCCTCTGCTTTGCGTGTTTCAGCAGTCGGGGAGAGGTTGAAGGCGCTCGGCAGAGGATGGCACTCGGGAGGCTGTATCAGGGAGGCTGCTCGGAAGCTCAGAGTTTTTGGATGGATGGACTCAGTGTCGGCTGTGGTCGGCTGCTTCCAAGGCATCGGCAAGATGACAGTGCCTGGAGGTTTATGGCAGGGAGTTTCTCCCTTTTGCTGCCTGCTATCGGGGACTCGGGAGTCGATCGACTTGGGACTTTGAGACTTTTTTTTTACTGTGCCTATGGACTGTTCTTCATCAAATTATGGTATTGCTTTGCACTGCTGTAAATATATGGTATAATTATGTGGCTTTGTCAGTGTTAGTCTTTGGTCTGTCCTGTTTTCTGTGATATCATGCTGGAGAAACATTGTATCATTTCTTAATGCATGTATGCATTTCTAAATGACAATAAGAGAGGACTGAGTGTTCTCATAACCTAAAAAGCCCATGGTATTAGTAAAAGATACAAGCATGGATAGATCTTTGGCTGATTGGCAGGATGTAAAGAGTGGGAATAAAGGGAGTCTCTTTTGGTTGGCTACTAGACTAGTGGTGATCCACAGGGGTCAGTGTTCGAACGACTTCATTTACATGATATATCAACGATTCGGATGATGGAATTGATGGCTTTGTGGCCAAGTTTGTGGATGATCCAAAGATAGGTGGAGGAGCAGGTAGTGTTGCAGAACCAGAGAGGCTGCAGAAGGACTTAAACAGATTAGGAGAATGGGCAAAAAAGTGGCAGCTGGAATATAGTGTAGGGAATTGTATGGTCATGCACTTTGATAGAAGAAATAAAAGCACAGATTACTTTCTAACCAGAGGGGAAATCGAAAAATCTAAAGTGCAAAGGGACTTGGGAGTTCTCATGCAGGGTTCTCTAAAGGTTAAATTTGCAGGTTGAGTCAGTAGTGAGGAAGGATGTGCTGAGATTGGAGAGGGTTCAAAGGAAGTACATGAAAATTATTCCAGAATTGAAAGGCTTATCACTTGTGGAATGTTTGATGGCTTTGGGTCTTTGTTCACTGGAATTGAGAAGAGGCGGGGGTCTCATTCAAACCTATCGAATGTTGAAAGCTGTAGACAGAGTGGATATGAAGAGGATGTTTCCTATGGTGGGGAGTCTAAGAGCAAAGGACACAGTCTCAGAATAGCAGGACATCCATTTAGAGGAAGAATTTCTTTAGCCAGAGTGTTGTAGATTTGTGAAGTTCATTGCCACAGTCAGTTGTGGAAGCCAAGTCATTGAGCATATTTAAAGCAGAGGTTGATGGATTCACGATTAGTCAGGGCATGAAGGGTTACAGGGAGAAGACAGGAGATTTGGGCTGAGAGGGAAATGGATCAGCCATGATGAAATGGCGCAACAGACTCGATGGACCAAATGGCTTAATTCTCTGCTCCTATATCTCATGATCTTATATATACAGAAAAGTGCCAGAGAATGGCCAGTAACATTATGAAGGATCCCACACACCCTGCTCACAGTCTATTTGACCCACTCCCATCAGGGAGGAGGCTATATAGCATCCACACCAAGACCACCAGACTCAAAAAACAGTTACTTTCCCAAGCAGTAAGTCTGATCAACAGTCCTGATACAGTGCCTTGACCATTTACTCTTTTCCATAGAGGTCGAGTTCCTCCAGCACTTTGTATGTCTTGCTTGGATTTCCAGGATCTGCGGGTTTTCTCTTGTTTGTGATCAACACCTCCACTCATTAACCCTTCCAGTTCACTTTTATTCCCCCATCAGTCACCTTATGTGCAATCTAGCATCGCTTGTGGACAGGCAATCAATCTACATGGATATAGAAGCTCTCATGTATTTATATTTACTGTGTTTTTTTTATTATTGTCATGTTCATTATCTTTTGTCCTTTCTTTGTGCTGTATCAGATGCAGAACAACAATTCTTATGCTCTTGTTTTCACATGTGTGCAAGAAACAACTTTGTTGAACAACAAAGTTAAACAACTTTGAATTGTGAATGGCCATGAAAACATAAATTTTGGGGTTGTGTTTGATGACATACATGTACTTTATTAATACATTTACTTTGAACTTTAAGATTAGTTTAAGGTTTGGGCACCCCCATGGTCAAAATTTCTGTTACTGTGAATAGCTAAGTGAGTAAAAGATGACCTGATTTCCAAAAGGCATAAGGTTAAAGATGACACATTTCTTTAATATTTTAAGCAAGATTACTTATTTATTTCCATCTTTTACAGTTTCAAAATAACAAAAAAGGAAAAGGGCCCGAAACAAAAGTTTGGGCACCCTGCATGGTCAGTACTTAGTAACACCCCCTTTGGCAAGTATCACAGCTTGTAAACACTTTCTGTAGCCAGCTAAGAGTCTTTCAATTCTTGTTTGGGGGACTTTCACCCATTCTTCCTTGTAAAAGGCTTCTAGTTCTGTGAGATTCTTGGGCCATCTTGCATACACTGTTCTTTTGAGGTCTATCCACAGATTTTCAATGATGTTTAGGTTGGAGGACTGTGAGGGCCATGGCAAAACCTTCAGCTTGCGCCTCTTGAGGTAGTCCATTGTGGATTTTGAGGTGTGTTTAGGATCATTATCCTGTTGTAGAAGCTATCCTCTTTTCATCCTCAGCTTTTTTACAGATGGTGTGATGTTTGCTTTCAGAATTTGTTGGTAATTAATTGAATTCATTCTTCCCTCTACCAGTGAAATGTTCCCCATGGCTCTGCCTCAACACAAGCCCAAAGCATGATCGATCCACCCCCGTGCTTAACAGTTGGAGAGGTGTTCTTTTCATGAAATTCTGCACCCTTTTTTCTCCAAACATACCTTTGCTCATTTTGGCCAAAATGTTCTATTTTAACTTCATCAGTCCACAGGACTTGCTTTCAAAATGCATCAGGCTTGTTTAGATTTTCCTTTGCAAACTTTTGATGCTGAATTTTGTGGTAAGGACACAGGAAAGGTTTTCTTCTGATGACTCTTCCATGAAGGTCATATTTGTGCAGGTGTCGCTGCACAGTTGGACAATGCACTACCACTCCAGAGTCTGCTAAATCTTCCTGAAGGTCTTTTGCAGTCAAACAGGGGTTTTGATTTGCCTTTCTAGCAATCCTACAAGCAGTTCTCTCGGAAAGTTTTCTTGGTCTTCCAGGCCTCAACATGACCTCCACCGTTCCTATTAACTGCCATTTCTTAATTACATTACAAACTGAGGAAACGGCTACCTGAAAACACTTTGCTATCTTCTTATAGCCTTCTCCTGCTTTGTGGGCATCATTTATTTTAATTTTCAGCGTGCTAGGCTGGTGCCTAGAGGAGCCCATGGCTGCTGATTGTTGGGACAAGGTTTGAGGAGTCAGGGTATTCATAAAGCTCTGAAATTTGCATCACCTGGCCTTTCCTAACGATGACTGTGAACAAGCCATAGCCCTAACAAGCTAATTAAGGTCTGAGACCTTGGTAAAAGTTATCTGAGAGCTCAAATCTCTTGGGGTGCCCAAACTTTTGCATGGTGCTCCTTTCCTTTTTTTCACTCTAAAATTGTACAAAACAAAAATAAGGCACTAATCTTGCTTAAAATGTAGAAAAGAATGTTTCATCTTTAACTTTATGACTTTTGGAGATCAGTTCATCTTCTACTCACTTAACTATTCACAGTAACAGAAATTTTGACCGGGGTGCCCAAACTTTTGCATGCCACTGTACATACCTAGGGCAATTTATAGTGAGTAATTAATCCACCAGCCTGCATGTTACTGGGACGTGGGAGGAAATCGGAGCATCCTGGGGTATCCCACATGGTCACAGGGAGAACTTGTAAATGCCACACAAACAGCAGCCTAAGTCTGGATGGAATGCAGGCCTCTGGCACTGTGCGGCAGCATCTTTATGCCTCCCAAATTATATCTGGAGTAAAACCAATGGTAGGTGCACGGGACACAGCGTGAATAAAAGGCAGAAACATCACGGGTTTAGTTTCTCACGTTCAGTTCTATTTTGGATGTGTGTTCCCGTAACTATTCCCTGTTTGGATGGCTTGTTACTGTTATATTAGTGATTACTTCAGTGACAATATGTGAGTTGAAAACAAACATAACTAGTCAGCCCAAGCAGATGGAAATATTCAGATTTGGCTGTAATCCAAATGACATCACGGCTAGATTATAGGAAGTTAGCTCACTGTAAAATTGTGGGAAATAATACGATGTTTATAAAACCACTGTTCTTTCAGTGTATATAGATGACATCTTGAAGCCAGAGAGAACCATATTTCCCTTCCACACCAAAGTTCAAAGTTCTGAATCTGGCTCTCTCCTTATACAAGCCATCTAATAGAACATAGAATAGTACAGCACAGTACAGGCCCTTTGGCCCACAATGTTGTGCCGACCCTCAAACCCTGCCTCCCATATAAGACCCCACCTTAAATTCCTCCATGTACCTGTCTGGTAGTCTCTTAAACTTCACTAGTGTATCTGCCTCCACCACTGACTCAGGCAGTGCATTCCACGCCCCAACCACTCTCTGAGTAAAAAACCTTCCTCTAATAAGCCCCTTGAACTTCCCACCCCTTACCTTAAAGCCATGTCCCCTTGTATTGAGCAGTGGTGCCCTGGGGAAAGAGGTGCTGGCTATCTACTCTATCTATTCCTCTTATTATCTTGTACACCTCTATCATGTCTCCTCTCATCCTCCTTCTCTCCAAAGAATAAAGCCCTAGCTCCCTTAATCGCTGATCATAATGCATACTCTCTAAACCAGGCAGCATCCCGGTAAATCTCCTCTGTACCCTTTCCAATGCTTCCACATCCTCTATAGTAAGGCGACCAGAACTGGACACAGTACTCCAAGTGTGGCCTAACCAGAGTTTTATAGAGCTGCATCATTACCTCGCGACTCTTAAACTCTATCCCTCAACTTATGAAAGCTCACACCCCATAAGCGTTCTTAACTACCCTATCTAACTGTGAGGCAACTTTCAGGGATCTGTGGACATGTACCCCGAGATCCCTCTACTCCTCCACACTACCAAGTATCCTGCCATTTACTTTGTACTCTGCCTTGGAGTTTGCCCTTCCAAGGTGTACCACCTCACACTTCTCCAGGTTGAACTCCATCTGCCACTTCTCAGCCCACTTCTGCATCCTATCAATGTCTCTCTACAATCTTTGACAATCCTCTACACTACCTACAACACCACCAACCTTTGTGTCATCTGCAAACTTGCCAACCCACCCTTCTACGCCCATATCCAGGTCATTAATAAAAATCACGAAAAGTAGAGGTCCCTGAACAGATCCTTGTGGGACACCACTAGTCACAATCCTCCAACCTGAATGTACTCCCTCCACCATGACCCCCTGCCTTCTGCAGGCAAGCCAATTCTGAATCCACCTGGCCAAACTTCCTTGGATCCCATGCCTTCTGACTTTCTGAATAAGCCTACCGTGTGGAACCTTATCAAATGCCTTACTAAAATCAATGTAGATCACATCCACTGCACTACCCTCATCGATATGCCTTGTCACCTCCTCAAAGAACTCTACCAGGCTTGATAGACACGATCTGCCCTTCACAAAGCCCTGCTGACTGTCCCTGATGAGACCATGATTCTCTAAATATTCCACCGAGATACAACACTGGGCGTCACGGGAGGTTGTTCCTGCCTGTGGCCATCGAACTTTGCAGCTCCTCCTGTGGAGGGTCAGACACCCTGAGCCAATAGGCTGGTCCTGGCCTTATTTTCATCTGGCATAGTTTGCATATTGTTGTTTGATTGTTCATGGTTTTTGTATTGCTATATTTATGCTCTATTCTTGGTTGGTGCGGCTATAATGAAACCCAATTGCCCTCGGGATCAATAAAGTATATCTATCTATCTATCTATCTATCTACCTAAATGCCCATAGATCCTATCTCTAAGAATCTTTTCCAACTGCTTTCCCACCACAGACGTAAGGCTCACTGGTCTATAATTACCCGGACTATCCCTACTACCTTTTTTGAACAAGGGGACAACATTCGCCTCCCTTCAGTCCTCCGGTACCATTCCCGTGGACAATGAGGATATAAAGATCTTAGCCAGAGGCTCAGCAATCTCTTCTCTCGCCTCATGGAGCAGCCTGGGGAATATTCCGTCAGGCCACGGGGACTTATCTATCCTAATGTATTTTAACAACTCCCAACACCTCCTCTCCCTTAATATCAACATGCTCCAGAACATCAACCTCACTCATATTGTCCTCACCATCATCAAGTTCCCTCTCATTGGTGAATAATCCAGACAACATTTTGATAAACCACCTTCCTAAGCCTCAGCACCTTTCTTGTAATGGGGTAACCAGACCTGCAGGAGAGGCCCGACAAAGACAGACGTAGTCATTGTTACTGCCGTTATCCTTGAAGTAGATTATTGGGTCTAGGAAACAACTCTGAGAATTGTCGGTATCTTCCTCTCTTATCAGACACTGACCATCAAGAGGAACAGCCAAGCTCTTTTTTTAATATCAAAAGCTCAAAGTTCAAAATTATTTTATTTTCAAAGTACATTTATGTCACTGTGTACTACACTGAGATAAATTTTCTGGAGGCCAAGTCATTTGGTGAATTTAAAGTGGAGATTGATAGGTTCCAGTTGAGTAAGGAGTTAGGGGTTATGGAGAGTAGGTGGGAGAATGGGATTTTTAAAAAGTCAGCCATGATCGAATGGCATTATTCTGCTCCTATATCTTATAATCTTATGATGGCACATGTCACAGTCTTGGTTCCAATTAAATCAGCTAAAGCATGCATGCAATAAGATCAAGAATGAAGTATGCAGCTCTTCAAGCCCATTTTAATAAGATCTTGGCCTGTGCTCCACTCTCCTGCCTGCTCCCTATAACTGCTGATACCCTATAAACCAAAATCCTGTCTATCTAAGCCCTGAATATGTTCACTGGCTCTATCTCTACATTTCTATAGGTAGGGAATTCCAGAGTCTCACCCTTCAGAGAAGATATTCCTCGTCATCCCCATCTTATACAGGCAAATGCTTACTGTGAAACAATAGTCTTTAGGTCTCGTAAGTTGATAGGGCATCCTTCCCAATTTTAACGCCCACTCCAGGATGGACTTTGTGGCATTAACTAGTCCAAGTGCAGATACACTCAGTGGACACTCTATTAGGTACCTCCTGTACCTAATAAAGTGGCCACTGAGTGCATCATTGTCTTCTGCTGCTGTAGTCTACCCACTTCAAGGCTCAACATATTGTGCATTCAGAGATGGTCTTCTGCACACTACTGTTGTAACATGTGATTATTTGAGTTAATGTCACCTTCCTGTCAGCTTAACCAGTCTGGCCATTCTCCTCTGATCTCCCAGAAAACAAGGCCTTTTCACTCACAGTACTTCCACTCATTGGATATTTTTTTCCACACCATTCTCTGTAAATTCTAGAGACTTTGTGCATGAAAATCCCAGAACATCAGCAGTTTCAAAGATACTCAAATCACCTTATCTAGCACCAACTATTATTTCATGGTCAAAGACATTTAGATCACATTACTGACCCATTCTGATCTTTGGTCTGAACATCCTGACCTGGTCTGCATGCTTTTTTTACGATGAATTGCTGCCACATGATTGGCTGATTAGATATTTGCATTAGGTATATCTAATAATATGGCCACTGTGTGTATATCAAGGACTAACTCATCAACGAATGGTATGCCCAGTTTCATTCCAATTAATCTCAGCTATTCTTTGACTGAGTGGTTTTAATGAGACACTTCAGTCAAGAGTCGACCACGGGAGTGGTGAACTGTGGTTGAGTTGAGTTGTGACTGGAAAATGGCAGAGAGAGAGAACATCAAGGAAGGAAACAAGCTGTTGAAGGAAGTTTTTGGTGAGAGTGGAAGTGAACTAGAGATGGAGGTTAGTGGGAAAGAGGAACGGAATGGAAAGAGGAAGAAAAGAAAGCAGAGGTACGGGATATCAAGCTCTGAGGAATCAGCGGATGATCAAAGCAGGACAGCAAAACAATGGAAAGAAAATGAAATTAAAGCAATTATAAAACTAAGCGAAGACGGGGCGTCATTTGGTGATTGGAACCCGATTCATTTGACAAAGATGCTCAACAAAATTCTAGGCAAGATTAAAGGAGCAAAGATTCTACGAAATGGATCGCTATTAGTGATTTGTTGGGTTAGTTCTCAGCAAGGCAAAGTGATAAGATTATGTAAAATAGACGGCAAAGAAGTACAATGCTCAATACCCAACAATAGAAAGTGGACTAGAGGAGTTATTTCAGGGATATCAACGAAAGTTACTATGGATGAGATTAAACAGAACATAAAAGGAGCAAAAATTATTGAGGCCAAACGTTTGAAAGAAACGGGAAAAAGTGTGATAGTTTATCGGTAATGATTAACTCTGATGAAGAGAGATTGCCGACTAACGTTTACTTAGGGTATATGTGTTATGCGGTTAGAATATATATACCAGCACCTTTAAGATGCTATAAATGTCAGAAATTCGGGCACATTGCAGCGGTCTGCAGAGGTAAACAAAGATGTGGGAGATGCGCTGGAGAACATGAATATGGGAAATGTGAAGCGGGAACTCGGCTGAAATGCTGCAATTGTGGCACGGAACACAGCACAGCTTATCGAGGGTGCATTTATAGCAAGAAGGCGGCTGAGATACAATATGTAAAAGTAACTCAAGGAATCATTTATGCAGAGGCAGTGAAAGAAGTTGATGGAAAAAAGGCTGTCAAGCAAACAAGTACAGGGAATAATAAACTAGTGAATTGTGAGAGCTGTATTATGAAAAACAAGGATACACTGTTAATGAGTAGAAAGGAGTTTGTGCTTTTTATGGTGGATGCAATTAATTGTTCAGCGCAAACAAGCAAAAGAACTGAGAAAATTAAAATTATCGTCAACTCTGCAGAAAAGTGTCTTGGTATTAAAGGAAAACAACTGGAATTCTGCAGATGCTGGAAATTCAAGCAACAGACATCAAAGTTGCTGGTGAACGCAGCAGGCTAGGCAACATCTCTAGGAAGAGGTACAGTCGACGTTTCAGGCTGAGACCCTTCGTCAGGACTAACTGAAGGAAGAGTTAGTAAGGGATTTGAAAGTGGGAGAGGGAGGGGGAGATCCAAAATGATAGGAGAAGACAGGAGGGGGAGGGATGGAGCCAAGAGCTGGACAGGTGATTGGCAAAGAGGATACGAGAGGATCATGGGACAGGAGGTCCGGGGAGAAAGACAAGGGGGAGGGGGAACCCAGAGGATGGGCAAGGGGTATATTCAGAGGGACAGAGGGAGAAAAAGGAGAGTGAAAGAATGAATGTGTGTATATAAATAAATAGCGGATGGGGTACGAGGGGGAGGTGGGGCATTAGCGGAAGTTAGAGAAGTCAATGTTCATGCCATCAGGTTGGAGGCTACCCAGATGGAATATAAGGTGTTGCCCCACCTCCCCCTCGTACCCCATCCGTTATTTATTTTTATACACACATTCTTTCTCTCACTCTCCTTTTTCTCCCTCTGTCCCTCTGACTATACCCCTTGCCCATCCTCTGGGTTCCCCCCCCCCTTGTCTTTCTCCCCGGACCTCCTGTCCCATGACCCTCTCGTATCCCCTTTTGCCAATCACCTGTCCAGCTCTTGGCTCCATCCCTCCCCCTCCATCCCTCCCCCTCCTGTCTTCTCCTATCATTTTGGATCTCCCCCTCTCCCTCCCACTTTCAAATCTCTTACTAACTCTTCCTTCAGTTAGTCCTGCTGAAGGGTCTCGGCCTGAAACGTCGACTGTACCTCTTCCTAGAGATGCTGCCTGGCCTGCTGCGTTCAGAAGAAGAAGAAGAGTCGACCACACAGGAAGCCTGCTGGAATCAACAGGGGGGCACTGGAGGTTAGGACCAAACAGAATACACTCAAATTGCACAGCCAAACATCTATGGAGAGAGGATAAGATTAACATTTCTGTTTTTTTGACCTTTCATCTGAACTGAGTTAAAAATTAAAATTAAACTTTAAAGGTAGACTATGTAGAGAAAAAAGAAAAGGAAGGCAGGAGCTGGTATGGATGGTGAACTACAAGCGGTAATAGAATTGAGAGACAGTGGTAAAGGCATTAGAGTGTCAAAACTAGATGGGGAGGAGGTGTAAGCACAAGACAATACCAGCGGGATGTGTGAGACAAAGGCTGGAATCACTGATTATCTGTATTTGTTCCAGCTGCCCTCTCCTCTTCTCTCTGAATCTTAGAACTTGCTCCATTTCTAACTTTTCCTAAATCATCAACCTGAAACACAAACCATGTTTCAGTTTCAAGTTCCTGGATATCAACGTCTCTGAAGATCTATCCTCTGTCATCATCATCATCATCATCAGGTGCCATGCCCAGTTTGAGCTTTGACTGCCATGGCCCACACACTGCTGTTTCGGGTCAAGTGGATCAATTCATTGGTATTCATTTCCAGTTCTCTGGCTGCTGTCTCCATCATCATTTGTCTTTGTCTTCCTCTTGCTTTCTTCCCTTCAATCTTTCCCATAATTACCGGGCATTCTAACTCCTCTTTCTTAATCACATGTCCAATGAAGTTACGTTGCCCTTTCATGATCTCATACGTTATTTCTCTTTTTGTGTTTGCTCTGTTCATGACATCCCTGTTAGATATTCGTTTTGTCCATGATATTCTTTGCATCCTCCTCAAAAACCACATTTCTGCTGCTACAATTTGTTTCTTCATGTTAGTAGATATTGTCCAATATTCTGAGCCATATAACATAACTGGATAAACATAACATTTCAGTACTCTGAGGCGAGTTGTCATGCCTAGTTTAGTGTTGGTCAGTATACTCTTCATTCTCGTAAAGGTGCCTTTTGCCATCCCTATTCTTCTTTTGATGTCCAAGTCGCACCTGCCACCTGATGTCACCTAGCTTCCTAAGTAGCAAAAGTTCTTTACTTGTTTTATGTCTTCCCCATTTATTCTCAGCCTGCACATAGGATTCTCCTTCTTTTTGGATATCACCATACATTCTGTCTTTTTGCAATTGATAGATAGACCCATTTTTGCACTTTCTTCAACAATTATATCAATTAAGTTTTGTAGTTCTTCCTCCGTACTTGCAATTAACACAGTGTCATCCGCATATCTGTTTCTACCACCAACTTTGATTCCCAAAATGTCTCTTATTTTTTGTAATATTGTTTCACTGTACACATTAAATAAATCAAGGGAGAAAGCACACCCTTGTCTAACGCCTCTCTTGATTTTCGTAAACTGACTCACTTCTTCATCTATTCTTACAACGGCAGTTTATTCCCAGTACAGATTTCCGATTAGGCAGAGGTTTTTTGAATCTAGATCTAGAGTTTTCTATAATATTTCAAATAACTTATGGTGCTTCACTTTATCAAATGCTTTTGTGTAGTCAATAAAACAAACAAACAAATCTTTTTGCACTTGAATAGCTCGTTCTGATAGTATCCTTAACATCAATATTGCGTTTCTTGTACCTTTGTCTTTCACAAAACCACATTGTCCTTTGCCTATTTCAGCTTGTATCTTACCTTCAGCTGTTGTCATCAAAATTCTTAGAAGTATTTTGGTGATATGACTCATTAAACTTATGGTCCTATGTAATTCACATTCTATTGCTCCAGCTTTCTTAGGAAGAGTGATAAATATTGATTTTTTCATCTCTTCTGGTATTATTCCAGTCTCATAAATGTCATTGATTAAATCAGTAAGTTTTTCAATTCCATAATCTTCAAGAGCAATAATTTGTTCTATTACTTACTCATCAGGACCTGCTGCCTTTCCTTTCTTCATCTTATTTATTGCATTACGAACTTCGGATCTTAAAATACTTGGACCTTCAATGTTTTTCTTAATTTCTGGTTTTTCGCCTCGATAGTCTTCAAACAATTCCTGAATATACTCAGTCCATCTGTTCATAATCTCATCTTTTTCCATAATAATGGTACCATCCTTTGCTTTCAAACATCCACCTGAAGAACAGAGGAGCTTTTTACCAATGATATTCTTCATTTGTTGATGTAACCTTTTTGGATCAGTAATAGGGATTCTTTCTATTTGCTCACGTTCCTAGTTTAACCATTCTTCTTTGGCTTTTTGACATAAGCTTTTAACTTTTTTATCTAAGGACTTATATGCTATAGGATTTGCTTTCTTCTGTCTCATTTCGTCCATTAGATTTTTGACTTCATCTGTCATCCATTTATTCTTTGTGCTTTTTTTCTTTTTTAGGAATCACTGACTTTTCTGATTCTCCCAAGGCATCCTTCAGAGAGTTAAATTTCATTTCTACATGATTGCTATCAGCTTCAACAGATTCTATTTCTAGACTTTGAAATCTATTCCTTACTTCAATTGTAATTTTTTGTCTTAAGTTTTCTTCTTTAATTAATTGCAAGCAGTCAAGGGATTGTTCAGGTATTTGCTTCTTTAGTTTTTTTAAGTTTTACTTTTACATGACATACTACTGGGTTATGGTCACTATTACAGTCTGCACCTGGATATGTTTTGCATTGAATCCCTGCATTTCTAAATCTTCGGTTTATAGTAATAAAGTCAATTTGATTTCTGGTGTTATCACCTGGACTTTTCCAGGTCCACAAGCATCTTGGATGGTTTGTAAAGTAGGTGTTCATAATGACCTGATTATTCATCTTACACCATTCTGCCCATTTCTCACCTCGTTCATTTCTTTCCCCTAGTCCAAATTTTCCTATGGTATTTCCATCAGCACCTTGTCCTACTTTAGCATTTAGATCTCTTATGACAATAACAATATCTTGAGATTTGCATCCATTCTTTGCTTATTCAAGCTCCTCATAGAATTTATCTATATCTTCATTTGTTCCATCTTTTGTTGGTGCATATACCTGTATAATTGCTAAATCAAATGGTTGTCCTCTGAATCTAACAAGGAACATTCTTTCTGATATTGCCCAATGTCCTAAAACACTCTTTGCCATGTTTCCATCCATAAGAATTCCTACTGCATTAGTATGGGATGTTCCACAAGAATAAACTAGTGTTTTATTTCTAATCTGACATGTTCCAGCACCTATCCAACGAACTTTGCTAATTCCCATGATGTTAATCTTTCCATTTCATTTATCACATTGTCCAATCTTCCTGATTGATATAGGGTTCTTACATTCCAAGTGACAATAATTTTCTTTTGTGTTACTTTAATTTTATGAGCAGTAGCTTGATGGCAGTTGGGGATCCCCTGCTGGCCAGAATCAACCCTACCGAGCAAAACATCTTCGGAGTTGTCTTGAAGATCCTCTTGATGCTGTTGTTGTGTGATACATTTTGTGAGTTTGACCATGGTTTTCTTAGCAAATTGCAATGGTGGTTTACTATTGCCTACCATTGGGTGAACTAAAGAAATGGCCATTTCTCATCCCAAATGTTCATCCGCCTAAACTATAGCCATTGACATTTGAGGTCGTAGCTCATCCGCCTTTTCCGTCATAAGTTCAGTTACTGAACCTGCCAGAGCTGCCATTGGCCTTCGCTCGAATCCTGAGCAGGAACCCTTGCAAGTGCTACCGTTCCGGGTCAGAGCGGCCCTGGGAGCAATGAATGACTAAGGGGTAACTCCACTTTCCTCAAAGCTCTGAAAGTCCTCATCACTGGTTGCAGTTTAGAGTCATACCCAGGACTGAAATTTGGAAACTATCCTCACCTCTGCCTGTTTCTGCTGAAGCCTGTTGAGCCAAAGCTGTCCCACTCTGCTCCCTCTCACTCTGCTGCCCGCTGTATATGGTGGTCTTTTTTTTAAACCTTTGGCGCTCTATGTCACGTGCCTGTCCAGTCTAGCCTCTTCACCCTGAGCAGTGGAGAAAAAAAAACACTCTTCTCCGAGATTCCTTACTCCTTCACTCTCGGCCACTTGCTCCAATCTATCTTCCACCCAACATATTGGTGCAATTATGAAAAAGGCACGACAAGGGCTATAGTTCATTAGGTGTTTGAGGAGACTATGTATGTCGCCAAAGACTCTACAGGTGTACTGAGGAGAACATTATAATTGGTTGCATCACCACCTGTATAGAGGCACCAATGCACAGGATTGGTCAGAGATGCAGAGGATTACAAACTCAGTCAGCACCATCATGGGCACTGGCCTCCCCAGCACTGAGGTCATCTTCAATAGGCGATGCCTCAAAAACCCTGTATCCATCATTAAGGACCTCCATCACCCAGGACATGCCCTCTTTTCATTGTTACCATCAAGGAGGTACTACAGGAATTTGAGTACACACACTCAGTGCTTTAGGAATAGTTCAGATTTCTGAAAGGTTAATAAACACACGAACTTTATCTCGTTTTGTTTTCGTTTTGTACTACTTGCCTCCGCGTTGAACTGCCTGCGTGGCTGTGGGCCCACTTCTGGGGACTCTGCAAGTCATATTCTGTGTATTATTTGTTTACTTATGTTATTGTTTGCACAATTTGTTCCTTTCCTCGCACATTGGATGTTTGCCAGACTTTAGTCTGTGGGATGTTGTGTGGATTTTATAGTGTTTCTTTGTTTTGTGGCTGCCTGCAAAAAGATTAACTTATTTATGAAATTATAAATGTATTTATTTATGAACAATTACATTTATTTAATTATCTGTCAAGACACAGTGTGCAGGACGCCCTTTCAGCCCTTCCAGCCATGCCGCCCACCAACCCCTGATTTAATCTTCGCCTAATATCAGGACAATTTACAATGGCCAATTAACCTATGGACTGGTACGCCTTTATACTGTGGGAAGAAACGGGAGCACCCGGAGAAAATGCATAAACTCCTTACAGGAATTGGCAGGAATTGAATCCAAATCGCCTGTGCTTTACTGCAAACCACTAAGCTACTGTGCTACCTTCTATATGCTATTCCCATCTTGATAATAAAAGTACTTGTAGCTTTTAAATTTGAAATTGTTTTTATATGTATACATATTTCTTATTATAATTTATAGAGCAATTCATACATTACACTGGACTGTTACAGCAAAACAACAAATTTCACAACTGTGTCAGTGATAATAAACCTGATTCTGATTTTGATTCTCTCTCCGCTGATGCCGCCTGACCTACTGAGAATCTGCTTCGTCTTGACTTGATCTGGCCCAGAAGTGACTTCAGCAATGAGCTGGCTCTCACTGAGGTGTCCCAGCAAGACCACCTGGTCAGACTGGACATAGATCAAGGAGGCATTAACTGTGAATTACAGCCTTTAAGAGAAAAAGGATCAACCATGATATTCAAAATGAAATTAAATATTATTGGTTATCTCTTACCATCTCTTCTTTCAGTTAGTCCTGACGAAGGGTCTCGGCCCGAAACGTCGACTGTACCTCTTCCTAGAGATGCTGCCTGGCCTGCTGTGTTCACCAGCAACTTTTATGTGTGTTGCTTAAATAGTATTGGTTAGTTTATTATTTTTCCACAAACACCGTGATACAGTAAAAAGCTTGTCTTGCAAACTGTTTTAGACAGACCAGTTCATTAGGTGGCACAGTAGCGTAATGGTGCGTGCGATCAGTGATCGGGATTCAATTCCTACTGCTGCCTGTAACGTGTTTGTACATTCAACCCGTGACCATATAGCTTTGGTCTGGGGGCTTCGGTTTCCTTCCACATTCCAAAGATGTGCCGATTAGGGCTAGTAAGTTGTGGGCACACTATGCTGGTACTAGAAACATGGCGACTCTTGCTGACTGATCCCAGAATATCCTTAGACTGTGCATGTCTTAGACAAAAATGTTGTATACACTGGAATTTAGAAGGATGAGAGGGGATCTGATTGAAACATATAAGATTATTAAGGGATTGGACACGCTAGAGGCAGGAAACATGTTCCTGATGTTGGGGGAGTCCAGAACCAGAGGCCACAGTTTAAGAATAAGGGCTAGACCACTTAGAACGGAGTTGAGGAAAAACTTTTTCACACAGAGGGTTGTGGTTCTGTGGAATGCTCTGCCTCAGAAGGCAGTGGAGGCCAATTCTCTGGATTTTTTTCAAGAAAGAGTTAGATAGAGCTCTTAAAGATAGCGGAGTGAAGGGATATGAGGAGAAGGCAGGAAAAGGATACTGATTGTGAATGATCAGCCATGATCACAGTGAATGGTGATGCTGGCTCGAAGGGCTGAATGGCCTACTCCTGCACCTATTGTCTATTGTCTATTGATGCATTTCACTGTATGTTTCAATGTACATGTGACAAATAAGGCTAATCTTTATTACCTTAGACCATAAGATCATAAGACATCGGAACAAAATTAGGCCATTCAACCCATCGAGTCTGCACTGCCATTCCATCATGGCTGATCCTGATCCCACTCAACACATACTTCTCGCCATAACCTTTGAAGCCCTGACCAATCAGGAAACTGTCAATTTTCGCTTTAAATATACCCATGGTCTTGGTTTCCACCGCTGTTTGTGGCAGAGCATTCCACAGGTTCACTACTCTCTGGTTAAAAAAATTCCTTCTTACTTCTGTTCTAAAGGGTCGCTGCTCAATGTTGAGGCCGTGCCCTCTAGTTCTGGACACCCCCACCACATCCACCTCATCTAGTTCTTTCAACATTCGGTAGGTTTCAATTAGATCCACCCACATTCTTCAAAATTCCAGTGAGTACAGGCCCAAAGCTGCCAAATGATCCTCATATGTTAACCCCTTCATTCCCAGAATTATCCTCATGTATCTTCACTGGACTCTCTCCAATGACAAACATTATTTCTGAGATATGGGGCCCAAAACTATTGACAATACTCCAAGTGCAGTCTGACTGGTGTCTTATAAATTCTCAGCATTATCTCCTTGCTTTTATATTCTATTCTCCTTGATATGAATGCCCACTTTGCATTCGTCTTCTTTACCACAGACTCAGCCTGTAAATTAACCTTCTGGGAGTCTTGCAGTAGGACTCCTAAGTGCCTTTGCCCTTTGATGTTTGAGTTTTTTCCCCATTTAGATAATAGTCTGCAATATTGTACCTTTTACCAAAATGCATTGTCATACATTTCGCATTCCATCTGCCACTTTTTTGCCCGTTCATCCAATTTGTCTAAGTCCTTTTGCAATCCATTGCTTCTTCAGCACTACCTACTCCTTCACCTATCTTCATATCATCTGCAAACTGTGCCACAAAGCCACTGATCCCATGATCAAAATCATTGACAAACAATGTGAAAAGTAGCAGTCCCCTTACTGACCCCTGAGGAACACCACTATTCACTGGCAGCCAACCAGAAAAGACCCCATTTATTCCCACTCACTGTCTCCTGCCTGTCAGCAGTTCCTCTAAACATGCCTGTGTCCTTCCTTTAATACAACGGCATTTTATGTTGTTAAGCAGCCTCATGTGTGGCACCTGATCAAACACCTTCTGAAAATCCAAGTAAATGACCTTCTTTTGTCCACCCTGCTTGACACTTCCTCAAAGAACTCTAACTGATTTGTCAAGCAAGATTTCCCTTTACAGAAATCATGCTAACTTTGACTTATTTTATCATTAGTCTCCAAGTATCCTGAAATCTCATCCTTAATAATGTTATCGAACACTTCCCCAACCACTGAGGTTAGGTTAACTGGCTTATAATTTCCTTTCTTTTGCCTTTCTCCTTTCTTAAAGAGTGGAGATCTTCACCTTTACTCAGCTGTTTGTGCCAGAACTGATTTCATGAACCAAATGCACATTCCCAAGTTGACGTGCTTCAGATTCTGATGCAAGTTCAGATTCAGATCTACTTATCACATGTTCATCAAAACATATAGCGAAATGCACCACTTCCGTTAACAACCAACACACTGGAGGATGTGTGAGGGGCAGCCCGCGAGTGCCACCGCACATTTTGACATGAACTTAGCATGTCCACACTGCTCACCATAACACAATCAGCAACAACAAAATCAACAAAACAAAACGACAACACGAAATAAGCCCTTTTCCCACACACTCACGCACACACAGACAGGCCTACAACTCCACGACAGGCAATTTGAATCCTAGCCTCAGGATTGATAAGTCACTAGCCATTGTATACTTGACTGGCCCAGTGGCTTCCTTCTGGGCTCAGTTCAAGGGATCGATACCAAAAACTGAAGCCAAATGTCGATCGGAAGCCAAAGCCCAAAGGCCAAATCTTGGAGAGCAAGGCCCGGAGGCCTGGGGTTGGAGGATTGTTTGTGTGTATGGGAGGGAGGAAAGGAGCTTGTTTTACAGTTGCTGTTTTGTTGCTTGTTGTGTTCAGCTTTGTCATGTTCTGCCAGGCATTGTGGACATGACATTGTAGGGTAATGTAATGGGTGACAGGTGACACATACTGTTCATAATAGAAGTATTACATCATCCACAAGCACTGTCTCTGAATTGTTGTGTTCACTTCAAGGGATGGTGTCTGATGTAATGATGTCAGTGGAATGCGATGGTGTTTGGGTTTGTAGTAATGGAAGTAATGGACTGTGGCTTTTGTTAAGCACAAAAATGGACTCACGCCTGATTTATTTGCAAAATCCTGCACTATGTTTTTAGCAGAATGCGTGGTGACACTTGCAGGCTGCCCCTAACACACATTTAGTTTGTGTTCATTGTGAACACAAATGATGCATTTCAATATACATTTGATAAATAAATGTATTTGAATCTGAACAATTATAACTTAACCAACTATTTTCTCAGCAACTCTGACAGGCTTCCTACTACCAGAGATCAGATTATCAACTTTGCCTGAACTAGGTGCCTCTGTGACACAAGATCTGTTGCATATGTTGACTCATCAAACCAATCAATCTCAATTCTGTTCACTAACAGCAGGCCTAGATGTTCAATGAGGAAATTCTAGTCAAGAAGAGTGCTTCGGGGATCAGCCAGGTGGTCTATTCATCCCAACCAGTGTCAAACTCGGTTTATCATAAGCCTTCTGCTATTTATCGATTATTACCGAATACTGACTTCTGAAATAACTGCATTCATTTTCAACGTATATCTAATTATTAACTTCTAACAGAGTCAAAATCTTGTAAGGCAGATTTACCTAGAAAACAGGGGAGACTAGGACCAGTGGGCACAGCCTCCGAATTGTGGGACGTACCTTAAGAACAGAGATGAGGAGGAACTTCTTTAGCCAGAGGGTGGTGAATCTGTGGAATTCATCGCCACAGACGACTGTGAAGGTCAAGTCATTGTGTATATTTAAAATAAAGTTTGATAGTTTCTTGCTTCGTAAGGATGTCAATGGTTACAGGGAGGAGCTAGTAGAATAGGGGTGAAAGAGATAATAAACCAGCTTTTGGAATGGCAGAACAAACAATGGGCCAAATGGCCTAATTCGGCTCCCATGTCTTACGGTCTTATAGTTTTAAATTCACTCTGGTTATCATTGCTAACTATCTAATATAGTCAATGAAATTGCATTCTGCACTCGAGCCCAAGATGTTACCACATCTTATAGATCATGCATCCACTCAGAATCAGAATCAGGTTTACTATCACCGGCATGTGACATGAAATTTGTTAACTTAGCAGCAACAATTCAATGTAATACATAATCTAGCAGAGAGGGAGACAGAAAAAAATAATAAATAAATAAAACATAATAATAAATAAACAAGTAAATCAATTACATGTATTGAATAGATTTTAAAAATGTACTAAAACAGAAATACTGTATATTATAAAAGGTGAGGTAGTGTCCAAAGCTTCAATGTCCATTTAGGAATCGGATGGCAGAGGGGAAGAAGCTGTTCCTGAATCACTGAGTGTGTGCCTTCAGGCTTCTGTATCTCCTACCTGATGGTAACAATGAGAAAAGGGCATGCCCTGGGTGCTGGAGGTCCTTAATGGACGCTGCCTTTCTGAGACACCGCTCCCTGAAGATGTCCTGGGTACTTTGTAGGCTAGTACCCAAGATGGAGTTGACTAGATTTACAACCTCCTGCAGCTTCTTTCGGTCCTGTGCAGTAGCCCCTCCATACCAGACAGTGATGCAGCCTGTCAGAATGCTCTCCATGGTACATCTATAGAAGTTTTTGAGTGTATTTGTTGACATGCCAAATCTCTTCAAACTCCTAATAAAGTATAGCCGCTGTCTTGCCTTCTTTATAACTACATCGATATGTTGGGACCAGGTTAGATCCTCAGAGATCTTGACACCGAGGAACTTGAAGCCACTCACTCTCTCCACTTCTAATCCCTCTATGAGGATTTCTAAGAAGCTCTATTACCTTACTATGGATTTGTGCCCCTTTAAGAATTATAAGTCTAGATTACTGGTAACTAAAAGACAGGGGCTGCACAGTGACACAGTGGGTAGAGTCACTTCCCCACAGCTCCTGTGGACAAGGTTCAGAACCAACCTCGAATGCAGTCAGTGTCACGTTTGCACGTTTTCCCTGTGACTGCATGATTTCTTCCAGATGCTCCAGTTTCTTCCCACATCCCAAAGATGTGTGGTTGTAGGCTATCCTGAGTGGTAGAATACTGTGGTTGGGGTGGTGGGGGACTGGTTACAGTTGAAGAGAATGTGGGCAAAATAAAAATTGACATTGATATCTGATTAATGTAAATTGGTGGTGAGTGCTGGTGTGAACTCAGCTGGCCAAAGGAAAAGGTGACCTCATGAGCCCTGATGACAAGTCTCAGCCTGAAATGTTGACTATTTGTTACACTGCATAGATACTGACTGATCTGCTGAGTTCCTCCAGCGTTTTGTGTGTGTCACCAGAATGAAACATCTCAGTCATGAGGAGAGACCAGAGGGTCTGGGTTTGTTTTCCTTGGAGTGGAGGTCCAGAATAAGATACAGTGGCACAAGAAAGCTAGATAGTAGGGAATTTTTTTCCCGTAGCAAAGATTTCAAAACCAAAGGCACAAGTTTTTGGTCAAATAGGCGGCTTAGAAGGTTCTGACGAAGACTTTTTTTCATTCAAGGGGCTGTTTGAAATCTCTGTTGGATCCTGATGCTTTTTGCAATCCAAAGGCTCTTCGGAAGTCAAGAATGAGGCGTAAAACTTGTCGCTTACAATCATTTTATTAAGTGTAACAAGAGCAAAGGAAAAGCATTGGGAAACACAAAGAAAAGAGGAAGACTAAAAATAATTGTGGTATTCTCATACCAGACAAAAGATAGCAGAAATTCCATTGATCACAGTTAATCCTAAGATAGCCAGATCAAGTAGTATGACATCCACCACAGAAATCAAGAAGTTTTCAGAAAAATATAGAGGTATATTTAACCACTGGAAAACTCAGAACATGTATATTGGTGATTGTATAAAAATACAAACAATCCATAGGAAAGTTAAACTACAAAAGTGTCATCGGGGAGCGGCTACTCAAGACCACCGGACTCAACAGTGTCTGCCACAAAGCCATCAGGCTGATCAACATCTCCACCCATTAACCCACCACACCAACCCCCCAACCACCGTTTTATCATTTCCTGTCAGTCACCTTATGTACAGACACTCCTGTGCCTAGTGTCATTTCACGAACATACGAGGGTGATTGATAAGTTCGTGGCCTAAGGTAGAAGCAGTCAATTTTAGAAAACCTAGCACATTTATTTTTCAATATAGTCCCCTCCTACATTTACACACCTAGTCCAGCGGTCGTGGAGCATACGGATCTTGGACCTCCAGAAAGTGTCCACAGCAGGGGTGATTGATAAGTTCATGGCCTAAGGTAGAAGGAGATGAGCTATACAGCTCTCGTTACATGCACATGCAGTTCAACTCTTTGAGTGATTATGCAGGAAGTTTGAAGTTAATAACTCATCAGGGCTGATTGGTAAGTTTGTGGCCTAAGGTAGAAGGAGATGAGTTATTAACTTCAAACTTTCTGCACAATCACTCAAAGAGTTGAATTGCATGCGTATGTAACGACAGCTGTATAACTCACCTCCTTCTACCTTAGGCCACGAGCTTATCCATCACCCCACGTACAACTGTATATAAGCTAATGACACAAAGCTTGGTGGTGTTGTGGATAGTGTGGAGGCTGTCAGGGTTTACAACGGGACACTGATAGGATGCAAAACTGGGCAGAGAAGTGGCCGATGGAGATCAACCCTGATAAGTGTGAGGTTGTTCATTTTTGTGGGTCAAATATGATGACAGAATATAGTATAAATGGTAAGATTCTTGGCAGTGTGGAGGATCAGAGGGGTTTTGGGGTCCGAGTCCATAGGACACTCAAAGCTGCTACGCAGGTTGACTCTGTGGTTAACAAAGCATACGGTGCATTGGCCTTCATCAATCATGGGGTTGAGTTTAGGAGCCGAGAGGTAATGTTGCAGTTATATAGGGCCCTGGTCAGACCCCACTTGGAGTACTGTGCTCAATTCTGGTCGCCTCACTATAAGAAGGATGTGGAAACCATAGAAAGGGTGCAGAGAAGATTTACAAGGATGTTGCCTGAACCTGGGAGCATGCCTTATGAGAATAGGTTGAGTGAACTCAGCCTTTTTTCCTTGAAGCGACAGAGAATGAGAGGTGACCTGATAGAGGTGTATAAGATGATGAGAGGCATTGATCGTGTGGATAGTCAGAGGCTTTTTCCCAGGGCTGGAATGGCTAGCATGAGAGGGCACAGTTTTAAGGTGCTTGGAAGCAGGTACAGAGGAGATGTCAGGGGTAAGTTTTTTACAGAGAGAGCAGTGAGTGCGTGGAATGGGCTGTCGACAACGGTGGTGGAGGCCGATACGATAGGGTCTCTTAAGAGACTCCTGGGCAGGTACATGGAGCTCGGAAAAATAGAGGGCTATCGGTAACCCTGTGTAATTTCTAAGCTAAGGACTTGTTTGGCACAGCTTTGTGGGCCGAAGGGCCTGTATTGTGCTGTAGGTTTTCTATGTTTCTAATCTTATGTGTTCATATTTATTGTGTTTTTCATGCCTATCGTGTTATTTTCATGTTGCATCAGATCCGGAGTAATAATTATTTTGTTTTCTTTTACACT
Source organism: Mobula birostris (assembly GCF_030028105.1). Classification (NCBI taxonomy): domain Eukaryota; kingdom Metazoa; phylum Chordata; class Chondrichthyes; order Myliobatiformes; family Myliobatidae; genus Mobula; species Mobula birostris. The sequence continues at coordinate 27,096,591 of NC_092401.1, read as the reverse complement.
TGTGTGCAGATGAATGACAATAAATAATCTTGAATATTGAATTTTGAAGAAGGAACAATTTAACACCCCAATCACGACGTTCAAGAGGTACCTAGTGAAATAGTTAAATTACCAAAGCAGAGAAGGGTACAGGGGCATAAACACAAGGAAGTCTGCAGATGCTAGAAATCCAGAGTAACACACATGAAAAATGCTGGAGGAACTCTATAGGTCGGGCAGCATCTGCCTGAAATGTTGATTCTCTTATTCTTTTCCACAGATGCTGCCTGAGCTGCTGAATTCCTCCAGCATGTTGTGAAAGCTACAGGAGACTTAGTGCTGTAAATGAGACTAGAGTAGGTAGGTAACTGATGGTTTGACATGGTAAGTGGTGAGCTGAAAGGCTGGTTTCTGTGCCGTATGAATCTATGAGGTCTCGGCAGCCAGAGTTCAGCTCGAGTTAGCCCAGGTCATTTACCGTACACATTTAGATGTTATCTTCAGTTTCAGAGTGTGCTGAGACACAAACTGGATTTAAGGCTTTTTTTTCGCATCTGTAGCTCTAGGATTTTACCACACCACTCTTCGGGCAAAGGTGACAGCCTTTCTGAGTGCTAGAGGGAGCCACCTTTGCCAAGTCCTCTGCTTGTTATGGGCCCATTTCAGATACATCATCACTGCAAAGGCACATTGCTGCAAAGCCGGCACAAGCTCGTCAAGAACCATTCAGGGGCAGTGTTTCCTGTTTTAAAATAACTGTGCTTCATGAAATGAATCTGATAATTACATTGTGACTGTGACTTAGCGTTCTAAAGAATCAAAGGGAATGGCAGCAGGCTATTTGGTCCAACTCATGCTCTTTGTTGAGTGAGCTCAGGTTTTTCTCTTCAAAGCATAGAAAGATGGGAGGTGACTTGATAGAGGTGTACACAATGATGAGGTATAGAACAAGTGGACAACCAGAGGTTTCCTCCCAGGGTGGAAATAGCTAATACGAGAGGCCATAACTTTAATGTGATTGAAGGAAAGTATAAGGGGGATGTCAAAAGTAGGTTCTTTACACAGAAAGGTGGTGGGTGAATGGAACACCCTGCCCGAGGTGGTGTTAGAGGCAGATACTTTAGGGGCATTTATGAAACTTTTGTATAGGCACATGGAGGGAAGAAAAAAGGATAGCTTGTGGGAGGGAAGGGTTAGATTAATCTTGGAATAAGTTAAAAGATCAGTACAATGTTGTGGGCCAGAAGGCCAGCACTGTGCTGTGCTGTTCTATGTTCCATTCATGCCAATCAGTGGGTACCCTCTATATTAATTCCATCGTTATAACTTGTTCTTACACCTTCTATGCCTGTGCAAACAAGTGTTCACCTGGACATTCCTTAATTGCTGTCAACAACCTGACTTCAACCAACCTCTCATGCAATGTTCCTGGTTCTTACTGGTCTGTAGGTGAAGAAGGTGTCACTTCCCTCATATCACCTCCGAAAATAATCCACATTATAAATTCCACTGGGTTGCTGGAAAAAAACACAGGGAAGTCCATTACAGGACCAAGGTACCTACCTAAGCTAGTCCCATTTTCCTTTAAAACGAAAACAACAGGAATTCTGCAGATGCTGGAAATTCAAGCAACACACATCAAAGTTGCTGGTGAACGCAGCAGGCAAGGCAGCATCTCTAGGAAGAGGTACAGTCGACGTTTCAGGCCGAGACCCTTCGACTGAGCCCTGCGTTCACCAGCAACTTTGATGTGTGTTGCCCGTTTTCCCTTGTTAGGTCCACATTCCTTTGAGCATTTCCTATCTATGTACTGTACCTGTCCAAGTGTCTCTTAAATATTACTATTGTACCTGCCTCAACTACTTAATACTTTCTCTGGCAGATGGTAGTTTCTCCCAATGTTGACCTTAAATGAATCACCCTATACTCAGAGGCTGTCACCTTTGCCCTAGACACCCTGCTACAGTGAACATCCTCTCTGTCAAGCCTCATTGGATTTGGGGAGGGGCAGTATTAAGGTGGTAAATCCCAGGTCTGATGGGATTTACCCCAGGTTATTGAAGGACGTATGAGACGAGATTGTTGGGGCCTTAACCCGTACCTTTGTGTCCCCTCTAGCCACAGTTGAGGTCCCGGAGGACTGGCGGGTGGTTAATGTTGTTCCTCTTTTTAAGAAGGGAACAAGGGAAAATCCTGGGAACTATAGACCGGTGAGACTCATGTCAGTTGTAGGGGAATTGCTGGAGAAAATTTTCAGGGATAGGGATTGAAGCATCCTCAATAACTCCAAATGACTGAGGTTGGTAAAATACTGAAAAGCTTTTATTCGCTGTACAATACGACCTCCATGTTGAGTGTCTGCCCCCGGACTAAGCGGGAGGGGCAAGGCGAATCACCTTTATACAGGAATCTGTGGGAGGAGCCACAGGGGCAGTCAGCAGAGGGGCATGTCCAGACAGTTAACCCAGTTACAACATATATATGGATTACCACAGGGATAGAATTATCTTAAGGATAATTCTTGGGGAATATTCTTAGTGCATAAGAAATAATATTGGAAAGGGATGACATAGAATTGGAAGGTGTAGAGTCTCTATGGGTTGAGTTAAGAAATGACAAGGGTAAAAGGACCCTAATGGCAGTTGTACACAGGCCTCCAAACAGCAGCCGGTATATGGATTACAAATTACAGCAGGAGAAAGAAAAGGCCTGTCAGAAGGGCAATGTCATGATAATCGTTGGGGATTTTAACATGAAAGTGGTTTGGGAAAACCAGGCCAGTACTGGACCTCAAGAGTCTAAGAGATGGCTTTTTAGAACAGCTTGTTGTTGAGCCCACTAAGGGATCAGCTGTGCTGGATTAGGTGTTATGCAATGATCCAGAGGTGATAAGAGAGCTTAAGGTTAAGGAACCCTAAGGGAACAGTGACCACAATATGATCGAGTTCACTTTGAAATTAGAGAAGGAGAAACTAAATTCCAATGTGTTGGTATTTCAGTTGAATAAAGGAAATTACAATGGCATGAGAGGGGAACTGGCCAAGGTTGACTGGAACGGGACAGTTGCAGGAAGAACAGCAGAGCAGCAATGGCTGGAGTTTCTGCGAAAAAGGAGAGAAGTGCAAGATAGATATATTCCAAATAAGAAGAAATTTTTGAATGGAAGAAGGACACTAATGTGGCTGAGAAGTGAAGTCAGAGCCGGAGTAAAAGCAAAAGAGAGGGCATACAACAAAACCAAAGCTAGTGGGAAAATACAGGATTGGGAAGCTTTTAAAAACTTGCAGAAGGAATCTAAGAAGGTCATTAGGAAGGAAAAGATTAAAATGAAAGGAAGCTGGTGACTAATGTTAAAGAAGATACTAAAGCTTTTTTAAGTATATAAAAGGTAAAAAAGGGTAGATATAGGACCAATAGAAAATGACGCTGGAGATATTGTAATGAGAGATGCAGAGATGGCAGAGGAACTGATTGCAGCACATCATACAAACCAATCTTCCGTCCTTGGACTCACTTTACACCGCACGCTGTCGGAGCAGTGCTGCCAGGATAATCAAGGACGCGACCCACCGAGCCAACACACTTTTCGTCCCTCTTCCCTCTGGGAGAAGGCTCAGGAGCTTGAAGACTCGTACGGCCAGATTTGGGAACAGCTTCTTTCCAACTGTGATAAGACTGCTGAACGGATCCTGACCCGGATCTGGGCCGTACCCTCCAAATATCTGGACCTGCCTCTCATTTTTTTTGCACTACCTTACTTTTCATTTCTCTGTTTTCCATTTATGATATGTAATTTAAATTTTTAATATTTACTAATTTCTACTAGTTTTAATATTTAATATTTGTAATCAAGGGAGCGGGAAGCGCAGAATCAAATATCGCTGTGATGATTTACGTTCTAGTACCAATTGTTTGGCGACAATAAAGTATAAAGTATATTTTGCATCAGTTTTCAGAGTGGAAGACATCTACAGTATACTGGATATTCAAGAGTGTCAGGGAAGTGACGTATGTGCAGTGAAAATTACGACTGAGAAGATGCTCAGGAAGCTTAATGGTCTGAGGGTGGATAACTCTCCTGGACCTGATGGAATGCACCTTCAGGTTCTGAAGAAAGTAGCTGGAGAGATTGCGGAAGCATTAACAATGATCTTTCAAGAATCGATAGATTCTGGCGTTGTACCGGATGACTGGAAAATTGCAAGTGTTACTCTGCTATTTAAGAAGGGTGGGAGGCAGCAGAAAGGAAACTATAGACCTGTTAGCCTGATATCAGTGGTTGGGAAGTTGTTGGAATCTATTGTTAGGGATGAGATTACGGTGTACCTGGAGGCACATGACAAGATAGGCCAAAGCCAGCATAGTTTCCTGAAAGGAAAGTTGGCCTGACTAACCTACTGCAATTTTTAGGGGAAATTACAAACAGGGTGGACAAATCAGATGCAGTAGATGTGGTGTATTTGGATTTTCAGAAGGCCTTTGACAAGGTGTCACATGAGGCTGCTGAGCAAGATAAGAGCCCATGGAATTACAGGGAAGATACTAGCATGACTGGAGCATTGGCTGATCGGCAGAAAACAAAGAATGGGAATAAAGGAATCCTATTCTGGCTGGCTGCCAGTTACCAGTGGATTTCCACAGGGTTGAGTGTTGGGACTGCTGCTTTTTACGATGAATGTCAATGATTTGAACTATGGGATTAATGGATTTGTGACTAAATTTGCCGATGATACAAAGATAGGTGGAGGAGCAGTTAGTGTTGAGGGAACAGAGAGCTTGCAAAGAGACTTAGATAGTTTAGGGGAATGGGCAAACAAGTGGGAAATGAAATACAATGTTAGAAAATGTATGGTCATGCACTTTGGGGAGGGAACGTCGACTCAGACCACGAGAGGCCTGCGTCGGACATTTTCATGCCTTACAAGGCGCAGATTGGAAGTCTGTGTGGGACATTCCTCGCATTTTGGTGGAAGAAATAAACGGGCAGACTATTATCTAGATGGGAAGAGAATTCAAAACACAGAGATGCAAAGGGACTTGGAAGTCCTTGTGCAAGATACCCTAAAGGTTAACCTCCAGGTTAAGTTGGTGTTGAAGAAGGCGAATGTAATGTTTGCATTCATTTCTAGATGTATAGAATATAAGAGCAGGGATATGATGTTGAGGCTCTATAAGGCACTCATGAGACCACACGGAGTATTGTGTGCAGTTTTGGGCTCCCTAATTTAGAAAGGATATACTGACATTAGAGAGAAGATTCACAAGAATGATTCCAGGAATGAAAGGGTTACCATATGAGGAACATCTGGCAACTCTTGGGCTATATTCCCTGGAGTTCAGGAGAATGAGGGGGGATCTCATAGAAAAATTCTGAATCTTAAAAGGCCTGAACAGATTAGATATGGCAAAGTTATTTCCCATGGTAGGGGAGTCTAGGACAACAGTGCACAACTTCAGGATTGAAGGACATCCATTTAGAACAGTGATGCAGAGGAATTACTTTAGTCAGAGGGTGGTAAATGTGTGGAATTTGTTGCCAAAAGCAAGCTGTGGAGGCCAAGTCATTCGGTGCATTTAAGGCAGAGAGATAGGTTCTTGATTAGCCAGGGCATCAAAGAGGGAGTGGTGATGACTGGAAGAATTGGATCATCCCATGATTGAATGGCAGAGCAGACTCGATGGGCTGAGTGGCATACTTCTGCTCCTATATCTTATAGTCTTATAAGATATATAAGTATTTGCCTAATTCGGGAGAGTCAGCATGGCTTTGTGCATGGCAGGTCGTGCCTTACCAACCTGATTGACTTTTTTGACAAGGTGATGAGAGAGATTGATGAGAGTAGGGTAGTGGATGTTGTCTACATGAATTTTAGAAAGGCATTTGACAAAGTCCCTCCTGGGAGGCTAACCGAGAAGACTGGGCTGCATGCAGTCCATGGCAAATTGGCTGTTTGGATTCAGAACTGGCTTGCTCGTGGAAGACGGGACAGTGGCGGAAGAAACTTATTTGAGCTGGAGATCGGTAATTACTGGAGTTCCACAGGGATCTGTGCTGGGACCTCTGCTGTTTGTGATGTATATAAATGACCTGGATGAAAATGTAGATGGATGGGTTAGTAAATTTGCAGATGATACCAAGATTGGTGGAGTTGTGGATAGTGCAGAAGGTTGGCAAAGAATACAGCAAGATATAGATCAGTTCCAGAAATGTCTAAGAGTTTAACCCAGATAAATGTGAGGTGTTGTCCCTTGGTAGGCCAAATGCAAAGAGACAGTACAGTGTTAACAGTGTTGATGAGCAGAGAGATCTCGTAATGCAAGCTCATGGCTCCTTGAAAGTGGCTACACAGGTCGATAGCGTGGTTAAGAAGGCATACGGAATGCTTGCTTTTATTAGTGAGGCATTGAGTTCAAAAGTCAAAAGCTTATGTTGCAATTTATAAAACTCTGATTAGGCCATATCTGGAATATTGCGTACAGTTCTGGTCGCCTCGCTATAGGAAGGATGTTGAGACTTTGGAGAGGATGTAGAAGGGGTTAACCAGGATGCTGCCTGCTTTAAGAGATCATGTGCTATCACAAGAGGCTGAATAAACTTGGGTTGTTTTCTCTGGAGAGTCGAAGGCTGAGGTGAGATCTGATAGACAGTTACAAGATTATGAGAGGCACAGATAAAGTGGACAGAGTATCTGTTTCCCAGAGTTGAAATGTCTAATACCAGAGGGCATGCTTTGAAGGTGAGAGGGACTACGCTCAAAGGGGACGTGAGGGGTAATTTTTTTTACTCAGAGTTGTGGATACCTGGAATGCTATGATGGTAGAGACAAATACATTGGAGACTTTTAAGAGACATTTGGATAGGCACATGGATGTAAGGAAGATGGAGGGATATAGACATGGTGTAGGTAGGAGGGATCAGTGTTTGAGTGTTTTTGATATCCTTTTTAGCTAGTTCAGCATGGCATTTTGGGCCAAATAGCCTTTTTCCATGTTGCACTATGTTCTATTCTATGAAAAACTATCTCAAGTTTCTAAACTCAGCAAATCTGCAGACAAACGAAAAAATGGTTAATATTTCAGTTCTGTGGTTCTCTCTCCGTGGGTGCCGAACGACCTGCTGATTACTTCCACCATTTTCTCACTTTATTTCATATTTTCATACATCTGCAGCCTTTTAGTTTTTAAATCCTGGACTATAATGGAGGGTTGGTAACGTAACCTTAGAGAATTACAGTCTACTTGACAGAATGGATTGATTGTTGAGTCTAGAGTCACATATAAGACCATAAGACATAGGAGCAGAATTAGGCCATACCATCATAGCTGATTTATTTTCCATCTCAATTTCCTGCCTTCTCCCTGTACCTAAAGACCAGACCAGGTAATGGCGACAGATTCCCTTCCATAAGACCATAATATATAGGAGCAGAATGAGGCCATTCGGCCCATCGAGTCTGCTCCGCCATTCAATCATGGCTGATCCAATTCTTCCAGTCATCCCCACAGCCCTCTCTTCTCCCCATACCTTTTGTTGCCCTGGCTAATCAAGAACCTATCTATCTCTGCTTTAAATGCACTCAATGACTTGGCCACCACAGCCACTCATGGCAACAAATTCCACAGATTTATAACCCTCTGACTAAGGTAATTTCTCCCTCAAGGGCATTAATAATTCTGGTGAATCACTTTGGTATCAAGGGTGATAAGCCAAGCGCTGGGCAATGGGATGAATATGAAATGTTACCCATGGGTTGGTATAGATAAGTTGGGCCGAATGGACTTTTTCCATGTTGTAGGATTCTGTGTAGCTCTTTTCTTTAACAAAAAGACAATTATTCACCATCAAAGCACCATATAATAAATCAGGGTTTCATAAACTATTGGCAGTTGCAAATTAAAATCTGATTATTACTATCCACAACCCATTTGAAGCCACCGTCCCCATAGATACCATGTGCTCCTTTTCCAAGAACACCTGGGCACAAACATAACCCCAAATAGGGGCGATCAATCAGCTCAGGTGGAGCCCTCGACTTGCTCCTGCTTGCTCTATGTGACTTTAAAACATTAAGTTATGACAACCTAGTTATGTCATGGCCACTATCGAATTCCAGATTCATGTAGTTTCTTGAATTTAAATTCCCCAGCTGGGATTTGAATTCATGCCTCTGGATCAGCTGTCCAGAGCTCCTGGTGATGAGTTCAATAAAGTAATCATTGTGTCACAGTAATTACCCAATGAAGTGGCCTGCGATGCATGAGTTGACGGCTGATAAAAAATGAACACTGGATGGTCCCTGCATCAAACCTCCCGAAAGCTAGGCTGTTCTCTTTGTGTTTCTTAACACTTAGCCTTTCCTGGAGTCCAGATGGTATGTCAAACTTACCAAATCTACACATCCTAAGTCCTTGCAAGTGCTCCCCTCCTAAACACAAGAGACTCTCCAGATGCTGTAAACCTTGAACACCACATACGAAATGCTGGAGGAACTCATCCAGTCAGGCAGCATCCACAGAGGGGAACATGTCGGGCTGAGACCCGTCAACAGGACTGTCCAGCATCTCCCTCTGGTGCTCCTTTCTCTTTCCCTTTCTCCCACCGTCCGCTGTCCTCTCCTATCAGATTCCGTCTTCAGTCATTCACCTCTTCCACCAATCCCTTCCTAGCCTCTTACCTCACTCCCACACACTTGGTCTCACTTAACAGCAGACAGCTTGTGCCCCTTTCCCTCCTCCAGCACCTTATTCTGGCTGCTGCCCCTTTCCTTTGCAGTCCCAAAGAAGGGCCAAGGCCTGAAAGGTCACCCTCTATTCCTCTCCATAGATGCTGCCTGACCCGCTGGGTTCCTGCAGCATTTGAGTGAGTTGCACTCCTCCTAACTGGGTGCTGCTTCGCTGCCTCCTTGCCCTCTCCCCTCTAATTATTGGATCCTTATCACCACATCTGCACTGCTGGGAAAGACCGTAAGCCACAGGAGCAGAATTAGACAATTCGGCCCATCGAGTCTGCTCCACAATCCCATTAGGGATGCTCTATTATCCGTCTCAACCTCATCCTCCCGCCTTCTCTACCGTAACCTTTGACGTCCTGACGAGTCAACAAGCTGTCAGCCTCAGCTTTAAATATAGCCAGTGACTTGGCCTCTGGAGCCATCTGTGGCAATGAATTCCACAGATTCACCACCTTCTGGCTAAAGAAATTCCTCTTCATCTCTATCTTGTATTCTGAGGCTGCGTTGTCTGGTACGAGCCTCCTCCACGGTAGCGAACATTCTCTCCACGTTCACTCTTTCTAGGCCTTTTAGGCCTTTCAATATTCAATGTGTTTCAATTAAATCTGCCCCCCTTTCTTCTAAGCAGCGGCTACAGGCCCAGAGCCATCTAACACTTCAATCTTTAACCCGTTCATTCCCAGCATCATACATGTTCACCTCCTCTGGACTCCCTCCAATGTCAGCATATTCTTTCCTAGTTAAGGGAGTAAACCTTCCTGTGTGGGCTCCCTCTAGAATATCTGTGGCACCCCACTTCCCTCGAGGCTTGCTTGCTGGCTCTAGAGGCTCCCTTTCACTCTTGTACATCGAAGCGCAGGAACAAAAAAGAAATGCTGAAAGCTACCACACACTGCAGGTGTAAGGCAGCGTCTGCCTACTCCATAAATCAGAGGCAGCGAGGGAAGGAAAGAGGGAGGGAGGGAGGGAGGGATAGTGAATGCTACAGGCAAGTGTCGTCACTGTTTCCTCCGTGAGGCTGCAACCAATCAGACGCTTCGCTTCCCCTAACAGATGGGCACATAAAGAGTGCTGAGCACTCTGCAAAACCATCCTGCATAAAGTCACGGAAACAAGTGTATCACAGGGACTGTGTGCAAAGACCATCAGTATCCCTGACTAATCCTTTTTTTTATTTTGAGAAACTACGTGCGTGCGTGTGTGCGTGAAAGTGTGAGAGTAGGAGGGTGTGTGTGTGTGTGTGTGTGTGTGTGTGTGTGTGTGTGTGTGTGTGTGTGCGCGTGTGTGTGCGTGTGTGTATGTGTGTGTGTATGTGTGTGTGTGCATGCGCGAGTGCCTCTGTGTGTGTGTGTGTGTTTGCGTTAGTGTGTATGCACGCGTGTGTGTCGTGTGCACGCGCGCCTGTGTGCAATACTTTATGTGCATCGAAACCAACCCTCGGAGGCAGAAGAGAAAATAAGAATTTGACAACTGTGTCGATATTTTACTTGCAACGAGACACACAGCTGCATCGGACTTAAGACATCGCCTCTCTGCACATTAAGAATGGTCACTGTAGGTATTTGTGGTCTTTTTTTATTCTCGTTCCTTGCGGCTTTGACCACTCCATTATTCTCCCTCCTCTTTTATGTCGCCTTTTGTTCTAGTAGCACTGTTGCTAAGACTTGTGTTAAGCAGGCTTTTGTGCATGTTTCTTATGTAAAATGGCTCCTCTCCTTCGCTCTCTTTCTCTCTCTGAGAGAGCTGGGGTGGGTATTTACTCTCCAGCGACATGGGACAGACAGAAGGCAGAGAGACTATGAAGACCTTGCTGCACACCACCCCCCCCCCCACACTCTGTCCTCCTCAAATTCATCCACCCCAAGGTGCTTGGTCAAGCCTAACTGAGTCTTCAGCACGGCTGGTCAGCTGAAGCTTTGCGGCGGAGATGGCTCTCCTTGCTGCTCGCTGTATCTCGGTGCAAGTTTTGGAACAGGGAGGCAGGCTGAGACGGCTACCTTCACTGAGCTCGTCACCACCCACCAGGGCATGGCACTCGTAGCCAAGTGCCCGTGAAACCATCCTACGGGACCGGCAGAAGGGGGTTGGGGGGGTGAATAAAAGCAGACGGGGGCATCGCCACGCTTGCAAATGTGGCATGTGCAATCTCATCGCACAATTCCAGGGAAGACAAAAGCAGGAGAGAATTTTTATTTGAAGGAAAATGGATTTCTTTGCCGTAAGGGTAATGGAATTAAAAGCTACATTTGTGATTCGGCACAGAGCCAGGATAAAGCAGTTTCCTTTCTACCGAATTTGTGCCTTGCTGAGCAAGGGACCAATATTGACTGAGGGGGGATTCAGGGGATTCCTCCCGCCTGGAACACCCACCACCTCGTACTGCTTATTTATCATCATTCTATTTAGCAACACGAGAAGGAGGAATGTCGAACACGTGTAATAACCCAGTCAGTTTCCATCGAATGCGACCTGCTTCCTTACCCCCACCCCCACACCCACCAACCCTCTGAGGACAGAGGATGGCAAAAGCATCTGATTTAGCATTCCAGGTCAGCTGGGGCTGGCTGCATCTTGTCGGGGGAACAGCGGTTTAAAATGGACAAAAGGAGCAGTTTCTCTGCAGAGGTGGCAGTCCCAGTGTTGTAATCCAGTCATGGTTTCCTGTAAATCCTTTTGAAACGGACAACGTGTTTAGTGCCTCTCAGATATCAGGTCGATTTGCTCCCTGCCTCCGGTACCCGGCTCATTGCATAACAAAGGCCGTAATTTGTTTGCCGACATGTTCCTCCTTTTTCTCTCCAACGCCAAGCCCTCCCCACCCGTGCATCGCTCACGCCAGTTCTACACCGCGCGCACCCGCATCCCAGCCCCTCCTCCTTCCTCCGAGGAAACGTGAGCATTGCTGAGGAATTGCTGGAATCCAACATAAGCAGTTCAGACCGTTGCAGGGTTTGTCGGGTTGTCAGGAAGGAGCTGAGGCGGATACGTGCACAGCATTTCACGGAAGCAATGTACGCTTGCCTTTCCAGCACTGTCCGTGGCGAAAGACCGAACAGCAGAACCCGGGGAATGGAGGGCTAAGACCTCTGCCCGCCTCCGGAAGGCTCCAGATTAATCTGGCCGTACCTCAGAGACAAGTCCAAGCTGTCAATGGGTCAACACTCTAATTGCCCCAGAAACACCCCGCCCCCCCCCCCCCCACAAAACAGATAGTTCTCACTCCTCGCTGACTTGTGTGGAGCAAGGATTAGGCCAAGAATGGGGCCACATCCATGCCAGAACCACCGTGGCAGGGCGCCAGGGCTGGAGGGCAGCTGTTAGAATTGCCACTAAATTCATGGATGACTGGACAAGGGCTACCAGTCAGCGAATCAACCGCACCAGGCTGCCCCTCCACTTAATCCGAACCTACGACGAAGTGGACACCAGCCCCAACCGCACCGGACTTGCCCCTCCACGTAATCTGAATCCATGGTGAGGTGGGACACCAGCCCCAATCTGGGCAAGTAGCCTCCAAATGGCGCTATGCCACCGAGTGTAAAGTAACAGGGGGAACAAACCAGTTGCCCCTCCCTCCCACAGCAGCTGGGCCACAGTCCCTATTATCCAAAAGCAAAATGATTCGTACTTAGTGAAGTATTTAGGAAAGCCAGTCCTGAATAATCTCTCTGGCTGGCTGTTTCTCCCCCAGTGCATTTCCAGTGAGTTTACACACGTTCCCTGCACAAAGGGAGATGCTCAATTTATTTCTTTTCCTCGTTATCTTGAAAGCAAAATATCCCAACAATTAATGTCCTCGATATCAGATTAACCAGGAATTAATATCATTCGAGCTGCTAATAAGAGTCTTCTGAAAAAGCTCTCGAGGTTACACACCTACAGCCAGTGAGTAAGGAGGTTTGTGGAGGATGGAGGGGTGGAGGTGTGGAGGGGTGGTTCAATCTTCAGGGCTATTGGTGTTGAGCTCTTCACTTATGTGTGGCTATTTTGTCTTTATTTTTAATTAAAGAAGGGATTTAGTCAAATAAAATTAAGAAGTCCATTTTGATGAATTGTGAAGGGTAAATATGTTTTTCTTGTGAAAAAAAATAATGCTTTGGTAAAGAATAGGATTGAAATAAGCAGAAGTAATGCATTTTGTTTAAAATTAAGCTTTAGCTTTTTGCTGGTACCTGTGTGAAAACCTCCTGTGATTGCGTACTCCATCACCCAGCCCATACCCACTCCCACACCCAGAACGTCCTTTGTTCTTCTGTCTCTGTGGGTAAAGGCCGCAGTGGAGAGCAAATTTATGAAACCTCACTGGTGTCAGTGATAAACACCAAGGGTACTCTTTGGTCCTTAGGAGCCCCTCATCACTGCAAAATACCCGGAGTGCAGTCGTAACAAAGGCGGCGGTGAATGTTTTGTGTAATCGAGGTGGGTGTTCTTGGAGGCCCTCTGATGTTCTCACTCTACAGAAACAAAAAGTAGCAACCTTGTTTCTGTGGACTCAGACCCAGAGAGAAGGGGAGAGAGACAGAGACAGACAGGGAGAGAGAAAGCAGGAGAGGCAGAGAGCAATAGAGTGAAAGGGTCAGAGAGAGAAAGACACAGAGACAGAGACCGAGACCGAGAAGAGAGAAAGGGGGAATGAGAGAGAGGTGGGGACAGAGAGAGATAAATAGAGACAGAAACATACAGATAAATAGACAGAGAGAGTGAGAGACTACAGCAGATTTTAATCCATAACACATACACACACACAGCAATAACTGCACCTGCTTTACTGTAGGCATTTATTTAAAGAGGGTTTCTTGTGGCTATTTGCCTAATGCTTACTTGTGACAATTACCTCTTCTAAAGACTCATGGAATAAATAATCAGCTATTAGCAGGCTTGGCTGCATTAGCAGACAAAGAGGCAGGAAATAGGCCAAAAGAGATGAGAGAGAAAACGTATAACAAATCCAAATTGATTCCTTATCTATTTAACATTTATTCAAATTAAATCATTCAAGATTTATACATCTCGAGGATGATTTAGTAATGTGCACAGCACATAATCTGCTAAAAGGCACACTTAATGGTGGGGATATCTTTTTAAATGGGACCAGTTTCTTTAATTAACTGAAGACCCACCCCTCAGACGCTCTCTGCCATTGTGGCTAATTGGAATAGTGGAAGAAGGGGCGTATTCTGCACACAAAGCGGAGTCCTTGTTAAGATGTTCCTTTTGAAAGGGAAAGTTATTGTTTGTCAAATTTAGCAAGGCATCTTCCTCATTTTCTCTAAGGTACTTGGGCTCCTCAAGAGCCTCCTGGTATGACACACTTCTGACTAACCGGCTCACTCCGTCTTCCGAGGCACAGCAACGGCAGGGAGACAGCATCTTCTCCTTGGCCACCACCACTCAATCCCAACCCCTGTCTTAAAATCCTTGAATCTCACCACAAACTATCCTTCTCTTCCCAGCTCCCAACCCTCCTCCAGCCCTCTCAGGTTCTCTCAGCCCTACTGATTTTGACCTGGATCGTGCTTGGAAGTAATCACACCATCATCAGTGAATTGACCATAATACATACAAGTAGAATTAGGCCTTTTGGCCCATTGAGTCTGCTCTGCCATTCCATCATGGCCGATTTATTATCCCTGTCAACCCCATTCTCCTGCCTTCTCCCTGAAATTTTTGACACCCTTACTAATCAAGAACCTATCAACCTCTGCTTTAAATATACCCAATAACTCTCTGGCAATGAATTTCACAAATTCACCACCCTCTGCCTAAAGAAACTCCTCCTCATTTCTGTTCTAATGGGGTCCCCTTTTATTCTGAGGCTACGCCCTCTGTCCTAGACTCCCCCATTATTGGAAACATCCTCTCCACATCCACTCTATCTAGGCCTTTCAATATTCAATGGGTTTTAATGAGATCCCATCTCATTCTTCTAAATTCCAATGAGTACATGCCCACAGCCATCAAACATTCCTCATACATTAACTCTTTCATTCCTGGTATCATTCTCATAAAGCTCCCTTACACCCTCTCCAATGCCAGCACATCCTTTCTTAGATATGGGGCCAAAAACTGCTTGCAAGACCCGGAATCTCTGGAAATTCCACCCTCCCCCCCCCCACTTCCCTATATACTTCTCACCCCTCAACCTTCCTCTACAACATACCATTCTCCTTCCCTAACACCTTGGTGTTTCAACACATTGATTCTCCATTATATCAGTAGGAAATTGGTTTGGAAAATTTTAATTCCCTCATGAATGCAAGTTGTTGGCAGCCAGCTGCTTATTCTGGCCATTCTAAAACACTGAAAACATCTGCAGCTATCTTTGTGGGATCAGTAGAGAGATTCACTCCCCGTGCAGCCTTTGCCAAGGGGGATAGTGAGAATATACTTTCCAAGACACTGTAATGTATATTAATAATCACTTCCTTATGAATTTTAAACCAGTGTAATATAATCTGTAATTACTAATCTTCCATTACAGTCACAATAGGCTGTGATCATTATCACAGTGTTCCATACCATCAGTACATGAGCTGTGTTATCCCACAGTCGAGCCTTCAAAATACACTCAGTGGCCACCTGTGCACCTGCTCGTTAATGCAAATATCTAATCAGACAATTATGTAGCAGCGGCTCAATGCATAAAAACATGCAGACGTGGTCAAGAGGTACCGATATTGTTCAGGCCAAACACCGAGAATTTGACCGTGGAATGATTGCTGGTGCTAGATGGAGTGGTTTAAGTAGTTCAGAAAACTGCTGCTCTTCTGGGATGTTCCTCCATAGCAATTCCTAGAGTTTACAGAGAACGGTGCGAGAAACAAAGAAATTCAGTTCTGTGGGTGAAGATGCCTTGTTAGTGAGAGAGGTCAGATGAAAATGGTTCAGGTTGACAGGAAGGTGACAGTAACTGAGATGACCAGGTGTTACAACGGTAGTGTGCAGAAGAACATCTCCGAACGCACGTCTAACCTTGAAGTGCAGCCGACCACACAGGGTTCCACTCCAGTACAAATAAACTCACCATTGAGTGCAGTTTGGAGCAGGATTCTAGTGAAGGTGTTTGATACTTCAGTTAGCTCAGTCATAACAATATCCGTTGGTGCTGTATTTTGGGAATGGATTTTATCTATTTTAAATATATTGCTGGTCACCTTTTCATTCCCAGCCACTGGCCATATGTTCCATCTATTCGTGTTCAATTTTTGGATTTGTTTTAATTTTTGCTTCATTTCAAGTTTGCTTTTAATAGTCCCTATCAAAACTGAATTATTTTTAGGGATGCATCAACTTCCTGTCTCCCTCCAAAGCACCACATCCGACACTCGAATGAGATTGGTTAGCAGCGTTTACATGCATTGTGAGAGCCCTGTGTGGCATTCTCAAAGAAAGATGCATAAAAATTGTAAATTGTACAAGGCTGGGATTTATTTCCACCATCATATTTTATCACTGAAGGAAATCCCTCTGAAAGTAGGCCTTTGGACATGGGGAGAGGTGATAGGTGGTAAGGGAAGGTTGCCAATTAAAACAAAAATTCAAGCCTCACTCTCCTGATTCTTGGGATCCAGCCTCGTTGTAGTCCTTCCACTCAGGAGGAGTAAAGGGATTGAATTTTTTTAAATCGTAACCTAGCTTCCTTGGGAGAAAAGCCTCCACCCTGAGTCTGTTAATGAGAAATATCCACATGGCAATTAAGCTGTCTCCTTTCTCCAAATGGATCCTATTAATGGGGGAGGGGGAAAGAATTCACATTAATCACGACAGAGAACGAATGAACAGCCAGCTCGCTCAGAAACAGGCACTTACAACATCATTGACTGCTATTCGGCTGCTCAAAATGGTGGCAGAATTTCTGAGGCATATGTTTCCAAACATCTGGTAAAATCAACCAGTAGGCAAGGCACAAATGTTTCATTGATAATTTGATCAGGGGCGAGAGTATTTGTCGGATTGTTACAGATACCTCCCTCTGAATAAAAGAAAATGGAGTCTTTAACAACCGAGTGAATTTCAAAATTCAAGATTGTTTATTATCATGCTTCGGCATGGAGTGTAAAGGAGGATGAAATAATTGTTACTCCACATCCAATGCAGCATTAAAAAAAGCACAAAAAATAAAAATATCAAAGCAGCAGTCCTATAAAACACAATGTACGAGTAGCTGTTGAGTGCAGTCATACAGTATATATATATATAAGATCAGTTTATATACCCAATTAAAATATTACAGAATTTAATACTTTTATGTGACAGTGAAATCTCTTATTTTGTGGCAGCAGTACAGTGCAAAGATATAAAATTACTATAAATTACAAAATCAATAGCGCAGATAGAAATGAATAACGAGGTACAGAATAGATACGGGGGAATATTTTGATTGGATTTCATCTTGTATATTTGCATGCAAAAATTCAAGATATAAGCATCTCCTAAAAAGTCGGCCTTTTATTAGCTGGCTGTGACTAATGGGGATTGTTTGAGCTCTGGTGTACGAAGAGATGGATGATAATAGAATCTATCGGTGTCTGGTATTGGGCAACAGCTCAGAGCAATGCACAACTCAAAGCTTCATTGTTAAACTATAGAAACCTCTGACTCATTGTGCATGTTTTATTCCATTCTATTCCTCCCCAATGGGAAAAAATAAATAAATAAACCTCAACAATGAAAGGACCCTTTCTGCTTTGGAAAGCACGAGGTGTCGCCTGTTTTATTTCAGAGACTGTGCCGTCTGCCCTTTGTTAAGAAAAACTGATGCATGTAGGAATGGATTTTGTTTTTAATATTATCCAGATTTTACCCAGTTCTAGTCAGGGTAGCCACACGGGATGAGAGGACTGCTGAAACATCTTCTGTCCCCTCCCCCTGTGTCTCTTCAGGAAGAGGTGAGATTGAAAGCAACATTTCAGAAAGCTTTCCTCACTTGTTCAATATGTAAAAAGGATCCCAACCCTGAGTTGCTTAAAAAAAATGAAAGCCCTCTAAATCCATCACAGGCACAAGCCTCCCCACCATTGGAGACATCTTCAGAAGGTGGTGCGCCCATAAGGCAACATACGTCATTAACGGCCCTCACCATCCGGTGCACGCCCTCTTCTCATTACTATCATTCGGAATGAAGTACAGCAACCTGAAGATTCACACCCTACATTTTAGGAATAGTTTCTGACTGCACTTGCCTCCCCACCTTTGGAGACTTCTTCAAAAGGTGGTACCTCAGGAAGGCAGCGGCCATCATGAAGTGCCCCCCATCTGATTACGAATTGGGAACAAGGACAAGAACCTGAAGATGTGCACTCAACATTTTAGGAATTGCTTCTGACCCTCCACTGTCAGATTTCTGAATGGCCTATGAACCCGCGGACGCAGTCACCTGATTCCACTTCGCGCAGTTCATTTATTTTATTGTAATTTATGCCTGCACTGCCACAAGACAAAAAAAATTGCATGGCGCGAGAGATTCTACAGATGTTGGAAATGCAGAGGAACACCAACAAAATACTGGGGGAACTCAGCAGGTCAGGCAGCACCTATGGAGAAGAATAAAAATGCGCTGATTTGGGCCGAGACCAAACAGGACAAATTTCACATATGTCGAAGTTCAAAGCTTAAAATAAATTTATTAACAAAGTAGATTTATGTCACCCAGATACAACCCTGAGATTCGTTTCCTTGCAGACATACTCAGTCAATCCAAGAAACGTAACAGAATCAATAAAAGACGGAACCCAACATGATGGTCAAACAACCAATGTGCAAAAGACAGCAAATTATGAAAATACAAAACAAAAATAATATAATAATAAATAAATAAGCAATAAATATTGAGATAATGAGGTACAAATCCCTTGAAAGTGAGTCTATAGGGTGTGCAACAATTCAGTGGCAGGGCGAGTTAAGTTGAGTGAATTTATCCTCTCTGGTTCAAGAGCCTGATGGTTGAGGGGTAATAACTGTTCCTGAACCCTGGTGGTGTGAGCCCTGAGGCTCCTCTACCTTGTTCCTGATGGCAGCATCAAGAAAAGAGTATGCCCTGGGTGGTGAAGACCTTGATAGATGCTGCTTTCCTGTGACAGCACTCCATGTAGATATGCTCAATAGGCAGGGCTTTACCTGTAATGGACTGTGCCATATCCACTGTTTTTGTTTGATTTTCCATTGAAGGGTATTGGTGTTTCCATACCAGGCTTTGATGCAACCAGTCAATATACGCTCTACCACACATCTACAGAAGTTTGTCAATGTTTTAGATGTCATGCCGAATCTTCCAAGGAAGTAGAGTAAGGGAGTATTCAGTGACTATAAACGTGATACTGAAATTCCAGTTCAGGCATTTCCATGTTGGACATGGTTGATCAGATTAACTGCTTGGTGGAAGAAGTTTTTAAGATGGTGTGAAGCGTTTGTTTTAATACTCCTATAACATGTTCTAGAAAGGAGTTTTTGGAAAAGGCGATTTACAGATTTGGTAGTGTCCACAATGATTTTTCCTGCCCACTTCTTTCTCCTGGGCATACAAGTTCTGCAGTGACGGTAGACTGTAGCCAGTGGCCTTTTCTGCTGATCTGACGGTTCACTGCAGTTTTCATTTGCTGTGAGAAGACGCTGCACTAAACCAAACCAGACAACAATGGCTGATGATAAATGGGTGTTGCTAGAAGTGAGGTTTGTTCCAGGGATGTGGTGAATGCAGAGTATACCATTAGGTGTGATGAAGTAGAGAGGCCCAGCTCAGTGCCCTGGTCCTGTTGTGGGGTATGGGAGAAGTATTTTAATACACACCAGAGGCTGTCTCAGTTTGTTCTGTTGCAAGATGAAGTGGAAGAAGAAATGTGGAATAAGACATATTAAACAGAAGAGATTCTGTAGACGTTAGAAATCCAGAACAACAGATACAAAATGCTGGAGGAACTCAGCTAGTCAGGCAGCATCTATGGAGAGGAATAAACAGTCGACGTTTCGGGCTGAGACACTTCATCAGGATGAAGGCATTTCAAAGGCAAAGGTAAAAACACGGGTGGAAATTTAAAGAGATACAAGCACAGGAGAACACAACCAGTGTTGTGCCAACATACGTTTCCCAGAGAATTTTCCCCTTGCCTGCTTCCGTTTTCCACTTCTGGTTTGGCTGACTATGCCCACACCACCTCAATCCCAGAGACACCCCAACCCTGCAACTAATCTAATCAACCAGTCTAGTTAACACCCAACACCACCACCCCCCATCACTGCACTGTAAACACTTTAAACCACCTTTTATAATGCTGTTTACATTGTAAACACACCCTGCAATTTATGCACATTTTATTTCATATCCATACTTTAACCTCCAAATTTATTATTTATATCATTCTTTATAAATGTCATACTCTGACCAACACATCACATCAAATTCCTAATACGTGCACAATAGATGTCTATGGTGAATAAAGTTAATCCTCGAACCTTAATCTAAGCTTTCACTGTCCTCTCAAGGTGGATATAAAAGACCCCAGTGAACTGTTACCCTGCTTAGCAGTGACCTTCCATTCCACACTACAAAGATATACTGACTCAGCCTTCACCCTTGTTAGTGTTCCCTGTGTGTGAGTTTAGTCTTACATTTGTTACATCACAGCAGTGAAAGGCTTCTTCTTCAGATTTATTTATCGCACAGACATCACAACATACGGTGAAATGTGTCATTTGCATCCACAACCAACACAATTTAGGGGTGTGTTGCAGAAGTCAGGAGAATGAGTTTGAGAGGGATAGTAAATGGTGGAGTAGACTCGATGGACCAAATAGCCTAATTCTGCTCCAATGTCTTATGTAATGGGGAAAGCCCGCAAGTGTTTAGTAACACACAGAATGCTGGAAGAACTCAGCAGATCAGGCAGCATCTATGGAGAGGAATAAGCAGTTGACATTTGGGGCCAAGGGCTTTCATCAGGACACAAGAAGGCACACTTGGCTTCTTGGCTTTTCCCTACATTCCAGTAAGATGATGGATGGAAGCTGACATTCCAGCTCACTAAGGACTGGCTGTATGGTGCCAGGGGTTGGAGATGGTCACTGTAGCCAGGGAAGATCAGAGGGCATGACCTCAGTGTAATCTCCATTAGTGTGCCGGTAAGTGTGGAAAGCTGTAAAGGGGTAATGCCCAAATTGTAACATTGGCGTTACTCTAACTGTGTTGTGGAAAAAAGTCACACAGCAAGAAGCCAATATTGTTATTGCAAGCTAGGAAGTCAGAAAGTCCATCCAGTCTTTGCTGGCTCTCAGATGGGCACTTAAGAGACTCTTAGATAGCCAAACGCATGAATGAAAAATAGAGGGCTACGTGGGAGAGAAGGGTTAGATTGATCTTCGAGTAGGTTAAAAAATCAGCACAATAGCTAGAGTCTTGATGCGGACCAAACCAAAAGGATGATTGTGGAAGGTGCAAACTGACAACTCCTCACTGCACGTACATGGCTCCTCCATGGACAGAGTTAGGAGCACCAATTTTCTGGGAGTACACATAACAGATGATTTCACCTGGTCCCACAAAACCCCTACTTTGATCAAGAAAGCACAGCAGTATATCTACTTCCTGAAGAAACTGGGCCATCATTTTAAACTATTTTTACAGGCGCACCATCAAGAGGGTCCTGACCAGCTCCATCACTGTCTGCTACAGGGATTACAGGGCATCTGACTGCTAGTCCCTACAAAGGATTGTGAGGACTGCTGTGAGGATTATCAAGGCCCTCTTCCACATATTAGAGATATTCTTCAGGAGCACAGGGCCCTTAGCACTGTCCCATCTATCCAACGATCTCTTTGACCCCCTCCTACCATCAGGCAGGAGGTACAGTAGCAATAGGACATGAACTGTTAGGATGGGAAACAGCTTTCTCTCTTAGGCCGTAAGACTACTGAACTCCCTGCCATTACATACGAAGAACTAGTGGCATTATACTGTTTATTTTTTAACTTGTATCATATATGAACTTGTTACTTATTAATTTACTTGTGATAAGGTTACTTTATGTGCGATGTGTGTGAGTTATATGTACTGTGTGGTGCACCTTGTTCTGGAGGACCATTGTTTTGTTTGGTGATATACTGAAGTTGAACTTGAGCTTGAGCATCATGGGTCGAAGGGCCTGTGCTCTGCTGTAAAGTTCTCTGTATTAGAAGAACAACTTTATTAGTCCCACTTCCCTTTTGATTCCGTAACCTGCACCCCTGTGAGGAGGTGGGTTCCAGATCATCACAACTCTACAAGGAAAAGTTTTTCCACACACCACATCCAGCCCCTATCTTCTGCCAAGAACATTAACTCTCTGCCTCATCGCCCCCATGAGCATAAACCATTTACCAATGGGAATAGCTTGCCTTCATGCGCCTCTCTACACCGCTCCTAATTTTGTATGCGTCCATTTCAATCTCTATGCTCTTAAATCATACCCTTACCTAATTGCCGTTGTTCTCTGGATTACTCGTAAAATGTCAACATCCAAGAAATTGAAATTCAAACCTGTGATTTGTTTGAACAACTGAGGGATCCTTCCAACCGTAAGTGGCATTTCATTCACAGAATTAAAAACTTAGTTGTTAACTAAAATCCTTTTGCCTTCCAAGACTGAAACTACAGCCAAGTGCAATTCACTTAAGAAGTTGTTTACACCTGGCAGGTTGTGAGGTCAGAAAGTGGATAAATCTGAACTATATTCAGGCCCATAGTCCCGGGCATTTTCAAAATGAGAGGGGTTCTTATTAAAAAGTGTAGGATTCTGAGAGAAATTGATAGGCGAGAGCCTACAGAAAGTGATGGACATAGCCCAGTCCATCACAGGAAAAAGCCCCCCCCGCCATTGAGCACATCTCAAAGGAGTGCTGCCACAGTAGAGCAGCATCCATTATCAAGGGGCCCCACCACCCAGTCCATGCTCTCCTCTCACTGCTGCCATCGGGTAGGACGTACAGGAGCCTTAGAGCCCACACCACCAGGTTCAGGAACATTTATTACCCGACAACCATCGGGCTCTTGAATCGGCATGGATAACTTCAATTATCTCCACTCTGAACTGATTCCACAACCTACGGACTCACTTTTCACGATTCCGCAGCTCACATCCTCAGTACCATTTACTTTTATTTGCACAGATCGTCTTCTTTTGCACAGTGGTTATTTGTCAGTCTTTGCGTGTAGCTTTTCATTGATACTATTGTATTTTTTTCTACTGTGAACGCCTGCAAGAAAATGAGTCTCAGGATAGTGTGTGGTGTCAAATACATCCTTTGATAATAAATATGCTTTGAACTTTGAAATGGCTCTCTCGTTAGAGAAATCTACAATTAGACACAGAATAAGCCATTGCCTGTTTTAAATGGAAATTAGGAGAAGGTGCTTAATCGATGGAATTCATTATCTTAGAGTAGTGTTAAGATGAAACCACAAAACATATTCAGGAGTGAGATAGATTTTGGTCTACAAGGACATGTTTGGTTTATGAAAAAGCCGCCATTTCGTTTAACGTAGGAGACCAAAGGTGATTTCATAGCATAGATAGAGTGAATGTGTCAAATCATGAGTATAGATAGAGTGAATGTGTAAAATCATGAGGAGTATAGATAGAGTGAATGTGTCAAATCATGAGTATAGATAGAGTGAATGTGTAAAATCATGAGGACTATAGATAGAGTGAATGAACACAGTCTCTCTTGCAGGAATACAGGAAAAAAACTAGAAGTCATGGGCTAAAGGTGAGAAGTACAGGTTTAAAATGGATTTGAGGGGCAACCTCTTCCCACAGGAGGTGGTTGTATATGGAAAGGGTGGTTGGGCAGGTACAGTAACATTACTTAAAAGACAAATAATCTGCAGGAGGGACTCAGCAGGTTGAGCAGCATCTGTGGGGGAGGGGAAAAAACAATGGTCAATATTTCAAGGTTAGTTCCTGATACAGGAATTGAACGTCAAACATCAAGAACTCCTTTCTCCTCTCAGCAGATGCTGCTCGATCCACTAGGTCCCAGCAACAGTTGCTCTAGATTCCAGCACCTACTGTCTCTTGTGTCAACATTTAAAAGGCACTTGGATGGATAGGAGGGGTACGTGGAGAGGAGGGCGTAGA